>NW_017096594.1:600000-944646 GCF_001412225.1 Nicrophorus vespilloides
TCAGGAGTGATCTTTATTCCAGGCCCGTTTTTACTTCCGCAGTCGGTTTGTCTCCTCCGAATCGTTCCATCGGATGGGACTTTTTGCTCATTAAAGTCACGCAGGGCGGCGAGGGCGTGAGTTGAGGATAGAAATAGGGTAAAAACAACAGACACACACATACACAATGTACTTGGAGAGTGAAGGAGAGATGAAGGGAAGAAGAAGAACAGAGAGAAAAAAAATAAACAACTGAAATGAAACGGTAATGTTGGGGCGATTTTTGCACCGCATTTATACGGCTCATTATTTTTAATTGCGCGGAAACGTGTAAGCAAAAGTAATTCCATTATGTCAGGCTGTTTTGTGTATGTATCTGTATGTTTGTATGGAGGACAACGTTGTAATGCCATTGTCATTATAATCTATCCACCTGCATAGCGGAGTCGATACAATGGCTACAGTTGAGAGTAATTTCGGCGTTTTCCTTTGAATGCTTGTTCAAAGTGCAGCGTCAATTGTTTAGTAAACGTCAACCATTTTCAGGTAAAGCTCACAATAGCAAACACAGTACGTTTAATCGTTACTACATCATTTACATACAGTCATTTATTAAAAAGTAATTCTGTTTTTATTTTATAGTAATAATCTAAAGTTATTTACATTTTTTTTTAGAAATTTCAATTTAAAATGTATTTACTAGAATTAAACAAAACGTATAATTTTATTCTCTAGGAAGAAAAAAAAAACAGTGATTCGCTGTATAGTCGTAGATAGTCGGTATATAAACAAGGTACTTCTAGATGTAACAATGTACAAAGGATCATTACCCCTGAATAAGAGCAAAAAGTGGATACTAAAGATAAAACGAGACATAAATCAGCAAGGTTTTTGGGTGGCAGCCACCGTTTCGTGCAGAAATTGGCCAAGGCTTCCAACTAATTTTATTCACTGTAATTAAATTAATTGAATGTTAATGGGTGCGGAACTATTTAAAATATGCTGTAATAAAATTTTAAGTGCGAAACTTTTTAATTAGATTTAATGCGGCCGACGAACGACGTAGGGAGTTGAGGATGTCACATGGGGGGTAGGAAGGGATGTTGGATTGCGAACCGTCACCCCTCCGACCGCGGGACAAGTGAATTGTAGTTTTAAGAGTTTCACGAGAAGATGCATTGCGTCCGACGACGTCATTTCCTGAAGTGCATTCCGCCTGAAGAATGTCTCAACTGAAAATTTTCATCGAAACCACACCATTTAATCAAGCCGCAGGTTGCGCATCTCAGGATTACTAATCGTAACTCGACGGACACGATGCTGATGTCTTATATACGTATGTAGATGGCGTGTGGATGTTGCAGAGTTTAAGTTTTAAACTTAATGTTCCGCAGGATCTGGGATTTATGGTACTCCTGGGCTCACTTCATTTAGTTTCGTAATTTCGAGAACCTTCACACTGAAAGCTATTCCCAGTATACGGGGTGTTATAAAAGTTATCGGAATTGAGATATAATCATTATTAATTTCTTATTGTATCACGGATTTATGAGTGATTTTATTGTGTCAAGTCAAAAGTTAATAATTTTCAGTTCACTACACTTGCTTTGTTTTACAACAGAAACTTTAAAATTGAAGCAATTTTAGATTTACTACAATCTTCTTAAGTTTATATTGAGTAATAAACAAAGTTTTATGAAAATAAGATATTTTTGAAAAAGTATTAGATTTTATATTTTGCGATTTTTTTTGAGAGATTTGTGGAAATGAAAACGAATTAAAATTAGTATAAATTATGCGCATTATACAGAAGCTTTTACTATTATTACTTCTAATAAAATTAATGTTAACTATCTCAAACAATTTAATAACTCTAGGTATAATTTAAGTAGATTATAACTAAAATGCATATGTTTTATTGTATAGCTTCACAATATTTTTCATCTCCCTTTTATACTCTATCATCTTAGATGTTATTATTAAGTGCAGTTGCGTTGATACCCCTAAAAAATCCTTTATTACTACCTTCCGTATATCATTATTATTTTCATTTTTCTACCCTCGGTGCTTCCCCATTGTAACAGTTCTTCTGTTTCTATTATCTTTGCCCCATGCTGCGTAGTATTCCACCCTTGTTTCAGTCATCTTCATCTGCTACCATAAAGAATTGCACATTTGCCACTGCGTTATCTCAATTACATTCAGAATGTTTACATATTCACAACATCAATCACTTTTATAGTTCAGTGGGTTATAAAACATAATCCATAATTTGGGTAGTGAATTGTTCATAGATTTAAGATTGTTTCATAGGGTCATGACAGTGTCCCGAAAGTAACGGTAATGTGTTCGTTATTCGAATTGTATACATTGTCCGATTTGTTCATAGTCAGAACTGTTCGTTAACTGAATGATCAATTTTATAAAAAATCCTGATTATAATCACCATAAATTAAACGAAACAAGTAACTAAAGCAAATTTGAAACAATATTGGTTGATCTTCTGTATTGTCATTTCGAGGTATGTTTTCCATTCGTTGTATGTTAATCAACATTTCGCGTATTGCGTAATCACGATGCATTGGATCCTAATGACGGCCGCGCGAATTAAATAATACCTTGTTTCGGTTTGGATGCGATCAATATTTACGTTTTGTTTGCGGATAGAGCTGTGTGTTTGTGTGTGCGGTTTTCGAATGGCAATAACTGCCACCGCTCGAGCCATAAATAAATTAATCCAACAAAAGGCCGTAGGTGTTTGAATGCCGCCCCCGCCACTTACGAAATCAAATACCCAAAAGCAAATTACTTTTACAGAACGGTTATATCAATAAAATCAACTACACGACTGCTAACTACTTATAATAGAGGCTTTATTTACTATTTTATCATTAAGAGCTGCATTGTCCATTATTTGTCATTGTTTTTCACGTTTCAAATTGATTTTACATGTGGTTCATGTAGTTGTGTTATGTAATAAAAAATAAGTTTAAATTATTTATTTTGAACAAGTAACTTAGATGCTAAATATATATCCGTATTTAAATGGTTATTCAATATTTAATGCATGTTCAGTAACTTACAAAAGCACTTGGCTTATTTCGAGAGTACTTCAGATTTCAGTACAAGTAGATAGCAATACTATTAATCTTTCATTCAAGACAAAGACATTTCAGAATATTAGCTATATTTGGGAACCCCTAACCAAAATTTTTGGTTTGCGGCGCATTTCATATATTAGAATTTTTCTGCGGTGCCACAAGTGAAATCATTGGTCTATCTCAGGGAAAAATTTATGTTAATATATCAAAATTTTCGTGTAGTATAGTTTGGGAACCCCTGAGCTGCATGATCATCGAAATGCTAAAACTGTTCACTATATAAGCAGTCAAACTTTAAATCTTAGACCCACATAATAACAAGGTCATTGACATTACTAGGACAATTAACTGTACTAGTATACAATAGGACTATACTGGATGTAAACTTAGTATTAATTTGTCAGAACCATACTCTAAGGTAAGAATCTCAAATATCATGTATATAAATTATTTGTGCCTTAATTGCATTAAAACTTCTTTCAATCTTAGACCCACATAGCTACATGATCATCGACTCTATTAGGATAATTCACTAATTTATACTAGTACAAAATCACTGGACTATACTGGACGTAAGTTTGTAATTATTTTGTCTTAGCCATATTATTCTAAGGAAGATATATATTCTTACTGTCTTGTATAATGTATATGTGGCTCAGTTACAATAAAACGTCTTTCAATCTCAGACCCACAGATATGATGCTGATACACAACTTTATTAGTTTTTCCTTCCTATTGAGGCATGGTAGCAGATGCAACACTGCAACACTATTGATTCTTGCATCTGCTACTCTTCTTCGCTCGGATGGATAAAAACTATGATATTTTCTAGGATCAAGTTAAGTAATATGTTATACTCATGCAGTTAGAGTATAATCTAAGTTTTAGATTTTGTCTATAAGTTTAGTTATTGTATAAGTTATATATTTATTAGTTATAAGATTTTTTTTTCAAAATCATTGACTTAAATAAAATTACTAAACTATATAGAATTTTAGGATTATAGAGGATTATTTAGTATTTATTTTTATTGATTTTAAGAGTATTGTAGGTATATTATTGCTGATCATATTGGGTATATTACTACATAATGTGTTTGTAATACTACTAGTCTCGCTTTTTCGTATTGATTAAACAATATTTATCATTATAATAAGAAAATGATATACATTATTAAGTTTGTATTAAGTAGGCAAATACTATAATTTCTATGCAATTCTCTGATTTAATGGAACTATAACCATATACATAGATGTTCGAGAATTTAGGTTAACTACATCATTTAATTTATAGTGACTCGTAACAAATCTGTCGTAACTCGAACGAAGAGACCATCAAGCCTATGGATTTTACTAATATATGTTAGCTAATAAAGGAACGTACATTTTTTTATCATACTTAAATTAAGGTGCTTGTGTCAAAATATGTGGAAAGTTCATTAGCGTAATAGCGTTTTGGTGTGCGGTGAATCTGTCTGAAAGCAATGAAATATAAAATCATAATATAGGATAGGGAAAATTTAATATTACGATAAAATTTTATCGCTAATTTTCTAATAGAAAATGCGATACGGAAATATGATGTGCCGTTAAACTAATGATCAATCGACCGAACAAGTGCCTCGTAAAATAACTCACTCACATGGACACGTTCGAACAGTTTTCCGAACGAGTTTCTAAATTAAATTCCAATTTAGATTTCGTTTTTTGTCTTCCAATTTTTATTTTTATTTTGTTTTGAAAACTCAATATCCAATGTATTCCAAACGAAAGTCCATATCGATACGAAATAAATGAAGCGCTTTTGTGCAGTGTCCACTTTGAATGTGAAAAATTGATCAGCGATAAAAACAAAAGTGGAGGTTGAAAACAATTCAGAGTGGCTGGCTGTGTGTTGTTTAGTATCGATTGATCTCGCATAGAGGTTTAGTTTTAGAGTTGCATGCGCCGGGAAAAGGGTGTTTTCTTTACGATGAGCGAGAGTTACGACCTCGTGTTTGTATTGGTCCCTCTCGACCGGCTGGGAAAATTAGATTTTCTCTGCTAACAATAGGAATTATGGACCTGGTTGTTTCGAATTTTGTTTAATTCTTAAAGGCAACTACGCCGTTGGGAAAGTTGCGGAGGCGACTGTTTAAGAGAGACAATGCAGAGAAATTTCAAGGATTTTCGTTCGCGGCAAATTACAGCTTATTAGCAACACTTTTCTCACACTCATTAATAACTTACTTTAACTACTTTATCGCTGAAGTTAGTATTACTACAAATACCTTTTGTAACTTTAAACAGTATTTAGTTTTAAAAGGATACAAAATTAGAATATTTTTTATTGACTGAAAAAGTAATTAATATTGTTGCAATGAAATTATTTAAAACACAATTATTTTTCAGTAACTTTGAACTACCAAACAATTAATATAAGTAAGTAAGTACGTATTTCTATTTTAAATAAGAGACTAATTTGTAATGACTCGAACTGTCCTAAATAGTCAAATTTGAGGTAATGCAAACAAAGACAGTTCTTATATATAAAAGTTAATTCGTATCAATTATTCTTTGATAAAATGAGAATTCGTGAAGTGACAACTCATTATATAAATGAAATTATAACACTGAAATTAATACGAACCACATCGCATTAAGTCCTGGAATTGGTAGAGTGTGAATAACTTTAACTACTATATTTTATAATTTATAAACCATGTAAGAACGAAAACAATACTAATTGAAATACGAATTTTCGAGGTATTATTGTGCTATGAATGAATTTCGAACAAAATGTATTTATATACTTTACAAAATAAATAATTTGCATATGTTTTTGACAAAATCTATTATATTAATTAAAACTTGTGATTAAAGTTAAAAAGCGTTTTAAAGCAAAATTTTATTGTATTATACAAATCGTGAACAAAGAAATAAAGGAAAAGAAGCCGTATCATAGAAAATGGTTTAAAACGTATTAGGCGAGGTATTACTATATTATACACGTGTTTTGAACCAAATTTATAGGTAGACATAAAATCGTGAACTCAAACCATGTATATTTAAATAAATAAAATGAAACTACTTATGTAAAATATATCTTTCCAAGACATGAAATTTGGAAGTTGGGAATTACTTTATCTATAAAATATTATAGCAAATCTATGAATCTTAAAATGATATAAATCGCACTAATCGAGGTATTTTAATATTCTGAACTAAGAATGGGTAGTATTTAATTTAAAATTTGTTGTTATTGGAACATTTTGAAAAAGTAAATTAATGAAAACAGTTATTTTTATAATATTTCAAAGAAACTATTAAACTCGTGATAAATACATTTTACTATAACTATGAACAGGTGAATCGGAAGCTACTGTATAGAAGTTAAACAAATCCAAAGTGAACGAAATCGGACTAAGCGAGGTATTGTATTTTGAACTAATAACGTTTTATGATTAGTTTTGCTTACAAGAATATATTAACATCTGTTGTTATTGGGGTAAACAAGATGAGGCAAATGATAATTAAAACGAATGATTATTTTTTTGTAATATTTGTTTTGCTGTAAAAATGTTTCTAATAGTTTAAAAAATATATATTATCAAGATTTAGAAGTAGTCAATCGGAAATTACAGTACTTTCATAAACTGTATTGTAAATATATATATAATGACCGAAATAGGACTAAGTGAGGTATTTAAAATTTCTAAAATAAGTATATGTTTTATTTACTTTAGCTTGAGAAAAATACATTAAAAATTGTTGTTATTGGGGTAAAAAAGTGAAGGCAATGAAAAAGTTAATTAGTCGAATGAAAACGGTCATTTTTGTTTCACTGCAAAAATGCTTATAATAGTTTCAGTTTAGCATAGCACCGAAGTGTGGATAATTTAGTTTTGTTCGTTTACTCGTACATTTATTTTATTTTTGCATCTCGTTCATACAGCTGAAGCGGCGCAGCTGTGCACCCTCTCTTTATTATTTCACAAGTTGTTTTTAGCAAAATTGCCGGGTATGGAATACTCGAACTGGTGATTTGCATGTTTCCTACCCTCGGGTATAGACTTAGTGTTCCGGGTTAAATAGCCATGGCTCGATGCCATGACGTGCCGGCTTTGCACTGCCGACTGAAGATCACCGGGCAGATTAAACCTTACTGAAGTGGGGAGTTGGGGTTCCTTTCCTGCTTCACATGAAGAGAAGTCGGACCCTCTTGCTAAACTCTAAGCGTTTATCGAGCCTCCTCCTCGAGGATGAGGAATACCGAAGAAGAAGAAGTAGGGGGATAGGTTCCGAAATCCTATACGTCGGAGTGTATTTTAAATTTTCCCGCTGACCTATAAAACTTTACGACTTCACAGAGGGAATCTATAAAGCTGAGATATATAGTTCGAGACTTTAATATCTCTGCCACCGTCGGGGACAATTTATGTTCGCGGGAGATTGCAACAACCAGAACTGCACACGTTATTTGTTTCAACGTTTATTTATTTATTTAGCAGACGCAGGGGGTTGGAAAAAAAGGGGGATGAGGCACCGAGTATTTCCACCATTTTTTCTCTCGTTCTCTCTCGATACGTTTTGTATTTCTGTTTTGAACTGGGAATGGTTGGATAAAAAAAAAATCGGAGAACAGGTCGACGATAAAACGAAAATGATTGATTTTGTGCGCATTGCGTGCGCCAGAACCGACCGTATAAATATTCATGGGATTCCTATATCTGCTCGCTCGCATGCCGTAATTAATGTTTATTTTGTGTAATTAGTAGCTACAATGCTCTGCCGGCCCTATTCTGCGCTAGCTCTTGAAATAATATTTACACTAAGTTCGGCTCGGATATTGCCATTTACAAGCCACCCGAAGAAAGTCACTTAATCCAGAGAGATGAAAAACAGGAACGCAATCAAAGGAGCAAACATATTTTTTTAATTATAAAACCGATATCATGGCAATACGTCGGAATTATAATTTTAACAACACAATATATGTAATGCGCATCATTTCTACTTAGTTTAGTTCACAAACGCGGTGCGTATTATATACGAATACGAAATCAAGTTATTTTCATTAACAGCAAGGACGTTATTTTATGGGAAGATTAGCAGGAATTATCAGATGATTATGATGATGGTAATAATTATAATATCATCACTAATATCTTTGACGTTCACTTAACAGCAGTATATTAGCTTAATACTAGTAGCAGCGATTAAAGTCATCAACAATATTTAAAAAAATGGTCTAAAAATTAATAAACTGTAAAATGTCGATTGTTATAGGCATACTTTGTACATAATTTCTACTTATTTTAGTTTGCAAAAGGTACATGCGTATTATACACGAATACAAAAAATGTAATTATCATTATTGAACATCAAGGCAAGTATTTTATGTGAAGTTATGATAGTGTCATTAGTTGATGGTGATAATTATAATGCATTCACCAAATAATGTGAATTGTTAAGGTCTCAACATTAATACACTGTAAAATCTATATTATAATACGCATCATTTCTACTTAGTTTTGTTCACAAAACGGGTGCGTATTATATATGAATACGAAAACGCATTATTTTCATTAACAGCAAGGACGGTATTTTATGGAAGGATGAGCAGGTGTTATTATATGATGATGATGGTGGTAATTATAATTTCATCACTAATATCTTTGACGTTCACCCAACAGCAATAGATTAGCTTTATACTAGTGGCAGCGATTAATGTCGTTAACATTATTAAATAAAAAGTGAATTGTTAAGGTTCAAAAAGTACATGCGTTATACAAGAATACGTAATTTTAATTATTAAAAATTAAGGCCAGTATTTTATGTGAAGTTTTGAAAAATGAATATACTGCAAAATCTCGCATACTATGTACTTATTTTGTAGTCAATAAATATTGGGATGTTTATTAAACTTTAGTACAAGATTGTGTGCAAAATTAGTTTAGTTTGCAAAAAAGGACATGCGTATTATACACGAGTACAAACATCGTTATTTTTATTATTCAACTGCAAGGCTGGTATTTTATGCGAAGATGATTATGATGGTGATAATAATTAATGTCATCACTTAAAAATGTGAATTGTTAAGGTGTTAAAATGAGTATATTGTAAAATCTCGACTATAATACGACTGTTCTTAATTTGTACTCAAAAAATCGGGCTGTGTATTATACATAACTACAAGCTTGTGTATGCATAATTTATACTTATTTTAGTTTTCAAAAAAGGACATGCTATAATACGCACGAGTAAAAAAATTGTTATTTTCATTATTTAATTGCAAGACCGGTATTTTATGAGAAGATGATAATGATGTTTATAATTAATGTCATCATTTGAAAATGTGAATTGTTAAGGTCTAAAGATGAGTAAACTGTAAAATCTCGAGTATAATACGCACAATCTGTATTTATTTTATACTTAACAAAAATCGGGCTGCGTATTATACTTAAGTACATGCATAATTTAAAATTATTTTAATGTGCTAAAAAAGATGTGTGTATTATACACGAATACAAAAACGTATTATTTTTATTATTGTACAGTATTAAGAAATGTTATCTTTTATTGTACTTCTGCCTTATACAATGGAACCTCAATTAACGAGCATTTCGATTAACGAGGAAAATTAATTGTAAGAAAAATTACTTGCTTAACGAGCGACGTTTTGAATAACGAGTGACGCTGAGAAGTGACATATTATGTGTATTTTTGTATATGTTTCACTATACCAGTATTTCACTATACAAATAAAAATCCGGAAATTTTGGAACGGATTAAACTCTTTAAGCAAGATTCACTGTAAATTACTTTTTTATTATCAATTTAAAAAATGTTGCAAAATTATAGGTGCGTATTATATACGAATTAAAATTTTAACAGAATTTTTCACGTCGAAACAAGCACACGAATTGTATACGATTACGCTTAAAATTTAATTTAATCAGTTTAATATGTCTTTCAAATTGGAAATGTTTTTGATAAATAATAATTATTAAAAATATTTTTTTACTAAAGATATGGACGCAATAAATGTATTTACAATTAAAATATTAATATCGATATGCATTCATCAATTAATACAAGTAAATGAAATACTAAAAAATAAAACGAAGTTTAATTATATTCAGCTTTCAGTACTTTTAATTGACAATTAAACCGTCGCTATTATTAATTAGCTATTTTATTAAAACGATATTTTGTATTATAATTTTGTTTCCATGCACAACGCGAAATCAGTTTTTCAATTTAATTTAAACACTACACTTAATCATCTTATTGATTGACATCTTTTTTTTCTACTATTAATTATAATTTCGCATAAAATATCTACGATATTATTAGTTTTTTAATAGAAAATGTGTATTTTTTTATAAAATCGTTAATCATTGAGAGTTTTAAGCTGTAACTAACTAAATATACATCAGCCGATAATTTATATAAGAAAGTAAGTAAAAACTGCGCGTCGTTTATCTTTTTTGTTCATGTTATTAGTTTCTTATATTAGAAGACAGTTTCAGCACTTCATATTTTCTTGGTATTTTCGAAAACTTGTATTCAATATATGGTGCCAAATTTTCATATATTTTTGTACATTGAGTATTTCGGTTTTTAAAACCTATTTTTGAATAACCGGTTAACTAATTCGAAACCGGGATTTTCTAACTAAAAACTGTTTTTTTAAATAAAAAAAATACTCAAATCTTCAAATCAATACTGAACTCTCATCCTCTCGTCATCGTTTTTTCCATTGTTATATGTATTGGGCCTCCTGAAAAAATCTCTTTTTTTGTTAAAATTAGAAAAACGGATTTAACCGGTTTTGTAGAAAACTTAAGATTCATTAAAACGGTTTTTGCACAACTTAATAATGACTCCTATATGTAAACATTATTTAACATATAAAAGTTACGTTTAATTTTGAGCTGGTTAATTTAGTTGTTAATATAAATAAATAATTTGTTATAAAAATGTTTGTTTATAGATAAAAGTAATAATTTATGTGTTGAATTTGTATGATTAAATATTGAAAATCTGAAAATTATGTAATATAAAATCTATTAATAGTGTCAATAATCTATAAAATAAGTAATGACGTGTGATGTTAGTGGATGAAACACCTTTGATGCTTGCTTTGATAACTGATACTTCCATTAGGATGCTTCATCGCAAAAAGAGCAAAGTATCATAATGCGGATAGAAGCGGATGGATTCATCGAGCACAAAATTAATTTGTTAATTAAAAGTTTCTCCGCATGCCACTCGTAATTAAGAGTCTTTGATCAGTTCCACTGAAATGGAGCAAATGTAATCTATCTGGCTCACGGTTCTTCCAAACTCAAACACAAACACAAATTAATTGTAGCATTACCAACAGAAAACACGTTCATTTTCAAAACAAAACAAAAATTAACATATGAATTATATAAACAATATCTTTATTAAGGGACTAATATTCAAGGAATAACAACACTTTCTTTAAGTTTAAATTTTTGATAATTATATAAAAAAGTATAAACCAACAAAATTCGATATTTGCATATAATTAAAATATTTATTTTATTTAAAAAAAAAGTATTAAAATGTAGATGAAATAAAATTAATTCAAAAAAATTAAGACCTTTCCATTTTTTTCTAAGATACATAAATAAATTAAATAACAAATTGTATAAAATTGTTTCCAGTTTTTCAAAATCATTTAACCTTTTTCATGAAAAAATAAACTTAAAAACTTTTGTTTTCTTCCATTATTTTTCCAAATCTATTATAAAGTTTGTATTTTGTAAAATTGCCTGCAATTATTCAAAATTTTGTAATTTAAATTATTTTAACAAATATTTATTTTATTGATGTTTTTTTCAAAACTCATTAATATTTAAAAATCCTTCATTCTAAAATAATTACATTAAAATATTGGGTCATATTTAATTCCCTTCTTTCATTTGAAAAGTATCTTATTACATCAAACAACCTAAGTCATCATTAGATTAAACTCGAAAATTGTATTTTTTAAATTAATGTGTGTTATAAATAATAGAATAGTAGTATTAATTGACACATACTATAGTTAACTCAATTCATGTTTAGAGCAAATCATGTTATATCTAATGGATTCTTCTCGGGAGCGAAATCCCGGGAAATAAGCTTATTTTTATAATTATTAACAAACAGAATGCTAAAAATATACAAAAAAATTAAAACAGACGATTAAAACTTCTAAATATAGCCATTATTTTTAATGATACATAATGGGAATTGGAAACTAGTAATTTGGTAGAAGTGATTGATGAAATTTCTCCATCCATTAATACATTTTTGGTTATGTTTATTAAGGATCTTTTTAGCAAATGCAATAATTGTATCCCATAAAGTTTCTTGTTTTTCTTATTAAATATTAAATTTGAGGGCGGAAAGACCTTGGTCGTTAGCCCTTTGGCCAGCCTATTAATATATATTTTTTTATTGTATGTTAAAATTTATTTATGTATGAATTGTACTTTTTTTTCTTCTTCTTATGTATTGATATTTGGCCAATAAATTATTCTTATTGTTTAAACAAAGTAGGTAAACAAATTATTACAACAAACATAATGTGATAAATAATATATTAGCTTAGTTTCCTCAATTTTTTTGTTTAAATATATTTAGATATGTGTTTGAATGTGTATATATGTATGATGCGGTTTGGATGTGGGGTATGGTTATTCAATAGGTCCGGTAGTTTATTTGGTCCCGATTACATAGGGCATAAAACATGGTGCTGGCGCGGTGTTGCGGTGTAATCGGCCGGAAATCCGCAAAATTTCAATTCGCGCAGACACCCACCGAAAACGGGACGAGCTGCAATTAAAATAAATGAGATTTCAAAATAAACTTCGCTCACATTGCCCAGAATACGTTTGCAAAGGATATGTACGAGTCACATTTCACTCTCGTTTCTAGTCTGCGCCGTTTCCACCGCCGCAGCTGCTGACACTAGGACAAAATGAAGCCAAATATTTGCAGAGGACGAAACCGCAAAGGATATATACGTGTATAGTGTCTGATCCACCAGATGGATTTCCATTGTAGAAAACCTTTTATCTACATCTTATCTCCAAGCTAGCTTCCCTTCACTCCTCTCTGCAAGCAACTCACCCTTCCAACTCCATCCCTCCTCTCTCTTTGCTACGTCCTTTTCAACACGCCGAAATACACAGGACCGTATTTCCTCATTCCCGCAGATCATTCCGTTTAATTAAAATAAACGTTTGCTTTTAATTTAATTACTCCGAGTGAGAGAGGCAAAGCTCGAGGTAGAAAAAATACTTGCACCAAAAAAAATATATAGAAGCCCTTCGCAGATCAGCAAACAGTTTAGGATTTCCGTCCGACGGTTTAAAAATATAATCGTGCTGGGCCGTCCCAGGAAGAAGGACGAGCACGGGAAAAAATCTAATTTATTTCACAATGGGGTTTAAATTGGCGACGCCATTTATAACGGACCATTTAAAAATACATTAATTTGGGTGATTTTCAGTCCCCTCACCAACAAGAAACAAGTATAAATAAGTCCTTGTTTTTCAATTCTAATGTTACGTCAACATTACATCAAACATGTAACAGGGTTTATAAAAAAAACCGGTTTTTGAATCTCAAGAAAGATTTCTAATAAAATTTACTTCACGGAAAAGTATATAGAAAAATTAATAACAATAAATAACTAAAATATTAATCTATTCCTTCTTTTTCTTGGAAGATGATATTAAATAGGAAAGAATGTCTACAGATCTTCGTCTACTGAAAAACGACAAATTCAAAAATTGTATATGATTTTTAATTTTTTCGTTCTTCTATTTGTACCCTCTAACACTAAAAACTCTATTTTTAGTGTTTTAATGAACGTCGATTTTTCCATAGCATTTTCTAAAGTTATTGTTAAGTAGTCAAGAATACGATTTAATTCCTTCCCGATTTTCATGAAACTTAGTATTTAAAAATATTCCCGTTTTATGCCAGAGCAGATTTTCTGTAAAAAACGTTTATGTTTTTAATCACATAATTAATTTATTTTTATATTTTAAATTTCTTCAAAAAAAATTGGTTTTCAGAAACCTGGTTTTGAAAAACAACAAACCCTAAAGAATACTGAAACTTTCATGATTACACATACTTTGAAATTATTTTCATTCCATTAATCCTTCAAGTCCTACACATTACATATTACTATTATATAATCCAAATCCTGATAATAATACTATTGAATCAAATAAAATTTCTCTATTATTAAGAAACTTCAAAATTTAGGAAGTTATTATTTTTTGTTTGCATATTATAGATTATTTTTTCTCTCTATCTCAAAATTATTAACTGAACATCAATATTGTATCCTACTTGTCATGGACTAGGTATGAATGACGTTTGCTTTGGTAGAAGGAACAACCCTCCAAGCGATTACCTGAATCAGACACCATAGTAATAATACCCATCTACCCAACCTATCTAATAAGATCCTGTATACATAAACAAAATTCATCCCTAAACTCGGCCGATTTTCCTCTCTGACCCGGAAATTATGTTCATAACCCTCCAAACCTTTCCAAATATAAATTCACAGCCTATACCCTTTATATTTACTCACTTCCTCATTCCATACAAGTCTATTTTATTAGTATTATAATTGATTTAAGTTTGTTGATTTTGGAATGTTTCCTCTCATTTATTATGACAAAATATAAATTCCGTTTCAGCATTTATTAATGTTATGTAAACATTATAAAATCACGTAAAGCTTACTGGAACACAAATAAATGAAGTGAGTATAGTTTTCGTTTTTGAATTTAGTCCCAAAAAAAGCTGTATACTTCGCTTCGGTTAGTGCGGATTCACTATAATACGGTTAGAAAAAACTTTTTATTTACTTTAATGATAATACTTTTTTCCTTGTTATTGGTATACTTCTTCTACTACAAAATGTAGAGTATTATCTGTTGGTATGTTGATTGGTTGCCATGGTGTTTCATAATAGTAAACTAAACTGTCAAATTATTTGCATTTGCAAACTATGATGTAATGAGTATTAACTTTAATAATTTTATTCTCACATACAATACTTTTATTTTTTAATAATGATTATTAAGTAACCAAATAATTGCATAATTGTATCTAGCTATAAGTAGAAAAAAATATACCACGTTTTCTTGTTATTTTGTAAAGCACGTAACTAAAAAAGTCTACTTAAATAATACATTATGTTGTATTATTATCTTTTTTTACCCTCTGCGTTATACGAATCCCCATGCATTATTATTATTATTATTGTTTTTTTCTCTCTTGCTCGTTTCCTCCTAGTTCCTTTTTCGTAATTTTATTGTTTTGCGAAAATATTATTTCAAGGAGGACCATCCCTCGCAATGAGGTAATTTTACACCCCCTACTGTGTGTATGTAGAGGTTCGCTCCGCTCCGAACAACCCTCATTCCGTTTCTCCCCGGATTGCACAAACACACATAGCCCGAACACGAAATGTATTTAATTCGTTTTTTTAGCGTTCCGACGCCGCCGACGTCCCTACAGAAAAAAAGGAAGTATTCCGAGTTGCTTCTGGAATATTAATCAAGCCTGTGGAATTGTTTAAAATCGCAGTACCTTTTTTAAGTGTACTCACAGAAAATTGAAAGAGAATAAATTATACACGTGTATACCAAAAAAAAATATAATTGATAAATCGCAAAAGAAGCAGAATTTATAATAAAATTAAATATTTGTTTATAAATTTCCGAAAAATTTTATATTTACATATATTTGCCAGTAAAATTAAATTTACATATTAATAAGCGTTTACAAAAATTAGTTAATGATGAAATACTTATTTTATATAACTTACAATAGTAAATTTACGAAATTTATAAGCAGAAAAATATTAAATAAATAAGTTTGATTAATAATGAATTCTATCAAAATCAGAAATAGAAGTAAGAAAATATTTTTAAGATTATTTTAAATAAATTACATTGTATCAATTTTATAAACTAATGTATAATTAATGAATATCTACTTTAATATTCCTATTTTTAAAATTTTAATTTATTATATTAATTATTACTGGTATGACAACATCATATATAAAAAAAATTCTTTATTCCGGCGATTAATTTTCATGACTGCAATCATTAAAGTCTATCATTAATTTTTCTTGGGCACTCTCGAGAAAATGTCAAATGGAAAGACTTACTTAACGTTACAAATTACCGGCAGCACTAATAACCAGCTCGGAATTTAAATTGTTACCCATTATTTTTTGTCTGAAAAAGGAAAGCGCGCTGGTTTCTTCTTGCAATAGGTATGAATAAGTAAATGAATTAATTACTGTTTATTTTTGATAAAGCCTTTAATGCTTATTATATAATTGATATAACACAAAATTTAATAAGTAATTTATATAAGTGTACACCTGGCAAATACTATTCAAAACTAAGTTTTGTTACTTAATTAAGTTACTTAATTTTGTCTATTTATTACATAATTCATATAATTTAAGCATTTGTGTAGACGTGACAAAAACCAATACATTTACATAGTATATTGCTACGCATATTCCACTGGTCTAATTCATCTGATATTTCTATAATATATAGAGTCAATTCTTAATCGGGACACATCGGAATTAGTACATTTTGTTCCGATTTTAAATAAAACACATCTATGGATGTATGTTAATCAGATTACTGTCCCGATTAAACGGAATTTTTTTCCAGAAAAATTAAGCGGAAATGACTGTATTTGTCTATTTATCACATAATTAATACACTTTATGTATTATTTTATCAGACATTTTTATATGTGTACACGTGGCAAATAATATTGGAAAATAAACATATTCCTTGATAACTTATTTATTTATGTAATAATATATAGTACTATAAATATGTATATCGAAATGGAAATATTGGACTGTATATATATAAATACTAAGGTAAATTTAAAAATGTCTTACCTGACGGATAATGATGGGTGGAAAGCTGCAGGATTATCCTGCTGCGAGAATTTGGGCAGAGATCCTTGCAGAAGGGCTAAACGAACGGCCAGCAACAGGCCGAGCTGCAAATTTATTTTCATGATTATTGCATCAATTAGGAAGGAAAATCGGTGTGGCTTACCGATGTGAGAACCTTCGCTGCGCGATTGGCAAACTGTTGAGTCTCCTTCGACCATCTCACCTCGAACATTGTCCTGCAAAACATTTCAATTAAATCCTTGCAAATTACACGATCCTTAAAACACTCACTTTTTCAAGGAAGGCCAACTCTTATAAATATCATAAGCCAAATTCAGAACAAAAACAGTAATACCAGTCTCCTTAGCTAACATACTGAGACCTCCAAAAACCACGCTGATCCACAGTCCGTGCTTCTGTCCGTCCATCCTGCAAAAAGAAACGCAACTTGATTTAAGGCGGAACGCGAGTCTGGAATCGCATTATTTGCATAGCAAATAAATTTTATTCAGGAAATACAAGCAGGTAATGCGAATTCCGGGGAAGCCTAAATAATGTGCATCGCAGCAGGGAAGTTGGCCTGAAGGAGGTTCGGAAAGAAAATAATGCTGAGAAGTGCACCTTCGGGTAAGAAGAACAGCAGGATGAGTTGGAAAAAGAGAGTAGTATAATAAATATACACTAGCCAATTAAAACTTTCCTCTTCCTCTTCCTGGAGTTTACGTTCCGCATCAAGGAAATAAATGCTTTCAGCATTAAAGATTCGGCTTACGTTTTTTTTAAAGGACACTTGGGTGTAATGCAAACAACAGCCTCATTATAATTGTAGAGGACATTTTGAAATGTCAGTTCAGAGTCGGTGCTAATTAGACCGCAGCACAAACATATTTTTACCTGCGTGGAAAATAAACTGGAACGCTTCATTCCTTTTTTATTTTGTTTTCCTTCTCTTCATTTCGCGTAAATCGCGCTCGAATCGAGTTACATAACGGAGCGACAAATTCTATTATTGTTCGGCTTTTATTTTATAGGAGCTGCTCGAATCCCAAATCTCGACGGTTATTAACAGAAATTTAATACTGGCACGATAATAAATTCACGGGTAATGTAAATTATTTCTAATTCGATTCGTGGCCCAAAATCATGGGGAAAACTCCCTGGGACGGCTCGTTAGCAATTCCTCGTAAATTATTCGCATTTCGGGCAAAATGTCCGTAATTCTTTACCGAGATTATATAATCATCCATTAATATTTGAAACATTCTTTAAGCAGATTTTAGTATTTTTAATAACATCAAAATATTAATTAAATATAGAAATAATATTGTCTTTATAAATTAAATATATTTTTATTTATTTGTAATTATTTATTAATTTATTTCTACTAACATAGGACACTCTGTCAACTATTTTTTAAATTATAAAATTTTAATTTTACAGTATAAAATTTTACGTAATTGAAAAGTGTTTGTTTAATTTTATAAAAACTTTTTTTTTAATTAATAAGAAACAAATTGTATTAGTTTGCTTTTTGTTTCGATTGTTGCTTGTAAAATATTTGTTCTTCAAAAAGCTTGAATTTAACAAAAAATAGGCAATTCAATTGTCCGTCGTAATAATTTACAGTCGTGTTACTTTCCACTGCGGTTCAGTTCTCTGCTTTGATAATCGGAAAGTTGGAAAATGTGTGTAAATAATTCAGCACAGAAGAATCCGTAAATACAATTTATATTTCTCTCCCCCAACAGCGTATGTGTGTGTATATCTATTTTCCCTTGAAACACCTGGGAAATCGCGTGCTCCGCTCAGAACGCTCTCACACACATGTGAATTTCATTCCTCTTTTATTTATACCCTTGCATTCCTCTTCCTATATTCATACTTTTTTTTTATCCACCTACCGCGAGGACGAACGTGTATGTGCATAGACATACGACTGTCTTTTTTCCCAGTCCACATTCCAATTTATGAATATTTATTACAGCATCGAGGGGAAAATTAATACATATTTATTATGTGCGAATAAGTCGACAGTTTTTCTTCTGTAAACGCATATTTTTCTAGACAAATTTTGTTTATTTTACAACTGAGTATTATTTTAGATCAATACATTTTTTTTTAATATTTTTCTTTATTTCAAAATTTTAGATGATTTTTATACAAATTAAAGTTTGTTTAATTCATTTCTTACGAATATTTATCGTAATTACTTGAATTATCCTATACAAATAAGAATGTTTTTACTTAGTTTCAAAAACGAGATGCGCTCGCATTTTTTTATAATGGTCACTAAGTAGATAATGCGCAGAAGAAGACATAAATGTAATTGTTGTCCGGCGTACCTTGCATACTTTAATCAATTGACTGTAATCGTATTTGTTTTTACATTTTATGAAAATTACTTAGTGAAAAGTGAGGTTAACAAAGATGGTTTTATATTAAATTTATTAAAGTTAAATGTTTTATTATTGCTTCAAATTTATTTTATGAGATCATTAAATTGTTTTATTTTTATATAAACATTTCATATACTTAAATTGATCCAAATCAATAATACACAAAGAAGGCGCGACGCGCCCTTCTATCAGTTGACAGTGTGTTGTTAACAAGCCTTACCTTTTAATTATTTAAAATCCCGGAATGGCGAGTTGCACAACAATGAATTATTCGGCGCGGAAAATCTGGATTGAATCCATCCGGATGGGACCTTGTTATTGTCTCTAAGAACCTCTGAATGTGTGCGGCCAAGGGTGTATAAAAAAAATACAGGCAGGGTGCTTCGGAGGTGGCGAAAAGGGCACCCTTTTATTCTTGAGCCCATTCGGTTTAGAGTCGGTAGTCTATATTTTATTCATGTCCTTTGACCCGGCACAATACATATATATAAAAAGGGGGAAGTTTTTGGGGGATTGCAGTGGCGTAGGAAATGTATATTGACGTTATGGCACGAATTTCTATACTTCGACCACCGAAAAGTCTTTACGGCCCTTTTCTTTCACGTCTCCTTCCCTTTCTTATATACTTCAATATTTTTTTTTGCACTTTCTGTTCTACTTCCGGCGGCAGGATTATTTATTCATATATTACTTATCCCGAAAGAGCGCTAGTAGGAGAAAAAAAATACACGAAGTGGAATCAAATTGCTCAAACGAAGCGCAACATTTCGCAAACCTAATTCATTCACATGAGGAAAATTTATTCGCAAAGAAAATACGCATTCAAATGAGCACGGATTCCGGCAATATATAGATGTAATTTTAACAAACTTAGATAAAAAAAAATATGTAGATGATGTTCGTCTTTGAAAATACTTGATTATGTAAATAATATTCTGTAAAAAAAAGTTAGACTTAAAACATTCATTTTTCATAGAGAATAAGTTTAGATACTTGTTATTTTTAGAAATTATGTAATTAATTTAGCATTATTTAGAATCAAAAATAAATTAGTTTATTCGTTTCTTAATACTGTATTAAAGGAGTATTACAATAGCTTAGGTTAGATTCCAGAAGTACATTTCAATTCAAGTTAAATAAATGAGATTGATAGTGAATGACAAGTGATATTGCCAGTGAATAAGTAGTGACAGTTAATGACAAGTGATATTGACAGTGAATGACAAGTGACAGTGAATGACAAGTGACATTGAATGACAAGTGACAGTGAATGACAATTTTCACAGAGAAAGTTATTAGTCACAATAAGTAAAAGATTGAAAGCTGTTGTAATTTTAGTGAATTCAACTTAGTTTTATGAAGGGTTTACGTTGTTCTACAAAAGTGTTAGGTGTAATAAAAAATAAAGAAATAATCGTATTGTGTAAGATACAAATAGCAGTTAGGGGGCAAAAATCGGTGCTACAATGATCTAAATTAGGAATTATCGATTAACAATTTTATAAAAACACAAATCGTAGGAATTCATCTAATTAATTATATTGTTAGCTTTTAGAAGCTATCTCCTTAGAGATTAAAAGAAAGTTAGGCACAGAGGGACAATCCATCTCTCAAATTGGTAAGGTTTTTTACCACATTAGATTCGATCTTGGATCGTGACTAATTGCTTCTGGAGGCTATAAAACACAGATATATCTCAATCCGTGATAGTGTTTCGATTTGTAAATGCAGCGGTTTCCTTTTTTCGACTGCCCGTATTTTTTTTGCCCTATACTATTTCCAAACCTGACGTGCAATCCATCAATTTCACTAGGGGCGTTTAGAGTGTGTGCGTTAGAGGAACGAAGATAGCAGTAGAAGCAAGCAAGCAGAAAAAAAAGTAGTAGTAGGAGGAGGAGTAGGAGAAGAAGAAAATAAGTTAAAGAACTGTGGTGGTCATTCTTCACGCGTCTCTATCATCCCTCATCCCCAGGACTTATCGTCCTTATTTTTCTTGGCCACTTTTTGGCCGCGGCCGCTGTTTGCGTTACTCAAAACTTGAATTGAGATAACTCAATTCGCGTTTTCAATTAAGATAATTGGAATTACACGCAACGCTGAACTTGTGAACGTTGCGCTAAGTGTATTAAAGTGCCTTCGCTTTCAATAACTTGGATGCTTCGGATAGCTTCAATAGTTTTAATTTGGGTACGTAACCTGCTGCTATTCATACCGTTAAGATTGTTTGGTTTTGGGAATACGCAAACTGGAGAAGCTTTCCCGGAGCATACACCTATTATTTTATTAACAAGCAGTTCCTGCTAATGGTATGAGGCACACCTAGGCTGCTGCAATCGTATTCAAGTGGGCGAATGCAATCCAACTTGGAAGCAATTAATGGATTCCTTGTTTTGGAAATGCTCATCGATTTGCCGAGCGTTAATTAA
The DNA here is from genome assembly GCF_001412225.1 of Nicrophorus vespilloides. NCBI lineage: Eukaryota > Metazoa > Arthropoda > Insecta > Coleoptera > Silphidae > Nicrophorus > Nicrophorus vespilloides. The sequence continues at coordinate 621,871 of NW_017096594.1, forward strand.
CAATTGTCTAAGATAGGCGAGCATCCCTTGAATTGCAGGAATTCCTCTAAGCCGCTTTTATTTTGCAATCCAACATATTTTTAGAAGGAAAATGTCTCCGCTCATATCTTCTCCGTGCATTAAATTCCACAAATTGTGGAGGCAACAAACGAGAAGACAAAAAAATGTGGAGTTTGTAACAGAGTACATTTAAGCCATAACTAAAGCTCCTCTAATCCTATATTATTATAATATAATACGTTTAATTTTTATTGTTAACTGAATCAAACAGTTATAGATATTTGAACAACTTGGACATAGAATTTTCTGTGATAGGATAAATAGACATTAACATATTCGAGTATTTCTATTTGCATCTATATTATTGAATTTACAATAATATTTCCGAAATGCAATGTAAAAATTATATTATGATATTTATTATCATGGAAAATAAAGATATTAAAACAAAACCTTTTAAAATTTAATTTAGATTTTTCGTTCTGAGATATGATCATCCTGTTAGGTTGATGTGAATAAGAAAAATAGAACAAACTATATAGGTTTAATTAAATGATGCTGAGATAATTTTTGCTCGTCCTCCTTTACGTCAAAAGCGCAACCCATTTGATTAGTGTGTTTTCGTCGGTCGAAGCATCGCATGTGTATATATATATATAGATATATTTTTTCAATGCGATGCGAGAAGTTTAAAAAAGAGATGAATCCCTGGATTCCATAAACAAAACGCTTTTAGTTTTAATGAAAATTTATGGACATGCTTATCTGGAACATAGATTTTTTGCTGACCCGCAAAAACTAAGTATAGCGCAAAAGGGGAAAGAAGAAATTTTTGCATATGGCCGAGAGGATGCAAACAAAAATTGCATAACATTGTCAGAGCACCGGATGTGTTGGGTAATTGAAAAAATGTCGAAGTTCGTAACACGTGGGATTTTAATTAGTTTACTTTTATTCGTGCACGGCGCGATGTTTCCATTCGGTTCCGAGTGTAGAGGGAGGAGGGTTGGTTGAATTTATAAAGTTCGTATGCAACGTCGATAATTAAACACAACCGGATGACGTTCGGGTTTATTTCAGTTTTCAGCAATTCCGGGAGGGGCGTCGATTGAATTTACTGAAATTGGCTTTGAAGTTGCATCCATCGATGGACGTGTGGGAAATTTGGGAAATTTCAAGGGGAAACTTCGATCGCAAGGCGTGTGCGCTGTTTTCCCAAAACCACACAGGATAAATCTGTCCGGGGAGTACGTGTGGTTTAGTGGGAATAACAGAGTGTGAAAGTGGTCCTGCAATAAATTAATATCAGCTCTCCCGCGACCCCCGTTAAGTGTTGAAAATATTTTTTACCCGGAGTGCTGTCGAAATAATTCAGAGCTGCCCCCGACGGACCACTTAAACCTTTAGTTTTGGTGAGGGTAAAAGAATTTATGCGGACTGACCACTCGCACGCACGCAACTGCCGAAAGATGTAACACCCTTCAAGAGAACGATCGAAGTTCAAGACCAAAGCTCTGAAGATTCAGTAACATCTTAAAGCAGCTGAGAAATAGGACACATGATTCTAAGTGCACGCAATAAAATAAATAAAGAACCAACATAAAATATTTTTCAATATTAACATTTTTCATAGTCAAAAAAAACAATGACTATGACTACAGTATTTAATAAATGGCGTTATTCAAAAAAAATATCATACTGTTTTCACTTATTGCCATAATTAGCAAAAACTCGCTTAGTCCGTTTAATTAAAAACATAGTTTTCGAAACACTAATTGTGTTTGATATATACAATTTAATTCTAAAAACTTTTTATCTTATTTTAACTCAAACAGTCCGATTAATAGAAACTAATAATTTTATATAATAAATAGTATTTTTTCTTCTTCAACCATTTATCATACCGTATGTGTACAATAAATTATGTTTATTATTATTTAATTTCAAGAATTGTTCTCTACTTTTTTTCATATATATTTTACAATAAGTCGGTTAATCCGAAATCTTGAATCTTCTAGAAACTAAATATTAAGTATTATAAGTTGTATTTGGCTCCAACAATTGTGTCTAGTCACATATTTTACAATAACTCGCATAGTCCTCTTTATTGAAACTACAATCTGGGCCATTTTTCTCTCATAGACAATAAAATATTCCTCAATAACTCGCTTAGTCCTTTTAATTATATCTACACACTTCTATTATATTATATAAAAAATACTACTATATTCGACGAGCGCAAACTAATGGGGCAAAAAAGCGCAGACAATTAAAAAAATACGCACAATCAATGAAAGTATGAATGACACGTAGTAAAAACAATAAAAAAGATGTGTAGGAAATTCCAACTAAAACTTTTAAATTCTTTTTTACACAAATTGCGTAACGAAGTTGTACAAATATGTAACGCTTAGGTATTTTTTTTGTACTTTCGTAAATTAACTGTATATTTGGAAGTTTATGTATCGACAAAATGCGAACATTTCAAGTAAATATACGTGACAGATTACTTGGCAAGTAAGAAGTTTAGAAATTGTTTGCTACAATTGTTTCCCATTAGTTTCTCGTCTTTTTTTCATTTATTAGGAACAACTCGCATAGTCCGATTAATTAAAACTTAATTATTGGAAAAAATGATTTTACATCATAAATAGTTTTTTATTTCAAGAACAATTACTCGTATTTTTTTGTCCATTTATACAATAACTCGCTTAATCCGTTTAATTGAATCTTGAATCTTCTAAGAACTAACTATATTTATTGGGTAATATTTGTTTCCAAAAACTATTTCTCATCATATTTTTTCAATTATACTCATATTATAAAATAACTCGCATAGTCAGATTAATTTAAACTGGACTTATAACAAAGTCTATTTAATTGATGTCCTTTTTCACAATAATAAATATATTAATAATCTCATTTTACATATTTATACCACGTTTACTATATTCAGATTTATATTAATTTAGTAATACCACAATTAATATAATTGTTGGGGGCGGAAAGACTGCGGTCAATATTCAATTGTATATGTGTTTTCGTGTATACAGTCAATTAGTGTTATTAATAATTATTGATAATCCTTTATCGCAAATATAAATAATTGTGCACTATAGTTATTAACTCACACTGTAAATAGAATTATTCATAAAATTAGTTGAAAAAAATGGAAATAAAACGTTTTTCAGTAATATTCAAATAAGTAAGAATATTTATCACGTTTCTAAGACACCGAATATTAACACAAAAACTGATTTAAATATATAAAGACAACTTTCTACATTGATTAATTAAAATTTACGTTTTCCCCATATTTTTTTGTTTGAAAATTTATGACAAAAAATTAAATTTACAAAGTACATGCTACAATTTACAATTATTAATTCAGAAATAAATTTTCATATAAACTTTTCTTATTTTATACATTGATATAATTAAATACCTCGCATAGTCCTGTATAAATATAAATCAAGTATAAAAGACATACATTTATTTTTTTTTCTTTGTTTTATTAAATATATTCTATACATATTTTTGTTTATATAATTATAAAATAACCATAAATTTCGCTAGAGCTACAAGGTCATTAAGACAGATCTGAAAATATAAAGAAGTGACAAGATGTTAGAGGCTATAATAAAGTGAGTACATTTCGCCAACCCCTTAAATATTAGATAGTTGCAATCATCGTAATCCCAAAGATGGGAAATGCATCTCAAATATTTACAGTTCTGCCCGACGGCTTCAATCTGGTTCCGGGAAAAACTATTTAGAGTGGCCATAAAACTCGGCGAAATAGATCCGCGTGTCCCCCTCTAACACACACACTTTTATATATATATATTTACTCGCACACACATATTTTTTTTCATTCACGAAACGTCTCACAAACTCTGAAACTTTGAAATTCCAAATCGTCACTTTGTGGCCTCAATGTATTCTTTCATGGGATTAATGAAATCACGCGCCGACGGGGCCGACGGCCCGAAATTGTTTTAGCTTTATTGAGATATAAAATCGCAGCCCTTTTCTACTACTATTTATCCAAACTCCCGCACCCTTACGAACGGTTTCTTCGTTCCGTTCTTCCTGCTTTTTTTATATTCTTTTGTATAAAAATACAGATTTAGTGGGGAAGTAAAATATATATGTTATTGCGGCCGTCGTCGTATATTTCTCTGTCTTCTCTCCGGATATTAAAGATTTTCAATTATTTCCAAGACTAATTGCTTCCGCCGACCTCCAGTATCCTCGCTTATGTAACTTTCTACTTACAAACTAACCAATTGCGATCATCATTTTAAAACAATGTTTATCTTATGTCTTCGTTTAAATATACTGTTAATAATTGTAGGTTAATTGCATATACAGCAATACCTCACATACCGGAAATTTTAGAAATAAACCAAATTTTTCTTTTTGTGCGATTGTCCGATATGTAAAGTTTTGAAAATATATTTGAATATTTTATTATTAACTTTACGAATAAAATTAATATTGTGATTTATAAATAACAATATTAACAAACGCATCCAAACTTTCGAATTAAAACATTTTGTGGATAATATTTAAAAATTGATAGTTTTAAAATAGAATTAATGTAAAAGTCCATTACAAATAATTACAAAGTGCTTACAAATAATTTGAATACGTCCATAATACGAAATGAAGCGTTTAAGATTTGAAATTCAATAGCCTTGTCTGGCAACTAGTTAAAGCAATCCTCTATAGCTGACCATACCAATGCAATTAAACTGTCAATGCAACATGGAGCTGCATCGCACTGATATGATTACCGAAATCCATTACGGCCAATGAAACCTGGATGATTTCCAAATGTGACGACATCCGCCGAATGAATTATGCAACAGCAACGTCAAAAAAATATATACATATAGAACATTAACAAAAGCAGTGAAAGTGTATAGTCATCATCAGTCAAGTCCTTTTCCGAAATAAATTTGTCCTTTCGTGACGTTATGAATGATAAATATGAGCGGCGATTAATGCATTGCCTCCACCCTGATTAATTGCGTAATTAATTTGTATCACATTCAGATGGAAATTTCATCGCCTTCTCGTTTGGTTTTGTTATAAGAATCGGGCTATTATTCAAATGGATTTAATTAAATCCAGTACCGGACTCGTAATAAGGAGTGTTATTAATTATATAACAATTAGTGATGTGTCCTGTTCGAGTTTGATACATAGGTAATTAGTATAAATTAGCGTGAACGGATATTATGTAAATGTAATTTTCGACGATTCGCATTAAATCTAAGTTAGATAGAAATTAATAGTTCGGCAACTCAACTGTTGCTTTTGTTTCATTTTGGATGAGGGGGTTGGACGAAACAGTCGGATAAAGTTCGTCACTTCTCGAAGCAATCAATCTTCCGTTGAATGAAAGTTATATCATGCATTATCAAGTATGATTTGTTCGGAAACTTTCATCCATTCAACTTTGCAACATGATAATGTTTAGTTGTTCCATGTAAAAACCCTTCTATTCTTTACACTTCAAACAGAAATCAATGATATTTTGGAAATTCAAATAAATATTACTATTATAACAACTTGCATAAAATGTTAAGAATAATACAGAACTATACGACTTTTTAATATCTAATACAAAAACAGAAAATTTTATTTTTATACAAATATTAAATGTATTATTTCCAAATCAGAGCGTGAAATTCATGTTAGTTTATATTGATATTAGAACTATTACTATTATTAATCTTTTGCAGTTGAATATTTTTTATGAATGAAAGTTTTGTCATGCATTATCGAATTTGATTTGTTGGAAATCTTTTATGTATTCAAGTTGGTAACATGCCAATATTTATTATTTCCAAGTGAGAACGTGGCGTTCTTTATTATATACGAATAGACAGTATTTCATTGTTTTAAAATTTTCAATTTCGGATTGGCGAATATTGATTGAACGCGAAATACCGAAATGAGTTTCGTCCCGATTTGTATCCGAGTTCAAATTGCCCGGATTCAATTCGCCTACAATGTGCCATTTTAGTGGTATCTCCGGCCGAAGATCCCATTCAACCTCAATCAATACGGAACTGTCATTGAACGGCCGAAAATTGTGCCACCATGGATGTTAATTTACATTTTGTTGCTTTGGTTTAGTATAGTCTCTCATTCAATACTCAATACATAACAAATAATTGGTTAGGCAATTTTCATATATTATATTTCAATAAAGTATATTTTGAATACCATTATTCAACGTCATTGTTACAGTAGTCATTAACTGTCACTGTGACAAGTGTCAGTAACTGTCACTTGTCATTCAATCTCACTCTTACATTTGTCATAGATTGTCACAATTATCATTTATTGACATAGTTGTATTTCACTACCACTGTCACTTTCATTATACACTGTCACTGTCCTATATTGTTTACTTTCAATCTCAATTCTTATACCATGCAATTTATTTTTGCCCATAAAAGTTGTCATTCCCTATCATTGTCACAGTTGTTTTATTACCATTCACAGGCACTGACACAGTTGTCATAAACTGTCATTATCACTTGTAATTCATATTGACTATCACAGATTTCATTCATTGTCACACTTGTCTTTTATTATCATTGTTACTTGCCACTCACTCATATTAACACAGTTTTATTTACTGTCATAGTTGTTATTAACTGTTACTTGTCATTCATTATCACTGTTACAGTTTGCATTTACTGTCATAATTGTATTTCACTATCTTCGAAAAAGATGAGTCTTATACACTCGGTCCTCTTTTTATGCGGTTTTTATTTCAAGAAGCATTTTTTTAAATAACTATTTTATGCCATTTTGACACAAATTGGCAAACCATTTCATCGAAAAAGATGATAACTCTGAACATTCTGAGCATTCAAGTTTCAACGCGAGCTTCAGAAATGCATTTCTGGATATCAGGAATTGTACAAACAAATATCAAAGCCATCGCAAAGTTTAATCACTGATTATATTGTCAAAGGGAAAAAATCAACATGCGAAGTTGAGACTAATTTTACTTATGAAGAATCATTATCTTCAGGACATAGATCTGATATGCTGACTATCTCTTCTAGTGATGAAAGTGATTTTGAGCCAGTTCGAATATTATGCCGAACACTCTCATATAGCGACGATAATTCTAAAGAAAAAAATGTGAAGAAAGATTTCATAAACATTTTCTGTATTTTTTTTTGTAAATTTTTCCGTATAAATTTAGAAGGAATATGTTAAGATCATATATTTCTGAAATTTAATAAACTTGTTTTGTTAACGTTTTTATAAAATTATGAATAAACATTTCAGAAAGAATATAGTAAGACTAATTATTTTTCTGAAATTTAATAAACCCTTTTTTATGCGATTTTCGGTATATTGTAACTGATTAATTTAGTTTTATGCGGTTTTAAAAAATTATGGAACGTATTCTTTATTTTTGTGCGATCTATTTTTATGCGTTTTCCTGTGGAACGTATCTACCGCATAAAAGGAGAACCAAGTGTACTTGGTCAAATATAGTACATTTTATCTGTATTTTATCTTATATTTATTAATTTCTTATTTATCTTAATTGCATCTTCATCAATTATTTATTTATTAAATATTTGAAGATTTGGTTTTTGAGATGTTTTACATAACATTGATACAAATTTAAAAATCATTGTTTTTTGACATTGTGACATAATCTATTTAATAAAAAAATATGAGATATTTTTTAAGTACAGTTATAAAACATGTTTTGAATAATTGCGTGTCCTCATACTTAAAAAGTACATCGTGTTAATTGCGGTTTTCCACAAATTAATATAAATATTTCATGCTTCAAGGGGAATCCTCAAACATGTTTTTCATATGCTTCTGAGTCAGAAAAAATTATGTTGCGCATAACTTTCTTCTTCAAATTGATGAGATTTACTTATTTTAATTACTCAATTAACGCAGACTTTTCCTACAGTTATTTATCATTTTCATCATGTTTTCATTCTTTATAATTATACTTGTTCCTTCTTCAAATTACTTTTGCATGTAAAATTCTTTTGTAAACAATTCATGTTTATATTACTTAATTTTTCCTTTATAACAACATTTTTATTATGTTAACATTAATTTTGTTTTTCTTGAATTTAAATTTGTATATAAATTAAATATGAATAAGAATTGTAATATTTATAAAGTACTTAATTAGATTAATATTTTATATGAAAAATACTAAAGATTTTACTACTTTCTGGTAGAATTTTGATTGAATCCCATAGTCGGACAACTGGGCTTAATGGGATAATTCGAGGTGCAGGTGGTTATTCAAGGGAACTAATTTATATCTGTAGAGAGGACACAATCCAGATGTAGTTTACGTTGCTCATCCCATGTAACCTTGATCCTTCGTCAACCGTCGTTAATTTCGGAGAGACGTGACCCCATACAATAATTGACAATACTAATTTATTTATTAATCAATATAAATCAATTATAAAGATGTAAAATTTATTTAAAATCCTTATATTTCTCTCTCATTTTATGTATAACTGTACATTTAGATATATTTTTGATATTTCTTTTCAATGAAATTTATTTAAAATTTATAGGTTTTCAGAATTTCTTACATATTTTTTGTGATAAAATGATTATAAAATATTGTTTGGTTATATTATTCGTTCCTTTCCTTGCACTTAGTTGTTAGCAATTAGAGAAGTAAATTCATTAAAGTTAACAAGTTATTTGTTGGCGAGTTTATAGGATTTCAAGAAAAAGATGTTATGAACTGGATTATTGGTATAAAATGTGGAATAGTTGTAGTTGTGATGAGGTCGAGTATGGCAGGAGAGAAGTGTTGTAGTTGAAGTTGTAACAAGAAAGCAGCAGGAGCACAGTAAGTGGCAGCGATAAAAATGCATCTGGATGTTCTGGATGTTCGTCGGAGTGGTGTAACCATCTCCAGGAAATGTTGGAGTCGTTGCGAAATATGTTGTGTATATTTACCCGTGATATGCCAGCAGCGAAATGAGGAAGAACACAGAAGCCAAGACGTCAGCTCGGCCCACAATGCCTGTCACCTGAAACAACAATAACCACTTAACCTGAGCACTTAGAACTACTTGCAATAGTTTCACTACCTGTTCACCCTCAACAATGTCTCTCACAACAAACTACCATTGTTGAGGAGAATCCCCCCCCAACGCAGTCGTTATTATAAAGCACGTACGCAAAACCGCCCCCATTTAATTCCCCGCAAACAGTGCAATTAACCCCGACGGTAAGCACGCAAAAAATATCTATCTTAATTGTAGTTAATTTGGCTAAATTCTTAGGATTAAATCGAAACGTGCTTCTCGCTATGGCCTTGATGTTGGTTGGGACCGGGGCCAATTCATTAAAGGCAATCTCCTTTGAGGCGATATAAATAGGGCGGATGGAGAGAGCGCAGCAAAGGTGTGTAACACTTTGTAAAAAGGATCAAACGGAAGCCAAGCGTTTGTTTGTTGTCGAGAAGGGAGAAAAAGGACTGGCTTTCGGTGTATGCATATAAGTAGTTCAGATATCGTCCCTTTGGGCCTTCAGGTATTGATATATCTGCAGGTTCTATCCTGACCAAGTTTCAATACAGCCACTCATGTTAGATTTATGGGGCATAAAGCGAGACCATCCCAGCCACGGACGTACAAAGCCCCAGAAAAGCGGGCGATGGCATCCACCACCTATCTCCCCCCCTTACTCATCTATCTATCTATCTATCTTTCTTCCGTGCCACCCTTAGTATCTTCCTATCTCTGCATCTCCTACCTTCCTTCGTCTCCTCCTCTTACTCCACTCATCCCAACCGTGTGTGTCTGTGTATGTTGCACACCCGTGTACATAATAAAACCGGACATTCAAAATCGCACGATCAATCCAACCTCTATTTATTCCGCGCGCATAAGGATGCGGCTGTATAACACGCAGGTACAGATAGCCTACGTATTTTCAGCCGGAACATTTATATTCTTATTGCTGCACATATTTCTTTACATAAATCCTGCTGTGTCCGATGTATTTAAACGTACCCTAAAACCTGCAATCCCTTCGAAGACGTTTTATGACATACACAAAGTACGCCAATTTTTAAAACGAATTCTTGAACTACTTTTATATATACAATACTGTTCATAAAACGATTCTGGATAACAACATAACAAATATTTATTACTGAACAAGAGAATATTAATCATACAAGTAACTTTCCAAGTAACAAATACCATGTACATGATACTACTTCTATTTCACATTTAAATAGGATAATCCATTTATATTTATTAAACAAAGCAGTACACTATCGAAAATCAAAAGTTATTAAGTTTTATCACATATTTGATTATAATTAACCGTAATTAACTGAGTAATTAAAGGAAACGTAACGACACGGAAAAATACATTTTTTATTATTAATATTTATTAACAATACGTAATAGAACTTATATCAAAAGATGTACAATTACAAGGTATCTATTTACAGATAAACATTGAAAATTTTATTTTTGATTTATAGAACATACCTAGAATTAAAAAGTATTATAACTTGGGTATAAAAATACGTCATATGAAAAATATTAATTTAGAGAAAACAGATAAAATTTTATTCATAAATTTACCTTCAGGTAAATCGTTTATTGCAAATTTACCAAATTGCAAAAACAGTGTATAAATATTACATTTTTTCAATAAAAAAAACTGTATTTTCAGGAAATAAATATTATTGTAGCTTCAATTGAATTGAAAAAAATTCCAAACATATTTTTATTTTAAATAACTGTCATATCATACCATAAAAAATAGAAATGGTGCCAATGAAATGTGAAAAGCTGAAAAAATAACATAATGAAAAAATTGCGCTGTTGACGCAGTCGTTTTCATGAGCAAATATTTAAAAAAAAAATAGGAGTTGCTTTTCGGGTCATTTGAAATATGAAATAATTTGTTGAAAATATACGAGAACGAATTGATACGTAAATATTTGTCTATAAACATATTATCATAGAATGTGTTTATATTTAACTGTTATATTTAACATTATTTAAAGAAATCTACATATTACATACTACTTTCTAAGTAACAAGTATATCTAACCAGTAGAATGATAAAAATAATAAGTTTTTAGAATCACGAAACTTTTAATTGCATCCCGTGAAATTTGTCTTAGAAATCAATTTTACTTGAAAATATAAAGGTGTCTCATCGATATATTATGTAAATGATTAAACTCATAAGAATAGTATAAAATAATAATTCAATTTCTCATTATACTTCATAAGTATAATAAGTAAAAAGTATATATTTTAGGTACATTCGTTCTGTAAAGTAAATCTAAATATTTTTAACTAATGAAATAAATTGGATTTGAAAAATTTCTTAACTTTTATTATACTTTATTCATTAGGATTATGTTTCTACCTATAATCATACAAATATTATATATTCTTACAAATTCAAAAGCAAATATTATTTCATTTAAATAATTTTTAACTTTTTTGAAAATATATTGCCTTGACATAAGATGTCTTATTCAAGTATTAAATTATGCACAATATGTATGTATTCTCTTCAATGGTACATTTGTAACGACATCTTTTGGTATATTAATAAAAACTCTGGGTCTTAATTATTTACTAGCGGCGGATATATCCGCCCTGTTTTCATAAGGTGAACTATGCTTGTGCAAAATTGTATGCATGGCCTCTGTGGAGTTGTAGTCTTCGAATTTCCTTAAATTATTCATCTTATGTAATTTATAAGGTACTTGGAGAGTGGTTTTACACTCAATAGTATAGTTTTGTAACGTCAAAATTTGGTATGTTTTACAAAATTTCTGATTTATTATTATTATATTATTTTCTTACTGTTGTAATTATGACAATTATAAGAGTTACGTAATTGTTAAGTTACTTGACGAGTATCGCGTAGTGAACACATGGTTTATAGTTAAATATGTTATGTAATGTGACGTGAATTGGGGAGCAACAATGTGGAAACAAATGGATGACGGTAAACAATATAATAAAGTAAATTAATTTGGAGCCACGTACGCTGGTGATTTAATATTTTAATGGCAATCGATATTCAATTTGTCACGATAAATATTATAATGGATTATCCACTATAAATAAATATCGTGAACAGGTGTCGGGTGATTTGTGTGGATGCGTCGGGTTTATATATATATATTTTTTTACTTTATTTTTCTCTCATCCGCTCGTTTTCGTTCCTGGGGCAGACGATGATTTGCAGAATGAATTCTCCACGGGGTATTAAGCTTTGTGTTCTTTGTGCTCCCGATGGTTGTGCATGTTCGTGAGGCGCGGATTGATTAAGGGATGCATGAGTTGCTAAGAAAATGACCTATTGTTCAGTTGCATCGCTCTTCCGCTCTATGTGTGTGTAGTGTGTTTAAATGTAATGGAATCCTTTGGCCACCCCAAGTTTCCATTGTTCACTCTAACCATCGGCGATGTCAGTTAAGGCGAAAACCGTGCCTTTCATGTGGTAATTCATTGTGCCTCGCTTCGCTATTGCGCGCCAAAATGTAAACCATGTATGATGCATCTAGGTGTATGTGTATTTGCACTAAAGAGATACACAATCCAGTTTGCAATATATCAAAATGTTTGATGCATTAAGGACACTGGACATTGAAAAGCACGTCGCATTATCGAGTTGTTGGGAATTTCCAGGACTTGAGCTTTACGTCCATTAATAAATCGAGCAACTTTCAATTGGCGAAATAACAGTGCAAACTGCGAAATAGAATGGATGGGGAAGGGAGTAAAAAAAGCGCCGCAAGGGTTCGGGGGCGAGGAAACATACATATACCTAAAGTTTGTTAATTAAGCTTTATAAATCAGAGCACTAAATTCAAGCCCGAAAATTTCCGGCGCGCACTCGAGGACCCTTTATTTCCTAACAGGAATCATATTTTCCGAAAATCCTGAAGCCAAATATACTCCATAAACTGTATTTCCAAGAGGTGCATTTATCATTTTCCGCCCGGCGCCGATGTTAAAAAATAAATAACAATTTTTTTTTAAAGTATAAACCTTTCCTCCAAAAACAGACTAAATTAATTACTCTTAAAAAATATTACGTAAAATTCATCATTTGTTTCATAATAAATTAACGTTAAATAATATGTTACAATGTTCACACGTATATTAATATTTTATTTTCTGATATATGGTGGAAATTCGGTTTTTGAACAAAATTTGTCTCTCCATAAGAAATTATGTAAAGTTGTAAACGTGCTTATTTTATTATATAAAATACTTATTTTATTAATTTGATTATTCTATATTTTAGCTATTGTTTAATCAATTATGTTTATAATTGAAATAATGAAAACGTGAAATATTTGTTAGTTTTGTTTGATTTAATACATATTTTTTAAAATATCTATCTATTTTGGCTAAGTATATAGTGAAAACTCGGTTGTCGAATATAATTTGTTAGAAAAAGTGTTCGAAAACCGAAACCATGTACTTATCATTGAACATATCACGTATCTGATTTAGTAGGAAATCTAAATTATGTTCGGAAATACATACCATTTTATATTTACATTATGTTCGAGAATCAAATTCTGAGAAAATTGTGTATTGCAAATGGATAATTAAGAAAAACTCTTCGAAAACCGAAACCATGTTGCTGTCGTTGTACATATGACGTATCTGATTTACAAAAAACCGAAATTATATTTAGAAATTCGTACAATTTTATATTTACTTTAATTTCGAGATTCAAAATTTCAGAAAATTGTGTATTTCAAATGGATATTTCAAATAATGTGTATTTCAAATAATTTAATTTTTTTACTTAATGTGTATAGTTAATATAGAAAATCAAATATAGAAATAATATAGAAAATCAAATATAGAAATAATATAGAAAATCAAAAAATATATATATTCCATTAAACCAAATCAAATATCCATTATTCAAAAATAGCAGTTTCCAGTTACATTTCAGTTTAACAGCTTTACATAATTCTCGCGTTTCTCGGCTACATTATTTTTTTTGTTTCAGTTTTACAATTCCGCACGACTATTTTTTCCCCATTTTCAGCCCATATCTAGAACATTAATATTCCCCGAAATGGATTCAATTTCTGGTCCAGTTTTCGTTACATTCGAGTGCGCTTTTTTTTAGCAACTCTTTTAATGCCTAGTTATTATTGTAGCAGCGGTTTTTGCATTTCATTATCCCACAAGCCATTACCGATACAGATTTTTTCCCCAACCCTCAGTTTCCCATCGAAAATTAAAACAGCGTTACCCAAAAAAGGGCTGTTTAATTTTGGACCGCATATTGGACATCTGCTCGCTCTGCTGTTTTTGTTGCCTTGTTTCTCTTAATTACGGAAATTTCATTAACGATCGTCGAACACGACATTAATCGAATGTCCAAATTTTTCGAGCAGCATTTTTATTTATTTTATGTTGTTTTTTTTCACATGAAACGCTGTTAATCTGGAGCACCCTTGATCCTCGAAATTCTTCGTCGACGGAATTCATTAGCGGATTAATACAAAAAAATAGCGGAGGAATACTTCCGAGGAACTTTTTCAATTACGAACAAAAGCTTTTAAGCTATTTAAACGCCATAGTCCGAACGGAATACACCCTTTTAAATATTGATTGCATATTCTTTGAGGTTTATTTCTGTTGGACTTGAAGTAAGGGAGAGATAGAATGAGAGAAAGGGATAAGTAAATTTGGAAACTTTCACCTTTCTTTGAAACGCTATTCGCGTCACATACAGTATTTCTTTTTTTGCAATTCACGTTTTCGCTGCGCTCGGGTCAAAGGGCCGTGGATGAAGGAGGAAGTTTGTTGCATTATTTTGTTATTTATGTAAAGTTTGTTAGGTAAAGTTTGGTAAATGTTTTCCGCGGAACAAAGGTGGAATTTTCGTAGCGGATAATTAAGCCCGGACCTGTTTACATTCCCTCAATTTACTTTCGGAAGATTTCTACTCGTTCCAAAACTTTATATCGCATACTAAATATTCAATACTTCTTAACTAACTTTTGTTTGCACTTGTATAAATATACTATATACATTGTCTAATGCATCTGAGAAACATAATCATTATCAAAGTACTTAAAATACAGAAACAAAATTATTTCAAAAATTTTATAGAATTATTCATAAAAATAATTTTATATAACATTTAATATTTTTCATTTTATTCAAAATATTACATAAATATAAAATAGCGTCTTAAAAAAGTTTAATATCTAATTAGAACATTTGTTAGAAAAAATGTTCGAAAATCAAATCAAATCCCAAATTTATTTGGAAGATTTTTATTAAAAAAAGTAAAAAAAAAAAACAACAATAGCAATTAACGAAAAACCAGCGTACAAAAACGCCTGATAATTATGCCCAAACCAATACCATTCATTATTTTGATAAAATTAATTGAAATGAAACTACCGTTAGGAATTATTACATAAATTACATTAATTTACATATAATATAAATATGAATTAATAATTATGTCTTTTTAAATGGATTTTTTTCATTAACATACAATTTCCATCTAGTATATTTCTACTTAATGCATAATTTAGTAGTAAACCACAATAATTACCTTAATTAGAGTGACGGGTAATTAAATATTCATTACTTCGTATCAAAGTGTCAACTAAAATTAAATTAATTACAATAGATTTTTGCTGTAATTATGTATGGGTTTAAAAGTTACTGAAAGAAATGTTACTATTATGATTACAATAAATAATATAGTGGTGCATTCACACTATTTGTGATGTACGACATAATTGTTACTGGGGTTCATCAAATATGATTGACTGTTATAGAATCTATTGAAACTGATAGCGAATTGGTAGGTATTCCACATGCAGTATTAATGCAGTATTAACTCTTTGATGGTGGTAGGGCATTATTATAATTTTCTAGAAAATGTAGAGAAATTTTGGTCAAGGATGAATCTCGATAGTCTATACCATCCGATGTTGACGAAGTTGTCTGATTCAGTTGTCTAGAAGTTTGTTAGGTCTATAAATTTATGAATTTCTGGCCCCTCAAAGTTAAGTTCTCTTAATTTTAAAAAAGAATGAAATTCTGTTAGTTTTCAGGAATTCGTTCAAACATTGACTAAAGTAATTTACAATTTAATATAGTACTATGAAAGAATCAAAAAGTTATTACATTAATTTTATATAATATCAAGAGTAAATAATGGAATGGAAATAATGGTTTATATTTTTTAATTTATGAATATGGGATATTTAAATATTCCCTGAAGTAACTAAACTTGTTGTAGGAATACGAATATAATTGGAAGTTCCACATTATGTGAATTGAACTAAACGAAAGGTGGCAGAGAGCAAGGGTGTGTATTTGTGCAAATGTCTTCCATTCATGACAAAACAATCGGAATGAAAATTAAGTTCACGCAGCGATGGGCATTGTTAGTTGAAACTATATATGATGGCGTCGACGAGGCTCGAAGCCACCGCCTTCAAAACGACGCCGCTGCTGGTACTGCTTTTTAATCAAATAAAGTGAAATACATATTTACGTCTCGTGTAAATGTATTTTAATTCAAATACACATAACATTGAATAATGCATTCGGAGTAGAAGAGTAGAGTAGAGGAAAGGAATCGTCGGAGGAGCTGAGCTCTCCGGCTACAAATGCTTTTAAGCGACTTTCCAAATTAAGGACGGAGTGGCGCGAGAAAAGGAAAAAGTCTTTTAAATTTCATTTCATATTCGTCTCGTGTTCGCACTTTCTGACACATGGAAACGTATTTGGTTTCAATTTCGGTCGCATTACCTCTGAGCCGCCAACAACGACTGCTACGAAGGAAACACGTTGATTTTAAATGTACTCCATCCATCCCACAACCAACAAACAAAACAACGCATTTTTTTTAATATATATATTTTACACTGAGATTTTCAGATGTGTCTGCATATAATTTATTTCATATTTAGAATACCATTCATAAAATATTACAGCATATATTTATTTGATAATTAAAGTAGAAAAGTATATTTATGTTTAGAGCTTCGGATCTTTGAGAAATATTTAAATCTAACTTGCTGGATATTCCCTATAATAATAAGACATGGTAAAGTGGATTTGAGAATCACTTTTTATAATAATAATTAGTTGTTGCACTATGTGACAAAACATAAGATACCAATGATCTTTGTTATATTTTTATGCTCTATGACATATCTTGTTATATCAATGATAATAATTTTCTATCATGTCTGTACTAAAATAGCTCAATACAAATTGAAACAGGTTTTACAATGGCTTTATATAATAATTATAATCATTTAACTTTAAATTCCATGATAAAATATGAATCACCAATGATATTTGTATAAGAAAATTATTGTTCATTATTTTTTAAATTTTGAAAGTATCACCTATAACAACTGACATAGGTTCAAATAGGTTTTAAAACAACTTTATGTATTAATAGCCTGTTATCTTTTGAAAGTTCAAAGTTTTCACGTAAGAGCCATCAAAGTTTCCTAAACTTAATATCCAGTTCTTCCCTCTTCCCTTTCATGTGACATTGTCAGATCACTCTTCCATTCAGGTGTATTCCCATATATTTAACATTATAAAATTATAGTATTATTTTATCTATAGGTATGAAAGTGATATCTAACGATTTGATTTTTATTTTATATATATACTCTAAGTTTTTATTTTTACAATATTTTTTTGTATCTTGAGTTTTTTTATTATATCAAATATTGTGGATTTATGGTAAGTATTTTGATGTTAACATTTCATCCATATAACGATGTGATTCTATAAATTTCTATAATTTCTCGGGAATTTAGTTTTAAAATTCCCGGGAACAATAAACAATCCGGGAAAAGAAACCTACTAGTGCATTGAATCATTTTCAAATTACTTTTAGATGTATTCCAATATTTGTGTTATTGTCAAATCATCGAAGATTCCAAACACATTCCGACATACAAACTAATTAAGTGAACACACATTGTTTGCAAGTTGTAAACAAGCATATGTTAGAACTAAACTAATATAACCAAGAAGTAAGAAACAAATAATACGTGATTATTTGCTTGCGTCGTCTTCGAGAATTAACCTTGCCTTGTTGGAAGGACTAATAAAATGAAAGCTCCATCGATTGTTCTTGATAAGTAAGTATATCTTCTGGGCATTCCCGTTTTCCTCGAACATTACGTCTTCTATATATATATTGAATCAATTCCAATTATTATTATGTTTGCGGATGTAATAATGCTTGTATTTGTGTATGGATGTATGTATATATATAGAAGTTTGTGTGTGTTTGTGAGTGTGTTTGAAGCACAAGCGAGGAAACTCGAGATGGCATTATGTACTTTCGTATAGCTTTCGGAAGAGAAGTTTCGCTTTCACAATGCCAATTTTATTGGCCTTTATTTCTCCTCTATTATTGTGTGTGTGTGTAGTCCTGGTCCTCCACCGAACACAGGGACAAACTACGTTCTAACAACGGAATTTCTTTGATAAATATAAACCTAGAGTATAGTAGAAAGAGAAAATATCCAGGCTGTCGCAAATATTTTCCAAGTAATTAATTTCCGAACGTTTGTTCCTAGCTCTGTATACTTCGACCGGTCAAATAAGCTGGGTTTATTAGTGTTTAGCATATTTAGTGTGTTTCGTGGATAGAATAATTTGACTTCGAGTGATTAATACACCCCAGCAAGAAAGAGAAAACCAATAGTCTCTGCATGTAAAGCAATGGCTGCTTCCTCTTTTTTTTTGTAGCACGTTTCCTTTTATTATCCTTCGGCGAGAGGAATTAAATAGAACGTCGCCATTAAATAGCTGAAGTGGTCGGGCGATGATGATAAAAGCAGCTTTAATGTCCTGTTTCTTGCACATCCATCGATCGTGAATGGAAATACGCATTCTTACTAAAGCTTACATAAAAACTGAAGAAGTAAAAGTGTATTTAATTCGAAAGTCGAACGTCAATAAATTCCGTTAATTACAACCTTTTATGCATATTCTCAAAAACTTTGCACGCAAAAGTTCCAGATAATTAGCGAAGAAAAAAAACATATTTGTTGCACGTTTAAAGCAAGTATTATTTTTTTTTCGGTCGAAGTTTGCTACGAATTTCGCCGCTTCAACACATTTACTTTTATTTTTCGCATCATTAAAAAAAGCACAGCAATCAATCAAAATCCTCGCCAGTCTGCAACCCTCATCATTTTTAAATGCATCTCATCCACCTCATGCCAATGAGAATATAATGATAATAATTCGAAGCTATTTGCATAAACTGATTTATAATTACAGTTTTTGTTGACAAATATACATATTACTATATAAGATATATTTGAATACTAGATTTATGGACACGTCAATTTAAAGTATTGTCAGTTATTGCCAATAAACTGTAATAAATAAATACAATTTTAGAAAAATCTATTTATATACAATAAATGTATGTTATACAATACAAGAATCAGATTGAAACTTTAGTAATATTTACTAACCCAAATATACAATATTTTAATACAAATTTTCAAAACTCCTCATAGCTAATATTAAAATCATGAAGATAAAGTTAAAAATTAAATATAAAAAATAGGATTCAGGAAATATTTAGTACTTCTATTTGAAGAAGAAAATTGTAATATACATAAAAAAAAAATGTTGTTCAATCGGTAGACTAATTTGTTTCATATTAAGAGACATACATATTAACAAATTGAAATATTCATATGAGCAGTGGGGGATATCCATTAAGGCAATTATTTATGTGCTGAGGAGCCCCTGGCTTTGGGTGTCTAATATATTTTTCTATAATATTTTGAAATAATAATTTTTGGGGATACCACTGTCTAGTGCCCCAAACTATTCTTAATCTGACACTAAATATGAGTCATTAATTTGTATTATGAATATTTTTATTACGATTTGAAAAACAAAAACATATATATATTTGCAGTATATTCAAATTTAACCGTTTAAAAACCGTTTATAATTCTAATAATACAAATAGATGTTTCCATCCTTGCCTTCAGTATTTAATTATTAGAATTATATAATCATATATTAGTTGTTTCATAATAAACTCCTATTTAAATATCTTCACTGTATGTATGTGATATGTTTATTAGTTCCAGAAACTTTGTTACATATTTTGCAAGACATGAAAATGAGGTCTAAAAAAAAAGTTCCGAGAGTAGTAGTGAAGTACTTACATAATTAGAAAGATTTAATCTACACCACTTTTGATTCTACATTTTCATATTTAATATATTTTAATAAACTATTTTAAAAAGTATAAGAATTGCAGTAAAACTAATATAGCTTTTGGGCCACATTATAACAATTTTCTTTTAAGTTATTTCATTAAATTGCAATTTTTTGACATTTTCTTTGTAAAAAGTACTAATTTCTTTATAATTCTGCAAATATTCTTTTTATCGTAAATTTGTTTTCATTAATCTTTATAAACCAAGCTTCAAAATTAAAATATTTATATAAAGTTATTACAAAGTTGAAAGTTTTTCAATAGAAACGTATATAATATTTATTTGCATGTTTATATAAATAAATTACTCTCATTTATTAATTATGTAATAACTTGCAATATATTCGATATTTGCAGATAATATTTTTTTTCAAATCAATTTGAATTTATATTTAAAATTACTGTTCTAAATAGATTCACATCAATTTATATTTTTATGTAATACTTCAGTAAAAGTATTAATTAAAAAAACACTTCTAGTAATAATAATTATTAAGTGGATTACTTATATAATATAACAGCGTGTATTTCAAGACAAGTGTTTTTCATCTCCTGGAATCTCCCATTTGTCCTGTCCTTGTTTGGGCGCTACAGACAAAATCCTCTTAGAGGGCCTACGTCTCTATAGGATCTCACAGAAGAAATCCCAAAAGAGCCGGAGCACACAAAAAAAAGGTGAATGAAATAAAATTTAAAGATTCCAGAGGCCGTGTCTGGCATCCTGTAAATCCAATATCGGACCTCTAACCTGTCGTTTATCTATCCAGCTACCCCTTTTATCAGCTTTGGTTTTTTGGGTGAGTTGTAGTAGGATCGCTAATTTGGTCGTAACCAAAACGACGCAATAAAGACAATTATTTTCCAACCAACTTTGTACATCCTTTCTGTAAATATTATTACAAGCAATTAAAGTAAATATTAGACTTCATATAAATACTAAGAGCGATCTCGGCGAAAGTTGTTGGAAATTTTCCGCACTGAACATTCTAAACTGCATCCAACTTTCCCATTGATTTTCCGTTTCACGAATATACTGTATATTGGGTGTGTTATCTATTTGCATATCCGCATGTTTTTGCCGAGCATAGCATCAGCATGAAATTAGTTATATCTTTACATTATTAACCAAACACACAGAGTTTTTGTATCCAATTTATGATCTAATCTACTTATACATATTATATTATTTATATAAATATTGTATTATAATAAATACTAAACCAAACCCATTCAGTTTACATTGATTTACTATAAATTTAAATGTAATTTATCTACTTTTTTGTAGTCACTTTTTCTTATAAAAATCCAAATATTAATATACAAAAGCAATTATTATTTATTTAATATCAATAATTTTAACTAATTTATAAAAATAACTATGATGCCGCGGCGGATATATACGCCCAAACATTTGTACAAAAACTATGCTTATGCAAAATTGTATACATATCCATTGAGAAAGCACAGTCATCGAATCTTAGTTCATAACGAGGCGTTACTAATCTTTTTCATATGGAACTATCATGTTCTTGATGAAGCTTTGACTTAAGTTCATTAGAGGCGCTACTTAAGTTATCAAAACCGCTAGGTGAGTTTAGATTCTAACCCTGCTCCAACAGATAAGTTCTAAACGTTATTTGAAAAGCATTTCATAAATGAAAGTAAATATTAATGGTGAAAAATAGCACAAAATATGAATTAAAAAAGCAATTTTACTACTGTTTTATCTATAGAAAAAAACGTAATATTTTTCATGTTTAACTGAAATTCAATATAGATGGTATAATAAAGAAACATTTATCTTGAATAATATCGAGGATTATCGTTCTGAACTGTACATACACATTGTTCATATTTATGGATAACAGCTTCCGAAAGTACATAGGTACATTGTGGATCGTCGGAGGGGAAATTAAAAACATTAAAGAGAGAGAGAGAGAGAGAGAGAGAGAGGAAAGCCGACGATCCCCAATTTTCTTGGTGAACGACCTGAACCAGTTCCCCGGTTCGACCTAAAAATTTCCCACCAGGATTTCATTATACACTCTCGTTTATTTTTTTCTTCCTCATCCCTGTGCGGTGGGTTTAGAATCAAAAAGCGGCGGCTGCGAGATAAGCGCGTGCAAGGGATTTTATTGCCTTCACCGAAAAACCCCCCATAGATACACGAAGAAAAGAAACAAGCACAGAAAAATAACATCTATATCTGTATAAATGTATTTTATACTCAATTGGGATTCCAGATTTTATTGTCTAGATAATGTCCTTGCGTGGCGCAAATAAAAATAGAATAGACAGGTAAAAGTAGGCTCACCGCTTCCGTGTGTATGGGGTGAATGGCGAAGAGTAGTCCTGCGAGGGTTGCAAAAGGCGGCTTCAGATTTGCAACGCTGAGGCAGACACGTGTGAACAGTAGACAGGATATGGCGTGTAGCAGCACGTTCGTCATGTGGAATCCTAGAGGTTCCATCCCGAAGCACAAGTAATTAGCCCTGAAAAGACAAGAGAAAACATAGTAATTACATTAAATAGTTTAGAAAATTTCAATTATTAGAAAATATACAACTACATTTTTTTTTAAAGAATAATACGAGTTATATATTGAACAACTCGTATATATTAATAAAAATAAAATAAAAATTACAAACTTTTACAATTATTTTACAATATTTTAATATTCAGAACTTGGATTTAAATTTTATTGAAGAACCATAAGTATTTAGCCTAGAAAAAGACAAAATTTTGCTATGAAAAAACATTTTCATAAATATTGTTAATTATTATTTTTACTATCTGTTCATTTGTTTTTATTTTTAGAAATTGGATCAAAATTGTTCAGCAGAGGATACTGGTCCTCTCGGTATAATTAATGCTGATGATAATGGACACAGATTATGTGAGTATAGTCTCATGGGATGAAAGTGCGAGGTGAATTAAAAAGTTTATTAATAACAACAGATTTTTTAACTCAAGCTTAGATTAATCTCATGAAATATATATTATTAGTAATAATAATATTATCTATTAATTGTCTATCAACCAAAATGTTTTTATTTATTTTTTTAGTTAATTTTGGTGTATTTCTTTCGGAAACTTTTCTACTAGAATTTCATTCAATTAGTCTCAAAATGATACCATCATCCATCCAAGTACTATCCCCATTACAAATTGATTTTATTTTGTAAATTATATATATTCACTTAATTATTAAAATAAATCATTGTTTTTATAGACAATATTTAGCAAGTTGAATGAACATTTTTATTTGAGTTATGTACAATAATACTGAATGATATTAATTTATAGAAATTGTTTTTTTATAGTGAAATTTTATTGTATTTAGATTAAATATGAAAATTAGGTAAATACAAATGATAAAATGTAAGATAAATTATATAAGAGTCAATGTTTCGTGCCATAACAGACAACACGTACATAGAAAACCAAAAGGCTTTTCTATAAAATATAAAGAAGGAACAAAGCTGATTTATATAAAAAAAATAATTGAAGATCTGGAAACATTTTTTTACATTTTATTTGAAGTCATTAAAATTTGAAAATGAATGACTTGTTGTATTATTAAATTTACAAATAAGTCCTATATAAAATAATTTAATGAATCAAAATAATATTTGCAGTTGTTATATAATTTATTTGTTATAATCTTTATTTTACAATTTACAAACAAATTAGTCTCACCAACTGTAATGGGAGTCAAACAAATAATACAACTAGGCTTGAATGAATTGGAAGCAAAAAAATATGCTCTTTTCATTCACGCTGAATATCGCATTCACGATTTTCACAAATTGGTGAAACGGAGTGTACGATATTAGTAGGACGAGTTGCATAGGGATAACGTCCTAATAGGATTGCATCCACACGTGCGGATGTGTTCACGCGAAGGGCTGTTGGAATAAGAGGGATTCAATAAAATTGGTGAAAAGGGAACTGAAAGAGAATGAGAGAGAGAGACATTTAAAAGCTTGTGCGAACTAAAAGCTCGCGTAAATCAAGCTGGAAAAGAAGAGAAAAAAAAATAAATCTGCGAAAAAATGCGGAGGAAGTTTTCAAAACTTGCGTTCTGCTAATTAATCGATTTTTTTGCACGCCGGAAAAAAGCATCCTTGAAGCTCACTAAAAGTTCTCGAGAAGCATTAAACGCTCCTTAATTATTTTCGCCGCGGACAAATCGCTGTTTAAGTTGTCGGATTAGCTGGGCAATTTGAAGTGTAAGGGAGGGGAAAAAAATATGAAAGAAAAACCAAGAGATGTGAGAAGGGGGAATTAAATGCAGCTCGCGGTTGGGTGGATTAGGGGTATGAAATAGAGGGGTTGGTATTAAGGGTTAGTGTAATGTCATTCGCACGTGCCAAATGGCAGGAAGAAAGTCTAAAGCTTGCAGCATAAACTGGAGTTGAGCCAACGGGCTTAATAGTTTATTAAACAAATAGTAGCAATAAATGGGAATGCATGTATTTGCTAAAGGCATAAACTAAAGTACACATGTTTAACGAGAGATGGCGGTGATTTTAACCGGAATGTCAATCGAGCAGTGTTTTATTGCTGAACAAACAACTGTAGCAAAATGTATTGCAGCTCATTAACTTTCACGCATACCTTTTAATTAATAAGCAATATCGAAAGGGATTCGGGAAATGGTAGATGCAGCCCTACGGCCTTTCCATTAACTGTCACTTCCTGACCTGCAGGCTTCCCGCGGGATAATAATGCTCGTTCCAAAACCGCGCTCCTCGACCTCAAACCAATTCCGATCCCACCAATAACTACTAATGGAACGCGCCGCAAACCGCCCCCATGCCACCGCCACTACCACCCCTATACTAAAACCTTACCCACCTCCTCCTCCTCCTAATCCACCCCTAAATAGATACATCTATATTTTAGTAGTCCTGGCGCACTCTAGATAATAACGCAATTCATTCATCGTTAAGAATTAAAGTTCATCTTGGCTCGGTCCATTAAACTCGGCAACAGACCCAACCCAATTAGACAACTTATTTGCGCGATCTGCTTCCAACTGCACAGCAAACATTGCGCTACATCAAAAACAACTCAGAACTTTGTTGCGAGCATTGTATATCAATTTACAAAGACACTTTAGATCTTCCAGTTAATCACAACTATTTTCACAATTTGATCTTCTATAAAAAAAGAGATTGAAAAAAAATGTTCTAAAATATTAATTATTGATCTAAAATTGTCCAATAAAAAGATTAATAAATTATTGGAAAACTTGACAACTGTAATTGATTGTCTTATAGTATTACTGGTAACAAATTGAATAATGTTAAAACATTTAATATGTTAATGTTACTTGCAAAAGTATATGTCAAACTTAAAGTACTTTCATTAACTTCTATAGAAAGCTTGTTTATACACCTTTATTTTTTATGTCAAATATTTTTATTTTATAAATTATTTTGTTATTTAAAAAATATTTATCAATTAAAATAAAACTTTTACAAGTTAATGTGGAATATTTAAATAGATTTTTTTTTCAGAAGAAGAAATATAATATCTTAATAGGTATAAGTTTAAAACAACATTCATATATGTATAAAGAGGATACTAAAATGTTATTATAGAGTGAAATAATTTTATTATGATTTTATACTTAGGTTTTATTTATTTATTATTGTGTAACTGCTGCATTAAATTATCATTATGATAGTTTCATTTAGGTTATATTCTAGAACATATTCTAAAAACATAATTTGAAAATGAACTGAATATTAGACTCGTCATGATACAGCGCAACGAGGCGTGTTATGTTATTGCGTAATATGCAAATTTGTCGGTTATATAGAGAATTAACATGGCGCTGAACGCATAAGTTTAGCAGATGAATTTGATGAATTCTGTTGAAAACTCGTTTTCCATTTGGCTCAAAGAAAATTGAATGCATCGACCGACAAGTAAAACGTGTTCATAATATGACGGAATGCCAGACAAGTGATAAAAGTAAGTGTGCATTTTACGGGACGAAATAAAACGTTCTCGTTGTACATACATATATATAAAAAACAATGAATTGAAATCATAGATATAAAAGCATGTTATGCACAAATTAAATGCAATAAAGCAACGAGAACAAAAACCGTACTGAAATGAAAATGGAAACTTATATTATAATAGTTTCTTGTTATTATAGTTATTAAATTTATGTTTTTTATGGATCACTTAAGGAAATGCTTCTTAATTAATTAGAAGCAATTATGAAGATAAAATATTTTTTTACTTCTCTTAAATAATAATATTTTTTATGCCCAATCAATTTGAAAAATTAATTTAGTCAGTTGACAACTTATTTATTACGCCATCTTTCGGTGTGCTTTGAAAACATTTTTATTAAATATCATGAATATATAGTATAAATACTTGAGACTCGTTGACGTGTAAGGCAATTCTCTAGATAATTGGAATCAGGAAAACGTTGGAGGGTCTTAAAAAATAATAAAATAAATAAAAAAATCGTTTGCGAGTATAGAATTACTGATAGGTTCTTAGGTGATTAAAACAGACCTTTAGAAATTTTATATGGAGTTTTTGAAACGGGAGAATGCGTTTAGTAACATCATCCGAGACGCCTTTTACGGCAGTCTGCAGTTTTTACAACCGACCTCTTATATAATTCAGCAAAAGGATAAAACGGACCACAACGTATATATATATATATATATATAAGCTCGACACGTATGATTTAAGTCTGGAGGGCAATAATAAGCGGTTGGAATGGACGGACACGGTAGTAGAAGCTAGTTATTAGAAATAGGGTTCCAACATGGAATGTGATTAAAGGAAGGCCGACGCGATACTTGGAATTCGAGATGTTTCGCTGGAAATGAAGTGGAAAATATATTTGTTTTATTTATCCGTGAGCTTCGGGAAAATTGAGTCATTACGGCTCAAGCGTTGCGTTTTTGTTAATTGGTGTCTCGAGAGACTGAAATAATGATTGTCTCCAACGTAAATTGATAAACTGTAGAAACTATGTCTTCAAGATCAGCTCGATGCGATAACTACAGTAAATCGTTAAAGCCATCTTTGTTTTACTTTTTTCAGTAATTACCTGTAATTGGCGCTGAAGGTTCATGTGTAGCTCAGATTAAATTAAGGATTTCAACGTGCACCTAGCTTATTTTATACCTCTGAAATGCACAATGCCATAATAGTTGATCCATTTTATTTATAGTCCAGTGACTGTGGAAGAAATAGAAGAAGAATGAAACATGTGTTGTTTGTTTGGGACAGATTGATTAACTCCAACTTTTTGCTAACTTGATTTACGTCAGCTTTTAGCTCGCAAGCTTTTAAATGTTTCCCCTCTCTTAATTATATTAAATCCCACTGTCTGACTATCACACATAGAAAATCCCATTACAGGAAGGCTCGTATCTGCTGAATGTTATGATAAATTCATTAGATGCTGAATATACTAGAGTTTCTCTGAAACTAAACTACAGCTGCAACGACATGCAAAAAAATAATAATAAGTGCAGAGCTTCGTGGAGTGACGATAATCTAACAAACGGCTCATTAGTTGCAAGCGACGTTTAGAGCTTAGAGGTTGGCAAAAATGCAGAACTTTTCATCGGAATAGAGAGAGAGAAGAAAAGTTTCCCCTTCATTAGTGTAACTATGTTGTCAACAGCGTGTTTCAGGCAGATTCGCGAATTTATTACAGAGCCCATACTCCTCCTTTTCTTCATCATTCTCCTCCTCCTCTATTTTCTCCTCATTCTCATCCTTCTCCGACTAGACTGACTTGCTAATAGGCTATTAACTTTTTACAATGCGTGTACGTGTGTGCAGCTAATTGCTAATTAAATATTCCACAACACAATATAAATTCGAGCGGCGAACGAATAAAAAAGAACGCAAAACTTTTCCCTCAACTTCTTCTTCGCAACTTTCGGGCATAAATCAAAGTTTTTTTTTCTTTCTCTCTTTTCTCTGCAACATTACTTTGGCTTCGCGCTTATAACGAACACATACATATCTTTAGAATTTAATTATAAAAAGTACAATTGTTCCATTATTTAACTATAAGTGTATTAAATACTGTATTTAAAACTTCAATGTAATAATAATGCTTTCAATCATTATTTATTTCTCATTAATCTTATTTTAATATAAAGACAATTTCTTCTAGATATTGTAGAAAAGGTTAATTCTTAATTTCATTAGAAACAATTTTACAACGGTCGCAGATTAAATCAAGTTTTGGAACTTCAAAAACGTAAAACTCATCAGGATGTTTGTAAAATATAATATTATACTGTTTTAATGATGTTGGTATCAACTGACAACATTGGTATTCAGAGTAATTTTTTAATACAGTAATGCTTTGCATAGTACGGTTTTGATTAGTCCGGATTAGTCCGATTTAAAAATTTGAAAAGAAATTAAACTTTAATTTATCAAATATAAATAATTTAATTCCAGAAACAATAAAATAAAGATAAATATGACAAAAAATAAAAGTATTAATATATCTTTATAAAACATATATTTGTTTAGATCCAGTTTATGCAAACTGTGAATATTTGCGTATCCTCTTTATACTGACTTGCAGATATTATAATATTTAGCATGAGGTTATCCAAATATTCATATATTAACGGGCAGTAGTGCAAAGTTACATTTATTAAAAGCCAGCATATATGCATTCGTTTTTCGCAGAAATTCATTCATATTTGATCCGTCGGTTATGAATATATTTATTTATATTAATCCTCAATTTAATAAAGAGCTGAAAGCATACTTTGCATCAAATGATTTTTCAGTTTCTATTGCATTTACAAATAATAGAATTACATTTTAAGAAAAAAAAAATATGTTACCGTTAAATTTTTCAAACATTCAAATAATTTATTTTTTTATGTTTGAGCATATGTTTTATTAGTAAATACTTAAGATTTAGTACATAAGTTAAGTACATTCCAGACAATATCAAGTAAATATTTTAGGACAAAAGCACCAATCAATAAAACTTGTCTATTTCTACTTGATATTTGACGAGTTGTACATACTAGTCACTAGTAAATATTTTAGGACAAAAGTACCAATTAATAAAACTTATATTTCTAAACATACTTGTCCATATCTACAGCATCTTTGACGAGTACATACGTTTTAAAAGTGCCGTTTTAAAATATTTTTTAAATTCCGAGAATTGGCATTAGAAGTTTGTAAAAAACGGGATTTCCCGGGAAATTGTATTTTAATATTTAACCTGTGATTTTATATTTCAGAAAACTCAGAAAATCAACAAAATAATGAAATAAGGAGTGGTATATTTTAATATTTTCATTTTTAATATTTCATTTCTAATTATATATATTGAACTGTGAATCCCAGGAATAGAAATTATATAAATTAGCATAGGAACTTTCATTCTAAGAGTATCTTATTATATATTTACTTAATAAATAGATAATTATAAACTTTTTCACAAAAAAATTTAATCAAATATTCTTTTATTTTTGTATTGTAATTTATTGAGATATTATAGAAAAGTACAACAGAAAGTACATATAAATTTATTAAAGTATGTGAAGCAGAGTTTGCAAGAAATGAAATATGCAAAGTAAATGGTGCTAAAATAAAACAATTTATTGCAATTATGCCGCCCCTCCTTCATGCTGTTCTGCAGTCGAGTACTGCAGATACTACATAAATACAATTTAGAGTGACACGAATTGACTTATGTTTGTGAAGTTTTAATGGCCTTAGTTTTATCAAATAAAAATTTTGTCCCCGGCACCGTGGAAGGCATTTCGTAGTCCTGGAGGATGCAATCAAATCAAATCAAAGTTTGCCGCAAGTTTAAACGCAACTGTCTGCGAATGCTAAACATTTGTCCTGACGCGAATCGGGGGCGGCTGTGGCAGTCTGACTCAGGAGGAGGCGGTGTGGAGGCGGCATGTTTTTTCACGCGCCGGTGGAATAAAATACAGGGAAAGCTCGAGACGTGCTAATTTCGGTCTAGAAACCATTGTTCGAATTGACGTCTCATTTTATAAGTTGGATAAATGCATTATTACCGAACTGTAAAATAAACTTTTCGAGATGTGAGAAATGCAATTTGTGAAGTGGAGACGGCAGCATTCTAGCAATGCTTTTCGAACGAGGAATTGATCGGTCTCTATTTACCACCACCCCCTCTTTAATAACTCACTTATTAGATACAAGCGGGGAGGGTCGTAATTTCGAGCCAGTTTCCATAAATTTCCCGAGCGCCTTTATCTTTTGCCCTCAATAGTAATGACGTGTAAATTGCGGCAAAGTTTCGTTTCGAGAATATCTTTAAAAAAAAGTCGGAAGTAAAGAAAGAATAAACGAATAGGTAGAAGAAGGAAAGTTCGGGCATCGTTAAAGGACGAAGAATAAATGAGTTTAAGGTATTTAATAGCCGGTACAAAAGAGTTTTGAGGCCGTCCAATTTTTTGAAGGTATAATAATGTGGATCAAGCTCGTCTCGTAATTTCACTTCTTCTTCTTTTTTTTCGTCCATCATACTTTTTTTTGAGTGCGCAAAGGGTAGGGAAATTAAAACTCTTTACAAGAGATCAAAGTTAATTAAAAATTTTCGCCCGACGCAAAACGAGGAGCGAGGACGTATAAAAAGACAGCCACACCAGCCTTTAATATGTTAATTTAGTTCTTTTTTTTCTGCTGCTAGATTAAAGTCGTGCTATTATCCACAAAAAAATGAAAATAATAATAATAAGCAGAAACGGGAATTATGGTAAGTGGAAAATGCAGAACTATAAAGTATAAATATGAATTCACGCCAATTAACTTTATATTTTAGCACCTCTAAATACACCTGAGTGCTGTTTTTCAACAGAAATTAAATTGTTTGCACTTTAGTTCTCATTTAATTACTCCAAGAATTTTCTTTATATATATATGAAAAAATGAATGCTCTACAGAATAAAATCGTGGTGTAACCAAATTATCACTAAATTTCAAGAAGATATGTTAATTGTAGCTGTAATTTAAATCTGTAGAAGAACTAACATAATGTATAATAAATAATTCTAAGGTATTTAAAAAATTAATACCAAAACAAATGTACTGTATTCTACAGGAAAACAAAATTGACATTCTTTAACATAAAA
The DNA here is from genome assembly GCF_001412225.1 of Nicrophorus vespilloides. Taxonomy (NCBI): domain Eukaryota; kingdom Metazoa; phylum Arthropoda; class Insecta; order Coleoptera; family Silphidae; genus Nicrophorus; species Nicrophorus vespilloides. The sequence continues at coordinate 653,340 of NW_017096594.1, forward strand.
ATACTTATATTGAAACTAAAGTATTCATTTAGGATTTTGACAGTATAAAATCATACTTTTTTGAAATTTTAATAGGTTGTAGAACAAAACTATTGAGTATTTGAAGATTCAAGGTTTGAAAATTTCACAAGAAACTATTTTATTAGAATTTATTTTTATTTTGTCAAGATTTTCTATATTTGTTGAAATATTTATTTAGAATTAAAGTTAATAAATAACAGATGACGTGGCAAAACCTAAGAGTTAAAAACAAAGAAGATAAGTGGGTTGAGTGAATGTAGGGATTAAATTTAGTAGATTTTTGTATTTTTACGGATTATTTGATAATTAGAACTATAATTGGATAAGAAACTACTTATTTTCAAATCCTTTTTAAAACTAATGTGATGCTATGTAAATCGGTACGAGGGATTAACCACAACTTTATATTGTAATAACTAAATCCTATTGTAAACGTAGAAGTAAATTTTCAATTAGAAGTAAAAAATCTTCTTCTTAAAATAATCATTAGGGCGACTAATAGCCGAATGGTTAAGTTGCTTTAGCCACGTTCCAGTGGTTACAGATTCAAATCCTGGTCAAGCCAGGCCCTTTGTGAACTATCTCAGTGTTTGCAGCAATAAAGCCATCGTTCATCACAGATGGACAGTCAAATGAATGAGGTTCAGCATATGGACCTTCAGCCAAGTCGATGGACAATGACAGTGTTAAGGATAGCAGCAGATTTACAGTGAAAGGAAATAGTGGAAGCGCAGAGCATCAATATACTACTGAAGTTAACCTACAAGATAAAAATCAAATCATCAGAATGGTAACTATCCACCGGGAAAGATTACCTACCTAATGTCAACCGTGATCTTAAATTTACTCAATGTTCACATTGATGAACAGATTGTAAATAAAATTACACGACATAAAAAAACACCTCCGTACCCTTCAATTTAGCACAATTTAGTCCGCAGTGGTGTAGATATGTATCACAAAATAAAAAAAAAATCATATGCAATTATAATGCTTCATTCACAATAGGCGTGACGTGAGACATAAATACCTGTCAGGTGAACCAAACATGTGCAATTTGGGTGTCATCGGATTCCATAATAACAAATAGTAATTGCTACGTCTGACAATCATGTATGTCTCATGTGACGAATATAATGGATGCAGCATAATGCATACTTATGTAATGAACATTGTGTGCAATTAACTAGAATCAAATATAATAATAACGATTGTAAAGTAAGGAAATATCCGGAGTATTTTTCTTTGGTAGATTGTTCGTGAACATTAAATGTTTTGCTTTTCCGGAAAGTTCAGCAGCTGCAAACTCTGGCACTTTCTTTTCCGCCCATTTCGCAGCATCGATTCCGCGCAATGCTTGAACTTTCAAATTCTTTGACACTCTATAAAATGTTTAATTATTTGAAAATAAACTTGTTTATATAATAAATATATTATATTAAATATTTTGATGATTGATATTATTTTTATTATGAATTTTTTTATTTCTTTTAAATATCTTGTAAACAATTTATCAATGCTTGATGCAATAATTTAACAATAACTACTATAAATTTAATTTATTTCAAATAACAAAAATAAACTGTTTAATTTATTTTGATACTTAGTATATATTCTTTTAAATAGTTTCATTAATTTAATTTCCTTTTAAATTATTATTTTTTTACATAAACGTAGTTGTACAAGTAATTTGTCAAGTAACGCTTAAAGTGTAATTGCATATGTGTACTAGTGTAAATTAATTTATTATTTGCTAAGTATTTATATAGACACTTTGGGAGTATTTCCACAAGTAAATATACTTGATACGTTACTTGACAATTGTCTTGAAAAAAATATAGTATTAAAAATTTAAATAATAATTTGGAATGTAGTGAATGAAAGTAAAGCCTTTTTATAATTAGTAGAAATTAAAATTTCGTTTTTATATATAATTATATAACAACGTTAATGCAACACATTACACGTTGTTATATAAAATTTGTTTATGTACAGTGATTATGTATGAAGTGTTTTATATAAATACATATATAAAAATGTTGTCGTTTCCTCTGGCAAATGAATCACGCCTAGGAGTAGGAACACTCTACTCAATTTGCATATTATAACGCCCCGAGTAATTGTAATTTATTGCTGGAGTAGTGGAAAACGCTGAGTGGGCGGATTTAATAAACACGAGTTCGGAACTGTTAAAGGAACGTGATTCTTTGGACTGTAACAAGATTAATTTGTTTGCTCAATGGAAACGCTAGTTTTACAAACAATGGATTCGAAAGAACACGGACGCGCACAGAGGAAGCGAGAGATTTTGGATGAGGGAGAGGAAGAGCAGGCCAGAGAACAGCACTGACAACAGCAACAAAAAAAACTTCAGAAAATCGAAAGAAAAAAAGGACTAAAATAAAGAAAAGCGCGCTTCAACAACTTTTCATAAATAAAACATTTTCCAGGCGAGCGAATTATTACGTCGGCAAGTTTTTCCACCAGAAACCAAAATTGATACGTCAATGTGTGTGTGTATGTATATATATGTGCGTTTTCCGTGTGAGGAAAACAGTTAGAGCACTCGGTGTTTGTGCTATTTGAAAGTTTATGGGCGAAGGCCATTATTCGGAACATCCGGAAGAAAAACGACCGATTCGGGGCTTTCTGCTGGGCTCTCTCTTATTTTCCTCATCCTTTCTTTTTCTTGCTTTATTTTCTCCCCATCAACCACTTTATACAGACGGCCACCTTTCGAAAAAGCAACCCATCCCCAGCCCCGAAAAGTATTCACGACCGCCCCTCGGTAATTAATCCACTGTAATTAATCCCCCCAACATCGCATTCCAAATTAAATTTCATTTTATTATATAAACATTCTAATTAACAAAAGGCTCTGGCATATATATACGATCGCAGTAAAGTTTAACAAAAAACATATTTTAATTTCAATTTTTGATAAAAAAACTTTTGCGGATGGAGATTTTTCATGGTCGCATTTTTAACGACTCTGTTTGAAAAATACTAGTGGAGCCTCGCTTTGAACTAAGATTCGATAGTTTCCTTTGTATATAATAGGGCGGCAATATCCGCCGCTCGCCAGATAAGGTTTAAACTAACAAAGAGTGAGGTTCAGTGAAATCAAAAAGGTAGTTTCGTCATAATACCACTAGGATTAAAAGTTAGTAAATATTTGCATTTTAATTTTATCTAATATTGGAATGTTTATACTCTTGAAAATATATAGGAAAAAGCAAGAAATTCTAAAGTTTCTACATATAGAATATACAAGAAGAAACAAAAAATTCACATTTTAATCTCAGTTTGAAATTTTTACATTAAAAATAATCTTGTTGTAACTTATTTGTTTATATTATAAACTAATACTTTATATTTTTTCTTAAAAACTCAATAAAGTACCAAGTTTATAAGAAATACTTGAATTTTCAATTTCCAATGAAATATGGTTTCCTTCATACAAAAGAATTAAGTATAAATAATTTGTATTTACCATCGTGCATTACGTTTAATGATATATCATTCATTAACCATTTCGAATTTGTTCCGCACATGAATTTCCAGTTTTAAATAACGGCCGCTCGTGGTAATTAGATTATTCCAACCGACGGCAATAGTGCCCGTAATTAATGCCAAATTTCGAAAATGCAAATTATTACGTAATAATTTTGATGTATCGCCCGGGCGGGAACGGGACGCGCGCGTCGCGACGCCCATGTAATACTTCCAAAATATAATACGGGCAAGTATAATTAACGCCAAGAAAACAATTAGCCAAGTGTTGTGTGTGCAGTAATAGTCGTAAATCCATCTTTCGGATTAAGATGGTTTCGGATAAACTTCTCTCTGCTGTGTATTTATGTTTACACTAGTTAAATTTATATTATTTGGTATGGAAATGTGTATATGTTTTCATTTTCCTTGCAGTTCGGAGCTTTGGTATTATATAATATACGTTTGTTGGAAGATAATAATTTTGTTAATTTATTATAATGGTGCAACCACACAGCATCTGATAAACGACGGTGTTCGGGTATAAATCTTATTTTTTGGGCTTAGTGTGATTGAATCAGTATGTTGCATCCGCACAATGACATTGGACTATGTTTGGTCAAGTATATTTGCGTTAAGTTGAGTGATGTGAAAACTATTGAATTAACGAGTATAAAGTATACTTATTTAATTTAAGTCTACAATTTAATATTAATCATATAATTAAATATAAGAGTAGGGTCCAGTATGTTTGATCAGAGTTTCCTAATTTTGGACCACAAACAATTGCCTAAATTGGACTGGTGAAAGTGCAAGAAGCACCAAATTATATATTCTTATTTGTATTTTTTCAGCTGTATATACTTTTACTGTATATATACAAGAAAATAACAAGGTGGTCCAAATTAGGCAACTCATTTCTATGTTCGGTAGACGTATCAAGTTCTGGTTTCCATGAAGACTAAAGATACTAAACCTAAACTGACAGCTGCAATTGCATTCTGTATAGGTACGTACAATTGGTAGTTCTAATAAATATTAATGTCTCATATCATGCATAATGTGTCTGCATCTTTTATAACTAAACTTTACGAATATAGTTCATAAAATATTTTATAGTAAATAGAGTAATGAATCTTGAGACAATAGCAATATATTTTTGGAGCACATATCTTAAGCACTATGCGCTAGATTCAAAATTTAATTTGAAATTTAATAGCAAGCAAGTGCGACGCAGCGAGTAGTGTATGCAAATGAGGCTTCGTGACTTCAAATCTCCTATATAATTCAGTTTCGAAACTAATTGCGATAAAAGGCAGCAAATTCGAAAACAAATCAACCGACGAGAAATTGTACCCAACATAAATTCTCCTTTCCCAAGAAACAAACTTAATTGCAATATTCGATGCTCCCACAACCGTTTGCATTGCATACGAAAGAATCTGAATTACATAACGTTTATTTTTATTTATTCATCTTCTTTTTTTTTCATTTCTATTTTTTCATTGCTTTTCCTCGCATCTCAGAGGAAATGTCTTTTATATGTAATATATTCATGGAATATAAGAAAATATTTTTCCCATTTGTAACATTTTCACCATGAAGCGAGCACACACACGTCGCATTTCCTTTCCTTATTTATTTGTTTATTATATATTTTTTTATTTGGAACATCAATCAATGCCACGACGACAAAAGCGGAATGAAGTGAATGGACGATGTTTATGCATGGAAATTATTAATTTCCGCTTCGAAACAATAAACACACGGTTTTTCATGTTTGTTTTCGGATTAGCAACGCGCGATGTATACAATTAGATAATAAAAATAGACGTTCACGTACATCATAACCCTCTAGGGTGAAATATCTGCCATGACATAACTTATTCAAATTTCCGTATGAAATGTAATGTGTTTCAGGACAATAAATTCTTCCATGTCTTCTATTTTTTTATATAATCTATTTATTTCTTTATTTATCATCAAAATATATCAAATTATGTTTAAAATTTTATATATAAAATTGAAATAATATTCATATATTGTATAATTATTTGTAAATAAACTATACATAACCCGGCGCATCCGCCAAATATTCTAACTAAATTTGTTTTACGGCATTGAATAATATTGGTGCCTTATATTAAAACTAATTTAATTAAATTATCTTATGTGAAGTCTACTTAAAGTAAGACATTTTTTTTAAATTTTGTCGTTTTAAAATAAATTTGGTCATCTTTGTTAAGTGTACTTAAATTAAGTGTTGTTATATTAAGTCATTTTAATTTAAGTATACTTCATTCATTTTAAGTCATCTTAAGCTGAAGTTTATTTAGTTCGATAAAATGCATCTTTAGTTAACTGTACTTAAGTTATGGTAAAAATGCTTAGATTAACATTAATCAACTTAAGTTAATTAAGTTACTTAAATTAAGTATGCTAAAACTGTTTTGATTTAAATTAAATTTAGTCATTTTATGTTTAGTTTACTTAAGTTAAGAGTTTTTAAAGTGTAATGAAATTAAATTATCTTAAGTTAATTTTACTTTTAATTTTGTATTGGTTTATATGTTACTTTTTCAAGAAATATTATATTATTTGAACTTTTGTTCCAATTACATAACCATTATAGAATTCAAGTATTTAATAAAATTACAATTATATAATAAAAAAATAATACTTCATAATAGAAATAATAGATTATACATTCATACTATATAATTTTCATCCAAGCGCTTATTTTAAGTATCGGATTTTGTCATTATAAAACAATTTGTTGATGCTAACATTACTACAATTAGCATATTTAGTTCGTAATTCACATTGAAATAACATCAACATAGGTGATTTCTTCCCTATTGTATTTGATTCCATTTTCTTCTTATTGTTCAGCTTTTTTTACACTCGGACTGTGTATTATTTGGCGATAGCATCGGAGCCGCCGGCATAGTTTTAAAGCAATTTACCTCCAGTTTCATGTTTACATTCGTGAATCGATGTTTGATCAATAAACGACTTCAAATGGGGAATAAACACGACTACATTTCTTACGAATTACATCAAAACTTACCCACATGGAAACAAAAATTTAAAAAAAATACACATCTATAATGCATTTACTATATTTAAAATCATTTAACACAATATACAAATGTGCGAAGTTTTAAATGATTTAATTGAAATTGCATAAGGCGAATCTTTAAAAGCATGAATGATAATCAGTTGTATCGAATAGTATACGGTCTGTGATTTTAATGAGACCTGAATAAATACATTATAGCACTGTTAATTAATAATTAGTTTATTATTCCGAATAATTGTATGCATGTTTAAATTAGTGGTAATTATAATTTAATTAATTTGTCGTTTGTTTACGTTTTCTGTTTGCATCTATAATTATATATAGTTTTTTCTTTCTCTCTCCACGTTATTTCAGGTCTCGTAGATAATGGCCTCTAAATAGAAGCGTGAGTATGTGCTATATAGTAATTAATTAATTAGTGCGATGCAAATATTGTATGTAAATATTCGCAAACAAATTCCCATTTAATTTAATTGCATAGTTCGAATAAATTATGCGGTTTCTGTTGTGCATTTGATTTAGCAGACATTACGTTAATAACAATACAATTACAGCAATATCTCGAATAGTGCGGTTTAGATCAGTTCAGCTTCACTGCAGTACGATTAATGGAGAGTCTTAGGTAGTGTAATTGTACACATTTACTATGTTAAAAGTAAAATATTTCATAATATATGTATAAATTTGGACATAAAACCAAAAAATGAGCAGTAGTAAAATACAAATCCATATCCAGTTGTTAGCAACCTAAGGCATAAGAGTGAATGTTGTGAACAAAAGCTCGCCGAAGAAAGTGCGCATTAACATTTGACGTAATTGTTTTACTGTTCGCTTTCGTCGGCGAGCTTTTGTCTTGCGTGCTGTTGTGAGTTCACTCGAAAAAATCACAATATAATTGGTAGTTGGTTCATCTACCTTGAAATATAGGAAGTTGTTTTCTAATTGCTGAACGTCCTTAGTAACTCCAAGAATTTACTTTTAGTATATTTGAGGTAGTTTACCCTGAATTGCCAATCCTCTATATACATAATAAATTTGGATATGATACAATAACTATATTTGTTTATCCATGAGACATCATAGAATCATAGAATATGATTAACGAGTTTCATCCGTTGCAAAATTTCCGGATTTTTACTCGTATAATGAAATACTTGTATAGTGAAATTCAAATTCAAGAAATACACATAATATGTGTACACAAGTTTTAAAAATGAGGTAGCAGGCGCGCAATACGGGACTTCTCTTTTCATCGTCACTCGTTATGCGAAACGTCGCTCGTTAAGCGAATCATTTTTCTTACAATGTATTTTGGTCGTTAAGAAAAGTTCCACTGTACAAGTATATATATAGACAATCAAATGCAAATTTTAGAGGAAACTCATAATGAAAAATGGATATAAACGGCACTCATTCAGTAGCTAAACAATATATTTACATTACATCAGTTAAACTATAACTTTCTAACTATATAACTCAGTCATGTCATGTGTTAAGTTTATGTGGACCACAAAAACTTCATTTTTCATAGAAATGTAGGTTTATTTCTAAAAGGCAAGTATAAAAAACAAGAGCATTGTTTTCATCCTGATACTTGGCATTTCTTTTCTGCTACAATTTTTCCTGCTTCGGGGGAAATCTTGCTCGGTTTCTTGGTCAGGACGTAAAAATATATGTTGTGAGCTGCAAGCGGCCTCGAGTTTGATATGAATTACTTGTTACGTGCATTCAATTATCAGTATGCAATTAAACATATGACCAATAGTTGATTTGGGTAAATAAATATTTTTATATTTACTTAAAAGTATTATTTGAAGTATAGATTAATTGGAAAATGTGAATTAAGAAATAACATATAGTAATATTTCTTCAAATAGTTGACACATTGATTAAGTAATAAAGAATGTATTGAAAGTTCGTAAACTTGAATGATATGTATTAAAGTTTAGCTGAGTTTAATGATAAAAAATCGTGTAATAATGCATTGACATGGTGGATGAGGATTTGGGGAAATTCAGTTTGGTATTCTAATTGCGATCGTAGATTCCATTTACACTTGACACTGAAATCCGATTTACGTCCGATGTTCAACCAGCTCGGTGCTCGTGTTAACCCCCAGGACAGGATCTTGTGTGTGTACCTGTCTCTAAATTGATGGAGTAAAGTTTACCCATCCATCATTGTTAACGCATCGCCTCTCCACCTAAGCAACAATTTATTCTTCGCCCTCGGAATTAATCAGCAAACCGTTCGCCATCAATTTGCTGTATAATAAATGTACCTGGGCCTTACATAAATCAAAATTGATTTTGCGATCATCCCGATCGTCTCGGAGGGGCAGCAGGAGCTACGTAGGCCAGACGCGTGCACCCTTACCCAACAAAAAGGCATCCCCCCAATTTTCCTTAATTGTAAAATTGGCCGTATCTGCTTTGGCAGCGCGTCGTAATGGGGGGCGGTTTGCGAATGCATTACGGGGGAGCCCTACACTAACTCAGTCGCATTGCGGATGTATCGTGCAATGCTAATGCTGATTCCATTGCCGCCCTCGCCGCTGCCGCTACTGCCGCCGTCGACGAGATCGAAAATGGCAATTCCTCCTCAGCGCTAACCGACATGTCCCGTCTTCTCATCTCATCCTCCCTTCCAAAAACAAAATTTAATTCCAAAACAAAAATTAAATTGCCCTCCTTTGCCCTTAATCTTTTTCCCCCATCAACGGCGAATTAATATTTTCATACAATTTCGTGCACTTTTTTTATCTTATTCTTCCTCCTCGTCGTCTTCTTCTGCGCTCTGTTCCCTCGCTCGCCGCTCGCATTTAATTTAATCTCTGCCCTTTATAAGTGAAACTTTTATTTAATAAATTTATAAAACAAGTTTATCTTCTCTTTCCCCGTTTTTGCTTCCTCTGTCCGAATGGACAAAAAAATATGCACTACCCAAAAAACAAACAAAAAACTTCTTTCATATATTTTTCATAATTATATCACAATTTAATTTATAAAAATAATATCTCGCGCATTTCTGACGGTTTATTTAATTATATTTATACATCATTTATGCTCAATAATTAATCCCTTTGCATTTATTAGAAATTCGATGCAAAAAATCATCATTGTGCTTTTTGGCATTTCCTATGATAAAAATACAGGTAATCCTACAATAACACGACACTAGATTTACACGGATACTGGAATAACACGGTCAAAAATTACTTCATTTTTATAAGGAAACTTTTTCACAATTCATATATACTCAGGGTAAAATGATTGTATTAGTACATTTTTATATAGAATTTTGAAACTATAAAAAATTACACTTTTCAAATTTTTTATAAATCTCAGGGTTAAAACCGTCTTATTTGATATATCCATATAATCGTGTTATTCGGTTTTAACATTCCTCTAATAAGTTTTAGGTTTAAATATCTTTTATTTACATATATGTATTACAGTTATATGGACTTTTGCCTCTTTCAGCCTTCTGGTATTAATGTTTTACAAGAAAAAAAAAGAGACAAAAGTGCAAAAGAAATGACAATAACTTCATTTCACAAAAGAAAGATTGGAAACAAAGTACAATGAAATATGAAATAAAATGAACTGAGCGGACACAAATACGATGTGGATGCACTTAAACAAATAACACTTTAAAGCACTGCACGAAAAAAGCGTAGGCGGAGTGTTTTAGATCACTGATTCCTCTCATAACACGATACTACAGTTGCAGAGTTTCAGTATACCTGTACACAATTTTTATAAATTTAACAATCCTCGTATAACACGTTACTAGAATTGCACAGTTTCTTTAAAGTACACTTTTTACAATTTTTATAAACTTTAGGGTTAAAACCGTATTCTTCGATGTATAACATCCAGATTATCGAATAACACGGTTTTAAATAGCACAGATCCAAATAATCGTGTTATACAAAAATTGACTGTATTTCAATATATAATCTCTACAAACATTAAAAGATTTGTTATTATTTTTATATTGTTAGTATAATTTGACATGAGGAAATCATTATTAGAAACTAAAATCAATTATTTTCGGTTATAGATATTTGATGATTGGCTTTCCATTTTTCACGTCGTCCATATTTTCACAAAAATGTTCACGATTGAAATGGACCGACGTGATTTAATAAATCATTTGTCACTTCGCAAATTAAAATGATCGAAAGCCCGGCTGAAACTGCACGGAATTGTACGGGAAACAAAAAACATATGGTTGCACAAAAAAAAAATGTGCTCGAATTGTCATCAGTCGTTCAATATTAATCGCGAATATAATTGATGAAATCAGCTTTTCTCTGGTTGAAAATGTTTTATTTATTGTATTTAAAAAAAATATTTTAATAACATCATATCAACAAATTTCACTTCAATGTACTTTTTCTATCACTTTTGAGCTTTATATAAATAATATTGATCATTATTAGTTCATTTTTTAGTTTAAACATTATATAAAACAACAATACCTTGATTATTGCGGGTAATCGGATCCACCAAAATCCCGGACTGTTTGAAACCGGACTAATCGTAGAACTAAATACATAGAAAAATAAACTAGATTTTTTAAATTTATTTTTTATTATGATCAATTAACATTTAGTTCCTTCTGACATTTTCAATCCGGACTATAGAGAACCAGGACTGATCGAAATAGCAAGGTATTATATAACTATATTTCCATTAAATTTAAAACCTTTTATAAAAATATTAAAATGTATTTTCGTATTTTTGCGATGTGAAATATATGGACTAAGCGAGGTATTCCTATATTTAAATTGTCTCTATATGAGAACAGTGAAACAATGCCACAGACTTGAAGACGTCTACTGCGGAAGCAATGAGTGTACAGAATGCGGATGTTATTATATGGAAGTAAACAAGAGCATCCTGAAAATGTGCATTTGAAATCCTGGTTGCAGAAAATATTGCTGCTGCCCCATTGAAGTAATTACACATTCGCATACACGAGAGTTCTTGCAAGCGATTTAATCGTGGGAAAAGTCAAATATTTAAGGACCAAGCAATTAGAATTGCAGATATTTCAAGTAAGATTATTGTTTATTTATTTTATAAATACATTTATACTCGATTTCTAAATTTATGCAAAGAGAGACAGAAAAGAAATGCGAAGAGCGCTGCGAAGGAAGGATAAGGATGAAGGCGAAAAAAAGAGGAAGATATTCAACTTTGTTTCCGCATTTCCTCCTTTTCAATTTATGTATATTTGCGTGGTGCAAATAAAATGTTAGAGCCGAACACACAAAAGGGAAAGGGCCTTTTGGTATCAAAGCGCTTTAGCAAAAGGCGCTTTTCTTCTTTTATGATAGCTGATATTCCTAATTACAGAAATGCACCAGTTGGCTGGATAGAACAAAAGGACGCCACAACCATTTCGGTTCAGCGTTCAGCTGTGTGCTGCTGCTGCATAAAAAAAATGAGAGAAAGGGTCGAAAGGGTCGCTGGGATGAAGGGATGGGTTTGTTGGAGGTCGAGGACTGTTGTCTGCTTTTTTTTGTTTTGCTATGGTTAATTGTTTACAATTTATGTGCTCGATATATTAGAAAACCGCGTGTAAAAAAATGTGAAGGGGGTTGGTTTTGCACGGAAACTCAGGTTTGCAAGGACTAGATAAATCCGACGGAGGGTTTCGTGCTCGGCTATTCACTTGCAACGGCTTGCACAACTAATTTACATATTTCCGTGAGATTAGTGCGTTTCGGTGGAGATAACTTTCCATGTTTATGGCAATGCAACACGTGTAATACTGCTAACATTCCTGCTGCATGGCTCACGGCACCCTCCGACGCGTGTGTGTTTGACATTAACCCAAACAAAACCCCCCCTAGGTTTCGACGCTCCATTCAATGGACTCAATTTTCGATTACCGCCTTTCAATGACTAAATAGTTTCCCTTTAACCACTAATTCACACGCTTCTAAACTTCCCACATTATCACAACTTTAGTTCATGCCTTTTCCATGCATACATTCTACACTCGTTTGAATACATAATAGGTCCTTTATTCCTTATAATTATATATTAACACAGCCTTTGACATCAGCAGATCTAACAATATTTACTTAATACGATATACTTTAATGTATATAACAAGTATATAAACACGAATACAGAACTAGTGCGGATCATTCTAAATTCCTTCTATTAAAATATAATTGTTATACAGTATTACCTCACATAGTGCAGGCAATATTTCACACTGTTTGAAACCGGACTAATCAAGGAATTCAAAGCTTTATAAAAATAAAAACAAAATGAAATTTAACTATATAATAATTATGTATAGGGCAGTGATTCTTAAAGTGTGGGTCCAGTGTGACCCCCTATGGGGTCGCAGAAAAATTGACGACAGACGGAATGGTATGTTTATCTACACATACCCATTCTTCGGGGTTCTTTAATTTTTATTAAGTACAAAGGGAGGTCGAGGACCAAAATGTTTGATAACTACGGGTATGGTGTATCTCAGTAAAAGCGGTAAAATTTAAATTTGAAATAAAACACTTTTTGTTGAGAAAATACCGAAATTTTGATTTAATCATAAAGTAGACAGATGGAATTTTTGTATGTCGTTGATTTAAATGTTTGATTAAAAAAAAAACAGAACAGAATTAACTGTAAATATTATAATAAAAGTAGATACAAATAAATTATAATATATAAAAGCAATATTGAAACAAATTTAACGCTCAAACAATTTTAATGCAATTAAGCAATTTGTATTATAACCATCTATATAATAAATATATTAGTTGTATAATTTGAAAAGCTAATCCAATTCAATAAATATTGCATACTGAGATAAATAAATTACCTAAAATATATTACTTTTATGACTATTTCCTTCCAAATAGTAATTTCATCCATTCGGTTATAATTATGATATATTTTAATATTAATGATTACAATTAATTAATTAAATATGGACAGTAAGCCCAGGTCATTAGCCCTTTATACAATAGTATTAATTATGATTATTATTAATTAAACGTATCTATGGAATATTTTGTACGCGTAATTAAATTATATGCATGGAATATTAAAAAAAAAACTTTACCGTATACAATTAATATCATTCAAAATACTCTCGACTAATTATCTGTATAAATTCTGTATAATGATCTGTCATTATTGGCACATTTTGTTTTTGTCGAAGACCCATGAGGTTTGCTGTCGTATTTACAAAACAAATTGTTAGGTGTCCGTATGTTTCATATTCACATTATTGAACTTAAATTGTGTAACATTTGTACATTTTTAGTTTTTAGACTCATAAACTAATATTTGAAATTGTTAATTAAACTAATGATAAAACAACTAAAACTTAACAAATTTTATATAATTTCTTACACTCTCTCTGGGGTTTGGGCCCCACGTATATAACCTTGATTTAAACTTTAGAAAATCTTTTATTGATAACTAGAAAATTTGTGTAAATATTCCATCCATTTACATAAGTTTATCACGTCACCTCTAAAAAAATCATACTTTTTTAGTGTCATTGGCAGTTAGAAAAGCAAACAAAATGTGTGGGCCCCACGTTGTGGAATACTGGTTTATACTATAAACTTGATTTAAACTTTAGATCATTTTTTATTGATAACTACTAAATTTGTGAAAATATTCCAGCCATTTGCATACGTTTATCACGTCACCTCTAAAAAAATCAGACTTTTTTTCAGTGTCATCGGCAGCTAGAAACGCGAACAGAAAATTGATTAGCTAATTAATTTATTAATAGACATTCAGCGTGCTCCGATTCACCGACTAATTGGCTAATTTATTGAAGCCCACTAAATTGAAAAATCTTCCCCATTATAAATTCGAGATCGTTGTCAATTCTAGGTAAAATATTTCAAGTTGATCCGTTTTATTTTCAATATTGAAATTGAATTAAAAAAAAATAAACACTATAACAGTCATACTGTGAATCCTTCTTTTTACATTTTCATGCATGTCTCGTTGAGCGAATGATTAGATTATTCAAAGTTAAATTAGCATGTTCGGTTGTCATCAAGTATTTTCGGACGAGTGGGAGATGTTACGTGATTACTTTACAGAATCTGCTGAAATGGAATTAGGGTGGTGGAGTGAGTATGGAGTGAGAGTGGTTTGACTTACTTACGTGGCTGAAAATTAGCTTATGAATATGCGATTAAACCGGACAGAACCAGTACTGAAAACCCGGTGAGCAAACAACGAGGCTTTAACCAAGAATTGATTGAAGCCAACTCACACCAGTAATTAACATTATATCTATTATAACTAACATACAAGTAATTAATTTAAACTACAAACAGTTTACTAAATTACTAATAAAATATTTTCATCTACATTTCAAATATTTAATTAAAATTAATTAAGACAAAATTTATGTTTTTAAGGAAATTATGAAGTACCACTGGGTATTCTACTTTGTCTTCCTACATATGTTAATAAATTTTTATAAGATGACCTCAAATTACAAGAAAAAACTATAATTCGATTAAATTATCTTCATTCTATCATGTTTACTTATATGAAAAAAAAATACTTTTTAGTATTTCCTCTTAAATTACAAGAAAATCGTTTAAATTCAATCATTTCATGAGATTTGTTTTTTACCTTCAAATTACAAGAAAAAAATATCTATGAATCGTTTAAATTGTTTATTAATTAATGTTTAGAAAATATATTTGGATTGAATGATACACTTCTTAGTTCTTTATTATAATTTCATTAAAATTAGTCTTGAAATGAAATCAATCAAATAAACTTTTTTGATTCATTTTCATAGAAATAGCTTATATATATTCAAGAAATGCTTTACATGTAACTAATCAATGTAATTAGGTAGGGAAATTGGAAATGCTTTAGGTCCGAGTATAAAAGGCAGGGGAAAATATATATATATATATATATGATGCGTGTGTCTGTGTGTTCACTCGCACAGTAATTACGTTTTGATTGATTGAATCGAAAGCTTCAGTAAAAAAATCTAATCTTTTTCACCCACGCTCTCTCCATCCGCAAATGGTTACAAAAAAGGAAATATATATATATATATATGAGTATAGATTCCAGCTCAATTTTCCATGAACGATTTTAATAGCATATGGAAAAAAAAATATAATACTACACACATCGATATTCAGTTAATCGTTTAATATACTTATTATGCTAATAACCAAGTAGAAAATAATATATAATCATTTTCTTCTCATAAATCTTACTGAAATTTTTTTTTTGGGTCTATATCGCTAGCAACCAAAAGACCGTTTATTGAAATACCGATATTCGAAATCCCGACAACCATAATCCCGACTATATCAAAATCCCGACTATATTAAAATCCTGACAATGGGATTTCGATACAGTCGGCATTTAAAACGTCGGGATTTCAATAGACAGTCTTTGGGTTGTCGGGCTTGCGATTGCCACCGTTTTTTTGGTATGTCAAAGTTTTCAATATATTTTTTCAAATTAATATTTAATATAAATTTTATACTAATGTTGTAAAAAGTACAGAAGTTTCATTGAAATGTTTTGTACTATAATTTCATTCAAAGATTTTTAGTATTATGAAACACAATTAGAGAATATTATAAAATAGAATAATAAATTTACGATGATATATGTGAGTTATGCAATGATATAAACTGCATTATAAAAAAAACAAGGAGATTCATTAACTTTGAAATTGGATTAAATTCACTACATACATATCATTCGAGAGCATTTGAATTTCACGGAGTGTTTGAGTTCAACAAGAACATCAAAGACGCATAAACTTGATGCAGATGCTAAATAGTTTCCTGTTGTATTAAAATTTTTAAAGTGAATATTAAATGAAATGCTGTAACTCTGGAAAACATGAAAATATTAAGAATCTTGTATTCATTAGATCAAATATTAAATAATTTTATTATTAAAAAAATCTAAATAAAATAAATTACTTGATAAATACTACAAAAAATCAGTACAATTTCATAGAAAATTTGTTTTCCGCGTAGAAATTGTGATCAAGAACATAGAAATTAATAAATGTATTACTGATGTTAAATTTAATTTTTTGTTTGTTTATTTGATTAATATATAAAAGAAATGTTATGTAATAAAACGGAGCACTCACGAAATAGAAATGTCTCTGCATTAGATAAAGTTATGAAGAGTTTGGAATCTGAAAAGTTCATTGGCAAGGCATGCCATGAATAATAAAAGTAAACATATTGCATATATAGAAATAAAGGAAATGAATAGAAGAGAAAAGCCATTTCTGTATAAAGAAAATAACACAAAACTAGTTACCAAGTAAAAGGATGGGAACTATTCATATGGCAAATGCAATTACACTTCTAAAAGTAATAAAAGAAAGTTTCTGTGAAAAAATATTGTAATATTCAATAGCATACTATTTTTCAAATATAAAGTAATATATTTTTTTACCATTATATGGTAATAAATGTAATGATTTTAGTATAATTTCTACAATTGTTACGAAAAAAGTCTTTCGAAGTATTACATCTTATTTTATATACTCTCTAAAAATATTACGTAAATTTTTATTAAAAATATAAATATAAATATTTCTTGCACATTATTTTAACATTTAATTAAAACTTTGAATTATTGTATTATTTAATAAAACTTTATTGACTAATTAGAAAATTTAACTATAAATATTCCTTTCATTTTCTGAAAGAATTTTGAAATATTTCAAATTTTCTGGTTAAAACTTATTATTATTAAACAATATTCACTGTTTTTGCAATTATTTTTAATAGAAAAATATTTTTTTTCATATTATGTACTCATAATTCTCAACATTTTGCATTAGTAAACATGAAAATCCACATATTTTTTTGGCTAAAACCTGGAATGAATTAACAAAAATCCATTTTGAATAGTGTTGTAATTGTTTTTAGTTTATATTAATAGTTTGTTTTCCATTTAACATTATAATTTTCTTCATATTATGTCATAATTATGAGCATAGTAGATTATGGAAACTTATAGTATTAGTAATTCATGAAGACATACTTTTTCACACATACAACACCTTGTATTGTACGGGTAATAGGTTCAGCCAATATCCCGCGCTGTTTGAAACCGTACTAATCGATGATTTTATAATCGAAGAAAACTTGACACTATAGACGAAAAACACAAATCAAAATAATTTTGTACAGTATATATTTTTTGTTTTGCTTAGTTATTGTTTAGTTTGTTTTGAAATTTTCAAATCGTACTTTTGTGAATCCGTACTGATCGAAGCCGCACTGTGTGAGAAATTGCTGTATATTATAATAAATTTATATACAAAAATACAAATTAAAATCTTTGTATAAACAAAATATAATAGCTCAAAATATGTGTATGTTTCGACTATGATTGTATGTTATGATTCGAGACCCATTATCCAATTACCATTAGTAATTAATTCCATGGCTGTTTACATTAGGATTATATTGTTCTTTAGTGGCACGTCTGGAAAGCTTATTCCACTAATCTACTAGAGGCTGTTAATAGAATTAAAGTAAACGTCTGCAAAACATCGTCTGATACCGCATTTTTTCATCTCTCTCTCTCCAACGAATGTATGCGTTCGAGAGTATACATAGCATCCGAAGTTCGTAGTTAATTATGTTTGTAAAGGGTTTTCAGTAATTTATTCTCGGCCATGATAAATAGATTAAGAAAATCACGGCTTCATAAACTACATGCCTTTTAGACCTAATTCATTAAGCGGACACCGAAAAACTGGGGGAAATTTGGGGGTAGTGCGTAACGCAACGAAACCCTGGATGCTGATCTAATTAAAATTTAATCAATTTTTGTAATTGCTCTCGTCCTTCCTCCTTGACTAGTATTAATGATTGATGAAGAGGAAATGCTGCCGACGTCCTTTATATTGATACACCCATTATCGGAATTGACTAATTCCTTCCGATGTTTTCCTTCCATCGAACCATTTACACCGACCTCTGATACTTCATTTTACTTGCGTTTCAACTGGGGTACGAATGTGAGAGGATATACCACCAAAAAGTTATAAATCTTTGTCGCTCCATTAATTTTCGTTATCCTTTATATTGTATCGCCGTTTTTTTCACTGCTTTCTTGGGTTTCACGGTAATAAAAACAAAATGTGAAAAAGAAATATAATAGATATCATTTTTTATATCCCTACATTTGTTAAATAAATCATGAAAAAAAAAATGGTTTAATAAAATTACATAAATAATAGCGTTGTAACAATAACTTATATCATAACACATACATTCAATTTTTATTTAAGTGTTCTTATATTTCTTATATAACTACTCATTACTCTAGTATACAATACTAATAAATAATCAAATTACAATGGAAAATTAACGTAAAACATAGCGTTTAGTGATTTTTTTTGGTACACCTGTTAGAATTGTATGTCCTGAGTCAGGATAAAACATTATTTTTAATAAAATAAAAATAGCGTACCTAGAAATGTCGGGCCCATTCGTAAACATAGTGTGGGGCCCTGGCAGGGTTACATGAAGTTTGTCGAGGGCCCACGTTGAACCTGTTAAGTAGATGATGACGAGTGTGATTGGTTAAGTATCGGTATCTTTGCAAATGATCAACAAAATAAATATTCTTGCATTCTCCTGGATAAGTAGAAGCCAATGATCCCACAGACGTGGGCCCTCCGAAATATTATGTGAACGTGGCATAAATTTTACTAGCATACGACTCCCGAATTACAAATTGTAGTTTGTAGGTTTAAGTGATATTTCTGTCTCATGTGAGAATACAGCATTATTTATGATTCAATTAATGTTATATAAGAAGTATAAGAGAGTTCTGTTTGTAATTCAATATTATTTAGACTATTCAGTTTTGTAATATCTACGTGAATAGGTCTTTGAAACAAGAGATAAATGCAAATATCTAGTTAATAGTTCATTACGAAATGGTCGGGTTGGCGTGAGTGCAATTTGGATGCACGTGTATACGCAGTTAATTATGTCTGCGAAGGGTTTTAGTAATGTATTCTTCGTAAGCCATAAATGGATTAAGAAAATCATGTAGCCGAGCAAATAGGGAGAAGCATCAGAGAGAAAGAGGGATTGCCGCCATCCGCGAGAGTTAGCTGTTTTCCAAGTTTCCCCATAAATTGAGCCTCATGCATGGAGATTTAAAATATTTGTTTGACGGATGCGGCGACGGCGGTAGCGGCGGCAGCGACGTCGGAGTTGGTCGGGAGGCGGAATGTGGTAATCCTCGGAAACTTAATATGTAAAATGGGAGGCAGAGAACGTAAAATAGGACCATTTGAATAGCTAGTGAATCTGCGGAGAGAGCATCCGCAGTTCCTAGTAGTATTGCCAATATCTATCTTAATATAGCTTTCGGCTTTATGCTTGAAATCTTGCTGAGTAGAATGGCGTGGGGGTGGAGGAATGTATGTACGCTTCCTATCTGCACTCTCCCCAGAATCCCCATCTTCCTTTTCGTGCGCGCAAAACCCTCATTCACCACCCGCCCCTTGGTTACGTCCCCCAAGTACGTACATCTCTCCATCCCGCTTTCACCCGTTCCCTTTCTCATTCTCTCCCTTTGGACGAGTAATACCTAAGCACTTGCTGCGGTATATTTGCCGAGGAAATTCGAGGGGCTTTGTTAAGTCCCGGATAATATCTACGGGCTATCATGTTGCTGCGCTCCGACATCGTTCCGCCATCATCAATATACATATAATGTGCTTAGATGCCCCGAGAGGCTGGAATGCACATTTCGACGAAGAAAAACTTCCAACGTAAAACGTTTGAAAAGCATTTATGCGCATATTTGCGGGTCCGAGCAGCATACGTAAATCGCATTCACAACAACGATATTACTCGGAATACTGAAACACAATAGTTACTTCAAAGACATTCCAATAACTCAGCATCTGTCCACTCTCTGATCATTTGTTTAATCTCTAAAAGAACATTTCATACAATTGTTTTCATACAAACTTGAAGCATATTTTATGATGACTTTAAATCTATCCACAAAAATAAATGATCTAAAGGTGCGTATATACTACTTGGGTCTGCATATTCCTAAGTATATTTTTAAATTAGAGTTTTTCAATTATTTATAATAGTATGTAAAGATAATTACGTTACGCATTTATCACTGTAAAATATATCAGAATTAGTACATGTCATTTATCATTTAAATCAGGCTTGTCCAACCCGTGGCCCACGGACCTCACGTGGTCCAATAAAAAATTTAAACTAACAAACTCAATAGCTATTAGCTATTAGTGTTGGTGCATCATAAAAGGTTGGTGCATCATCAGGGAAGTAGTATAGTGTTCACATTTATAAAAATTGTTACATGTTGTTTTAAATTTGAAATATATTCAGGAAATAATATTTAATTATATCAAATTTGAAATAATTATAAATGAAATAAAGGAATTAGCTTACAAGCAAATGCAAATTATTTAACACATATTGACAATGTTCCCCAGATTACAATTATCAAATAATCAAAGCTATTTAACTAACTATTAATCACGTAATTAATGCATTGAAACATGAATATGCATGGATTACCAAACATCTTGCAGCCTTGTGTACTATCACCATTAGAACAATAACATAATTTACGATAACCACATCCATAATTGTTATATCTATCACTTCCAATTATAATATTGCAACAATATTCTCAGTTATTATGTAACCTGTACCAGACGTTACATTCTTTAAATTTGACTTTAAGCAATGAATTTCCGAAATAGGCATGTTTAATGTTAAAAATACATAAAAATGTAATAATAATAATAAACCGCATAAGTTTCGCATAATGATAAATGAATTTGTTATAAACTTAGAGTAAAAATTAATTTCTTATATATTTATTAATAAATCTTGTAAATATTTATATAGAAAATAAGAAAGTTTTATTCGTCTTTCAATTATCTTCAAGGATATTATGCCCATGACTCGCAAAGTCCACGCAAGACTTAAATTCTAATTTATACTCAAAATGCGGAAGCAAATTTACATCTCGACGGCTTATCTTCTTTCAGACCAAAGCAACTTCGGCCGAAGTTTGTATTCCGCTCCACGGCAAACTTGATGTTCAAATTTTGCTTCGTGACTGCACAATGTAATCATTGAATAATCTCAGAGTTTGATGACATTAGGATTTGTGTCTAGGTTATTATAAACTAATTATAACAAGGTTATACATATAATTGATAACTACAAACTTATTCTATTTCCTAAATATTTTCTAAAACAAAACAAAAATTACAACTTCAACATTTTTTTCTAATTGAAATTGAAAATAAAAATATTTTATTTAAATTATTATAAGTCTCGTAGTGTTCTATACTTTATACGTTATCTAATAAGTATCATGTAGTTTATTTATAGCATAATAAGTGTATATTATGGAAAAATTTGTTCATCAAAATAAAAATAGACAATTTTTATTGTAGCGCCAACTATCGGGGAAAAAATATAAACTAAACTGTTTTATGTTTTGTTTGAATCAAATAATGTTTGGGGTCGGTAAACCGGGGTAAATTATCCCAATATCAATTCTGTGGGGTCCAGCAATTAAAATTCTATGTATCATGGGATAATTTATTGAAATACAATTTTCATTATTTATTTATCCCTGCAAAATATTGAAATTCACCTTTTAAAATGTATCCATGCAAAATATTGGAATTAAAAAATTGGTTGTTCAGGAATAAAACCTTAAGAAAACAGTAGGCAATTAGAATAATTTTATTCGTTTTAATTGTGTTTTTGAAGGGAGGAAGGGTTGCGATAACGAGTGAAAGCTAGCGGTCTTTTGTGATGTCACAGGAAGGAGTCGACAACTCCAAGACAGCACTGATTACAAAAAGCAAACCCCTCGGATTCATATTTGCGAACCACCCACCTAGTACCGACTTTTTAGCAGCTTATCTAGATCAACGTACAAACAGACGCAAAACAAAAAGAATTATAAATCACAAGACAGCTTGAATTATAAACTGACTGTCAGTGTCAGTGTTTAGTTCTGCGCGTCCTTCCCCTCCGAATTGTACTAATAAAAAGGCGAAAACAAATAAAACCTGGGGTGGAATTAGGGATGCGAACACATCGAAGGGTGGCACGCATCGTACAGAAATCCCCGTCACGGCGAGGGAGGCGCTCATTTTTATGATATATGTTTGTTTTCCATTTTTTTTTCATTCCCTAAACCCTCGCGGGTGCTTTTTTTACGACCAGACAACATTAATTTTCAATGTGACCGACTAATCAATAACGCGCACGTCGGAATATCAACAACGGACATAAAACTACAACAACATATCGTGTACACGCGATCAATTCCAGATCAACAATGCTCATTTTTATTCACATTCTAATTATCCAAACACTGGGATTCCCTTGTTACAAATACTACATAGCTCTTTTCTCGTATACTTAATGTTTTATGTAGTAGGGGAAAAGGATTGTCAAATTTGGACCATTTAACTTTTTTTTTTGTAAAGAAGAGGAAACCTTACATAGAGACCACATGTGGAGTCGTGGTACTGTGGGATTCTTAGCACACTAAAACCTCTCCCCTTCTTCACCAGCATGCAGGACCTGTATCACTATACTACTCTGCGATGCTGATTGTCTTTACCTCTCTGGCACTTCCCCTACATCATGTTAATGCTGGCCTCCACTGCCACTATCCTTGTAGGCCCTCTGCAGCCTCCTCTCGTCTTCTTCTTAGTGGCACCTCTGATATGTACGCCGCTACAATATCCCAGCTCTCCGCACTCTTCAGCATTTCTCTGATAACATTTTCTGGATATAGCAGAACTCCCAATTCTGCCTCCGCCTCGTGCTTCTTTCCAACCCATCTGCAGCACCTACATAGCGTGTGCTCAGGGCTATCGTCCTCCTCATAGTACCAGCACCTTTCGTCCTCCTTCTTTGCGATGAAATGCAGGTACTTGCCAAAGCATCCATGGCCAGACAGCACCTAGCTCAGGTGAAATGTTGTTTCACCGTGATTTCTGCTAACCAAGGCTCTATTTGTGGTATTAGGCGCCGAGTCCAGGCTCCTTTCTCCGACCTGTGCCAATTATCTTGCCATTTTTGCAGCAGTTTAGCTCTAGCATCCGCTTTGGTCGCACCCCTCTGCCTCTCACCTCTCTCCAGAACAAGGAGCTTTATTGGTTGCACACCAGCTATCACCTGCACTGCGTCTCAGAAAATTGTCCTTTACGCGCTGCATATCCTAATTGCTCTTATCCGTTGGACCGTTTCTAGGGCTTTGCTATAGTTTAGAACTGTCATTGCTTGTTCCCATATAGGAGCAGCATACAGCATAATAGATTGTGCCACTACTCTTAGCAATCTTCTCTTGCTAGACTTTGGTCCACCCTTGTTGTGCATCAACCTGCTTACAGCTGTAGTTGTTTCTGCTGCTCGGATGGCTACTGCCTTGGTATGCTCGGCGTAGGTCAGGCTACTGTCAAAGGAGACCTCCAGGTATTTAATAACTTTCTTCGCTGTTATTTCTGGTAAATTTTATAGGTTTTGCTTTCCTCCTTCCGATCAGTAACACCGTTTCTGTTTTTTTGGCGCAAGTGTCAGACCTCTCTCTGACATCCAGTTCTGTATGTTGCATGTGGCTAAGTTTGCCTTTTCAGTCAGTTCCTCTTCTGTCTTTGCTTCCACCTCTTACAATTACCGTTTAACCTAGGGATCGGCAATCAGCGGCTTCGGAGCCACATGCAGCTTTTTTAATGAGAAATTACAGCTATATTAAGTAACTACCACGGAGAAAAATCTTAAATTAATTATGTAACTAGTAGAGAAGTTATGGCTAATGGATCCTTTAAATAAACGAAGGTTTCTCATTAAAGTACATATGTATCTTAACGGTCTGTAAACTTGTTCCGTCCAGCATGGTTTGTTGCAGCGTATATCTAAAGTACACATGTATGTGGAGAATAGCACACAATTTGCGCATTAGCAGATTGCAAGAAGTGCACTATGTGTAATCTAGAACCAAGTGCTTGATTTATACCGTAATGACTGTACCAAACGTTGCTTTATTGGATTAACGTATTAATTAATATAACTTTATTTAGTTCACATGCTTTAACTACTATGTTTAATTAACTTTAACATTTATTAATTAATACATTATGTAAGTATTTTTTAAGAATATATCACTTGTGAGAATAAGTATGATATTAAATCTTGTTATTACACAAAATTAATTCTGTTATTTTATCATGTTACGAAACTTTGTAAAATAAATAATATCAATTTTTAAAATAACTAATTTTGATCGTATATATCTAAATTTTCCTTAGAAAATATTTGACCTTAAATTAATAAGAAATTCTAGAGGCAATTTTTGTATTGGATATCACAAAAATTAAATTTAATACAATGTATTATTGACTATAGTTTACGTCATAAAAAGTTATCACAATAATAAAATCTGAAATACACATTATTTAACTTTCGTAAATGAACAATTATAAATTACAAAATTAAATATTTTTTAATCAAAATCTTACAAGTATTTGCAATAATAAAAAAAGAAATATGTATTAAACCGTAAATTTAATTGTAAACAAGTAAATTCTTTTTACAGCATTTCTAAATAAAGTATGACGAGAAATTATGCGAAATGTTTATTCGCTCAGACCATTATGTTTTATATCCATGTTTAAGGGCGCATATTTTATTACGTTTGTCGGCTTGGAAATTCTCCTCTTATATAATTCATAATTTCACAGAGTAATTAAAAAAAGTTGCAACAAAAAAACGAGCACATTTTTAAAAGAGGCGAACGTAATTATTTACAATTATACTTGTTCCCTCTTTCAAAAAAAGTATTGTAGTTTACGATTTTCAACTTATGGGACTTTTAAATTTATTTTGGATCTAAATATTAATTATTTTAATTAAATTATATACAAATACAAAGTAAAATTTGTTGAATAAATACATCAGATTTTAATTATATTTTTCATAATAAAAGTAATAATTTATTGGACACGCAAAAAAAAACAAATAAAAACAAATTTTTTGTATTTGTATCTACATTAATAGTTTAGTATACTAAAGTAATTAATCGCATTGACCTGCTTCGTTTAGTTTGAAAATTTAAATCCAAAAGAACTTTTAATTGAGTAAAATAAAAATAATTAATTAACTGAAAAATAAATATTTATGAACTATGTAAAACTAATAAATAAGTTGGATTATTTAAATTGAAATGTATTTGAGTGGATTTATTATCTGCACTCCGGTAAAGTTCTTGCATTCCTCAAGAGAACTTTGACCTAGTCTGCATAAGAAGTTGGGTGAAAGTAAAGAAGTTTAATTGGTATCATGAATCGACCTTTTACCAATATCCTTAGAATTATTGACATTCGTATAATAAATGAACAGTAAATTTACATTGTAATGATAACTTAATAAAAGCAAATACTATTACTTTCATTTTATCCATTAAATACAGAAAGTTTGTATATTTTATGAACTAATAAGTATGACAATTATTTTCCAATATACTTTCAAATATTGATAAATGTTGATAAATGTTCCGAATATAGTTAGACCTCGATTAGCGCTTAGGATTCGTTCTTAGAGGACACGAAACAGCGTTATACGAAGTCACTTTAACATATATAAGTTATAGTAGATAAGTTAATTTAGAGCTTTTCTAGATTTGGAGTAGACCGCGTTATAGCGTTAATCGAGGAAGCGCAGAACGAGGTTTTATTGTATGTAGAAGATCTAACCTAAGACTTCTTTTCAATATTAAAGTAAATGAAATTAGATGCTAATATCAGCAATTGTCTATTTTAATAAAACATTATGATAAGGGATGTGTTAAAACTTAAGTTAAAAATGAATGTTTTTCGCTGATGATACAGCAATCTTGGCATCAGATGAGAATCCAGCAGTAGCATCTGAATATCTACAGGTAAATTTAGATAAACTATAAGAATGGCTTTACATTCACGCTAAAGAACAACTTTAAGTCTTAATGGACAAGATCTGTTCAAAGCAACAGAAGTCAACTATCTAGGCATGCATCTAGACAGAAGACTCACCTGGAGACATCACATTCAGGCTAAGGGTGAGCGGTCAGTAAATCGAATATACAAATTATACAAAGGTTCCAATCAAAATGCCTAAGAAATATTATTAGTGCTACATGGTTTGTCAGGAATAAACAGATACAATACCAACATTTAGTAGTAGATATCAAGATAGACTGGAGTCACATACTAATGTGTTGCAAACCACTAAATTTAGTATATAGATTTAAGTAATTATCAATGTTCAAAATCATCATAATTGTAACTATCCAACGGGAAAGCTTATCCATTTAATGTTAACTACGATCTTAAATTTACTCAATGTTCACATACAATTATTACGACATAAAAATAATAATAAATGAATGTTTATGGAGTATAGGATAAGAGAAACATGGGTTAAAATTAAGTTCTTAAACTGATTGAGATAAATATAAATTTTATTGAAATTTATTTTTAATTGTAATAAAATATATTGTAATTCAATATATTAATGTATTGAAATTAAATTTTATTTATTTTCTGACACTTAAAAAGAATATAATTTCTTGTATTTTTATCTAAAAAATTAATTACCTATAAATGTAACATATTATTTTTTTGTTTATTTGTACTGCAAGAAAAATGTTAGTAATTAATTGAAAACATTCAATATCTGTAATTAATTAATTGTCATCACCTACGTGTAAACAAGGTAACCCTTAGTAATCAATAACTATGTGTGTACAACGTTAGAATTGTGGCTTACTAATATTGCAGGTGTTGGATTCCAGGAGGATAATAGATCTAATTTAACACATCTAGGCATGTAGTACTTGGTATGCTCATTGCAATGTTGCGGCCCTCAGGTAATGAAACTTTTTGTATGCAGGTCTGGGGGAGTGGAATGCATATCAAAGCTCCGAGTGCTTAGCTTAATGACCGGAATGCGAAAGATCCACACTTTAACGATGGCAAGCAACAATAATATGCATAGTGTTTCACCGGATTCATTAGGAAAATGAGCAGGGAATAAGAGCGAGTTGGACAATCTCTGATATACAACGAAAAAAAAAATAGGAAATAATACAAAATATAATAATAGTAATGCGTCATTTTTTACTTACGTAAATGAAATGAAATTCAATTTTCGGAACGCATAAAACTGATTTGCAAACGGGCGTTGTAATTGGCGTTATTAATTATTTTGCTTGTCACGTTTTAATTGAATCGCAACACTTTTGTTCAAACTGGGTCCGAAACAAAAATAATATGTTTTCGCAAATGCCGTTTTGCCTCTGTCTGCATGTATTTATTTTTTTTTGTAATAATATAGAGTATTTTTTTTATGTAATTGAATCAAGCTTTTTTATATGGTGTACATGGAGAATGTTATTTATATTTAATTAAATGTTTTCATATCGGAATTTTTTGCATGCATTTCATTTAGTACAAACTGACAACATTGTTTCTAAACAATATATATATTTTAATATCTATCTATTGGTTACATTTTTTTTTGTGATTCGGTGTATTCAAATGAAAATTAGGGAAATAGTTTTTCTATATCAATTACATATATTTGCTATTTATTTATTTACAAATTTTACTCATTGATACAAAGACACACATTTTCTATAATTACATACAGTACAATATATCGTAATTCATTTATCTAATAAAGCAGGAATAATATAAATATCAAAAATGCAATTGCCAATGATTCTTCATATTAATTATAAAAATGGCTAAAATAGCAATTTTCAAGCATTGCATAACATATATATGCTAAATATGATAATGGTATGAAAACAAAACTTCAAACAATTGTAAACATATTATGTGTTGTCATTTCTTTTCTGTTAAGTTAGTTAAGTTATATAACTTAACTAACTTAACATATCTTGTCCTATTATAATTACAATTAGTTAACATTAAGTTTCTGGATAGAATATTCAAGGAAAATATTTCATTATATACTTTTCTGAAATCCCACATGCTATTATACGGAATAACCAGTTAATGTATAGAATTCTGAAGTATATTATACAATATTCCATTAAATGAGTTATATATGTTTACTAGTAACAAAATATATAACAATGATCCAGAAAAGTGAGTTCATATATAGGCATACCTCAATTAACGAATAGGATGCGTTTCACGAAATTAATTAGTTAAGCAATAATTTGTTTTCAGAAATAAATTTTTTATTTATTTAAACATATTTATTGGAAACAATGTGTAGCAACTATTTCTATTGGTTTTCATGTAATTTGAATGTCATACCTCGATTAACTAAATTACTTCGTTAAACGAAACTTTGTTTAATATATAAAAAATAGTATCCTTTTGTAAAGAAAATTAATAGCATTTTTCGGACTGCATTCAATAATTTTCCAACATTCTCTTCTGTCGAGATTTTCGAAACTTATTGGTTGAATATTTTCCATTATAAGTTATTAGATGTTATTTTTTTCTTTTCTAGAATTTAGTACAACGCTTGACCTTATTTTGCTTGAATTGGATTACATTGGCTTATATTTATCTCAATAATTATACAAATAAGAAAAAATATTTTTTTTTTTTCATAATTGATTTTTCAATTCTAAAGCTGTATAGATCAGCGTTGAGATGCAATTTCTAAGAGTATATCACCATTTCTTTGAATTAATTAATAATAATTTCGTGAGGTTGAGACGTTCCTGTGTAAAATAATTAAAATTATTTTGTTAATTAATTAATATATATGCCAACAAATTACATTTAAAAAAATATTCATTTTATAAAAATTTGATCATGAATTCAATTTTTTTTTTCATACTTCAAGAAAAAAATATCATAATCAGCCAACAAACGAAAATTTATTTAAACGTAAAAAGTGTTAAAATTTTAGTTATTCGACCAAATATAATTCAGTTAAAAATAAAGCCAGTTAATCATTATTATTAAAAATGTAAAATGAATTAATTTAACAAGAACTTAAAATAATTCTAAATAATTTAATGTATAATTATTATTATTAAAATATGCTTAAAATTAGATGATATTAGTTATATGGTAATGAATACATAAGTTTCTCTATGTTGTACAAAGTTTAGATGGAGCACGTTTCATGGGACTACATTAATATTAGTATGATTGTGTATCAGATTGTGTATAGAAAGCAGCTGATAACGACGCACAAATGTATGATCCAATACCACGCACAAACGTGGGCATGTATTGATGTGCGAAGGGAGATAGCTTAAGGCGAATGCTAATGCAATCCTCGCCTCCCTCGCCAATAAATCATGCGGAAAATAAATTCATGATACCTGTCTGCGTGCGCTTACATAAGATACACGGCTCTTCCGCGCTGTTACTCGCCCGGCATTACGTAATTAATTTACGTGCTCGTATAATGCAGTAATTATTTCGGCATTTGCACGGCAATCGACTATAGTATGGTATGCATCGTCCATCTACGAGTATATGTATGATTCGACCTGCAATTAATTAATCATCGTTTTTAAAGTGAATGCTACTCTGGAGAATCGAAACGCTCAACTCCATCCACAATCCAACCCTATCTCCATCCACCATACGCCATCCTAATCCAGCAGTAATCAAGGCCGAACTAATAGATTGATTATGCCTGCAGAGGAATCCTTTTGTTCTGTAAACGATGAGCTCGGAGAACCGATCCTAATTAGGGGATACGTGCATGTATTCTGAAAGATTCCCATTGTCGCTGGATGGCGACCCTTCGGATGGTGGATGCCCGGCGTTCTGCGCCGGTGAATCGATGATTGAATTCTCAGGTCGTCCGGAGTTTGCCGGAACTCTTACATATATATTCTGTAACTCAATTACCAAGTTTTGGCCGGGATTCATTCCGCATGTAGCTCCACGGCGCATGGGTTTATTACGTTATAAGTTCTGCGGCTTTCTCGCACCATCCCCTATCCAACAGCCCCGTCATGTGAGGATGAAACTATCCACGGCCTTAGTGTGTGTGTATATCCACGATTCCATTGTCGCAGCATAAACAGAGGGTATGATCAGAGGAGGAGTGCTTTGGTTCAGAGGTGGCTGCTGCTCGGGATCCTCTCTCTTCATTTGCATCAACCGGTTACCATTACAGGAATTGCTTGTAGCTTTAATCACGCTGAAACACCTACACCTTTGCAAATCTTCCCACCCTCTCCGGTAACCAGCCAAGTGCACGCGACTGCCGCCTAATCACTCACGGAATAATTAAGGCACTATAAACGTCCGCACCACCCCGCATCCACCCTCTGAACCTGAAAATCGAGCGCATTTCAGACGCCCTCAAAAAGGGTAGTAAAGTTTTACCAGATATTATGGCGATAATGCGACCGTTATTAAAGACCGCAGCATTGACCGCTAAATTTTCAGCAGACCCATTTACCGACTATAATGAATACCCTTTATACACTCTACATTACAAAATAACTGCATTCAAATTTCATAAACATTTATTTTATATATTCGTTAAATCACAGATTTCTCATTAAGTGGCAACTAGAATTCAAAGGATAAGCATATTAATACCCAAGAGCGTTTATATTAATTTTATATACATTAAAGTAGATTCAAATTAAACGTTATGAACAAAATAATTACTTTCACACTACCCTTTTATAACTGCTATATAAATATATTTCAACTTCCATAAAAGTATATATAAATCGTATAGAAATTGAACATCTGAAAAGTTTCCCAAATTGGACCATATAAAAATTTTATATTGAAACCGGAATATGAAAAACAATAGAAAAATAAGGATAAAAAGGACAATTGCTAATAGTATTTCACCAGTTACTTGACTTGACATAGCTATATATTTAACAAATCTTATAGAATATTAAATTCTAGATATTTTATAACATTATAAAAATATGAATTTCTACAAAAAAATATATGGAAAGTATGATTTATTACATTTTATTTTTGTTTATTTTTCCAAATTGAATGTAAATAATGCGCTTTGTTAAATACAAATGATTTGTTGTAACAAACATCCAAATGCAAGGATGCGTAGATCAACAAAAAGGTAAACATAAATGGGAATTTTTGGATTAAACACTATTTTTAATGGAATAAAATAATAATAGAAAAAAAAACACCATATTTTGTTTTACAGTTCGCTGCGCAATATTTTAACAAGAGCGCTATTTATATTATTTCATTTAATATATTTATTTTCTCTGTTTCAATTACAGAAATTTCACATGAATACAAAAAAAATCATGATGAAACGTATATTTGATTCATAACAAAAATTCAAATAATGCAGAATATTTCATTTAAATTTGAAACAAATACAGTTTTTGTTGTCAAAAGCCCTTTGTAACTGAAATTAAGTTAAACGTGATTTTTATTATAATGAAATCCATATAATACCTAATCATGTTAAATTTGCGGCCCAAAACTCATATTATTACGACCCATACAATATAACGGAGATTTTTTAGTTGGCTTATGTTAGCTCTTGAGTTTTTCATATTTAATCTAGAGGGGTCAGCAACCTTCTTGGAGCCATTTTTAAGATATTGCCTGTTAAATAAATCTTTGTGTGCCAGAAGTAGTATCAAAATCGCGATTTTTTATTAGTGAAAAAAATTCAACCATTGAGAGAGCTGAGAGTCACAATTTATTTTCAGTGTTTCAATTACTGAAAAATGAATAAGAACATTTTACAATAAAACAAATATAATATAAAATTTAAATTACATAATGCAAATTTTATAATAATTATAGCATTGCAAGTTCCAAAATTTACATTCCTTGTAATAATTCATTTCTCGAATTGATATGAATATTTATTAGGGATTAATTTAAGACATGTTCCTTGTTGGCGCTGTATCTCCCATGGCGCAATTTGACATTTCCGAGGGAAACGAGAGTGTCCAAACTTTTATAATTAATTATATGACAAAGTTTCGGATAACAAAAATGCCCTGCAACGAGACGAGAGTAGAAAAAAAAGATAGAAGAAGAGTAGGGACGGACGAAAAATGAGCACAGGCAAGTACAGATTTTTCAAACGCAATAATTTATTGCAGTTTTTTAATTCTTTTTTCCCTTTTTAAATTTTGTCTTCAGCCCATTTATCAGATAAGTCATGAGTAAAATGACTGCTAGCAAAAGTGTTATTTGTACAAAGTGCATCTAAATGTTGTATAACTTAGTTTAGTACAAGTTAAATTAGTTTTTCTTAATTATTATATAAGTTTAAGTATGAAATTAGTTTATATAATAAGTTGCATTTTAGATAAGTTAATAAAGCATTAAACCATATGTAATGATATAAACAAAGCAAGGTCAATGATATTATTATGTGAGTCACATTCTTCCAATTAATTGTGAACATAATTCAACAAATATGATACTTATACATCATCAATGTATTAAAACTTAGCAGTACAACTTAGCTTACAATGAGATTTAAAGAATTCCTCAAGGACAATTATGAAAACTCATTGTAATAAAACATGAGTTTATAGTTATATCACATTATGCATTTAGAAGTTGCGTAAGGAAATAGAATGATGAGTTAGTAAAAACATAATTTTCTCTCAACATAGGTAAGAAAATGTCAGTAAGGTTATATTAGGATATAACGATTGATGAAGGTAGATTCATGTTAGGAAAGGTGATAGAGTTTAAGTTTAGTTAGGTTATGTAAAAATAGGATTGAAAGAAGATTTAATAGATAACAGCAGTGCAACTTCACCAAGAACTAATGTCTCAGGATCATATATAACTTATAGAAGAGTAATAGATCAATATAGAATGTTCATATTGCTACTGAAAGATGTTCCAGAAACTAGGATAAGATTAGTTAAATTAAGTATAGTTAGGTTTCTATTTACTTTAAGATTGGCTAATTTGGAAATAGTATGTAGTAATGGACATTAGTGACTAAATGTGAAAGTTTAATGATGTTGCAGTTTTTTCTACCATTAAATATAAATGTCTTTGAGAGTTAAGATCGATGGAAATGATGTATATTTAAAGGCAGCGTAATTATTGACTAATGACAGATATGCATTTCCGATGGGGAAGGGATTATACCGATTGTAATAAACGTTGGTGTATCTGTAAATGTAAGTATCCCCCATTCTCGCCCCGGAACTGTGTGAGAAGGAATAAAAAGCGGTTCGCTTCCACCCAACCCCCCCGGAGTCAGTCCATTAGGAGAATAGTAGTGTTCCGTGTTTCCGGCTCTGTAAATGGAAAAGAGTAAATCCTCATTGGGGAGGCGAAACCGGCTAAATTAAATTTATTTATCTATTGATCAAAATTTAAACCGTCGAGATGGTTCCTCGGGGTTGCGCGTTTTCGTACGCCCTTAATTGTTTCGGCGTTATGGACGCCAAAGTAGCTCTGTAATCCAAATATTAGCATCAATTAGCAAATTGGATTATTTAATTGGAAACAGTTGGATAATTAGTTTTCTTCGGTGCGTCGGGGGATACTTCCTTCAACGCGACCAACGCCTCCGTCGTCGCCACCTCTAAAGCATCCGCAAACCTCTTCCAGCAGTAGCAGCCGCCACCACCATTCCTCATCACCCTCATCCTGATCATGAGAAACAAAAGCGGGCCTTCGCTTTTGTGTAATCCCCATCGCATTAAAATATAGATGTATGCCCCGCATAAATTTCCATTTGAATATGCTTTCAAGCATTATACACACATAAAATATATTACGGCAAAATAAATAGGAACATGATAGCGCGCGAAAGCTGGAAAGGAAGGCTGCGAAGCGAACTGCACGTTACGTAAACTACACACGGCGTAAAGGAGACGGCGGGGAAAGATATATACATATATTTCACATACGCAGACATAAACATATATACCAGAAGCCGCCCCCCGTTTTCATTACCGCAAAACAGTAAGGAAAATCACGTTTACCATTCTCATTTCCACACCAATTTGGGATCGAAGGCAGAGAGCGCATCCCCTCTCCTCGAAAGAGAGATGCCCATTAACCGATACATCCTATGGGAAAATTTCCACCCCATTTGTTATTTCAATCTCTTAAGCCTAAATCCTTGTTCATAGCCACTCCGGCAAATATATTATTTGTCACTTTTGACATCAGCCGTACAGCTTCTCTCACCCACTCCAAAGACCGATAATTGATTTCCTTCTGTAACGTCAACATTAAAGAAAATTGAATTTCTGAATTATTCGCCCAATAATCGCGTATTGGAAAATCGTTCATTCTCTCGCCGTGTTTACAACTAGAGTGATTTACGTTCGATTTTAAATTGCATTTTCACCTCAGTTCTTAATTATATAACAAATTTAGTGTAAAATTGGAAATTGATTATTGCATGTTACGACGATACAAAAGTTTCTATAACGTAATTAGATATATTTAACACATTGACGACATATACTTTTTAATATAGAATCCAACTTATTTATTTGAAGACAACTGTTTTCAAAGGATCATTTCTATAGTTTATAAATTTCACAAAGTTTTTAATTCAATATTTTTTGACATGATTGAAAAATCTAAACAATTTTTTTGACATTTATCACAATTTTGTTTTCATTTTTTGGCTGTATATCCCCATAAATATAAGCTTTTTTCACACTTTATTTTATTTTTAGTATTATTATCATGGTCAAAAAAAACATAATAATATGTAAAATAATGTATAAAAAGTAATGTAATGTGGTATTTTCATATAAAATGCTCCAATCAAAGTTTTGTAATTAGCTTAATTAAAAATTTCGGCGAAATAAAATAATTACGAAAGTTGAATCTCCAGCCAAGTTTTATTACAAAATGTATAATTGGATTAGTATTCCGACTCTAAAAATTTTTATTTATAAAAAGTACATTTTCGATTACAACATATATA
Source organism: Nicrophorus vespilloides (assembly GCF_001412225.1). NCBI lineage: Eukaryota > Metazoa > Arthropoda > Insecta > Coleoptera > Silphidae > Nicrophorus > Nicrophorus vespilloides. The sequence continues at coordinate 688,925 of NW_017096594.1, forward strand.
ATAGAATATAATCATAATATCACGTATATAATAGAATTAGCTGAAATTGATTGGTTGTGTAACAAATAATAATTCTTGCAAATAAAATCTTATTAAGAAATATAAAGAAGGTTGAAAATCTATTTTCATTATTATAATTATTGATAAAATATATAGAAATCAATACATATTTTCGAACAACAAAATTATATATTTGAGAAATAGAAGTTAAAAAATGCTGAAATTAAGCAACTAACAACATCTCAATTTTAAATATTGAAGTAAAATAATAAATAAACTTAAAATAATTTCATTTTTGGTAGAAATAAATACCAAAATCTCAGATTTTATAAAATCCATACAAATTATTCTTATAAGTAACAGATTATCCATTAGGCACACATAGGGCCCTCAATACTTTTTGGGGCCCACGAGAAATAGTTGAAGAATAATTAACCGTCATCATTTTGTAGCCATAAAAATATTGCTAAAATGCCAACACACCTTCCATCCTCTTAACTGGTATTTAGGACCCATGACAATCTTAATGCGTGACACTTAATATTTTGTGTAACTTTTTATGAAAATATCTTTATATTTATAAATTGTTTCTTTTCTAAGGATAATATAATTTTATATAGAAAAATAAATTTAAAATATCTTTATACATTTCTATATATATATATTGCAATGAAAAGGGATCTAGAAATTGAGTTGAATTTAAATCGGAACTTTGCATGTGTTTTCCGTTCCACTTTCCTCGCGCTATATTTACGTTCATTGCAGTCTGAAAATAAAAATAAAATTGCTAGGACCATTACTACGCTGAAAGTTAAAAGGCGAATAAACAATAAATCAGGTTCTCACCGGCAGATAAAATTTACATTTTAATCAATTCAATTTCAATCTAAAATAATTTTATTTTCAAGTCCAGAACTTCAAAACGAAAAAAGCTTTCAACTTTAACTTACTTATCGGATACGGACAAACAATAAACTTAAAGTGAAATCAAAAGGTAAAAAATAAAATATCCATCAATCCTGAAATGAATTACGTAATTGCAGGAAGCGGTAAATTCGCTATTGTAGCGAATTAAAATTTTATAGAAATGTTTAAAGTCGTAAATAGTCCCCTGGAATCGAAGGTAAAACTTTTACCCTCTTCCTCATCCTTCCAACCACCTTGTCCCTCGAGACCAAACACGTAACGAACAAGTTGCAATTTAAGCCGCCCCCGAAAAGGTTATTATTTCCGAATAAAAAAGTCGGAGGAAATGTAACGGCGCGAGGGAAACACCAAAATCGATTCCGGTTTTCCTGTTGCGACATCATTACAGTAGCCGGTAATCAGGAAATCGGAAATGACGTAAAGTACGCGTCACGGCATAATGCACATGGGCCTTTTGTCTAAGGGATTATAAATGCATTAGCGTAAGTTATAATGAGTACTACGTGACGACACACCATCCTGACAAACTTTATGTTTCCACTAATTCATTTCAGGACTACTCTTAAACTATACTCTTACATGTGCGGTTTCCTATGTGTCGTTCTCCGTTCAACATAGTGTTTTTTTTTCGCCATACCAAACCAACTCCCACTCCGCATGAAATTTCTTGTTGCTCGCTATTTTTGGGGTGGATAGTTTCGTGTTTGTTCCAGCCCTTCAAAACTATGCGCGCCCCAAATACCAGAAAACAAGTGCCATTATAAATCACTTTCCAAAACGGAACAAAAGCCACCCAAACAGTTCAGCCCGAAATTCTAAATATGTGTACTCGATGTGTGCGCTCTGGTATGTATATATGTACGTACTACGTACGTTCGCAATTTAATTTATAGATAGGAACGGAGGGAGGAAATATCGGATTGAAAGCAATTTCAACCCCTGCGCCACTGATTTATTATAATCGCGATGTTATACTTTCCAAGAGTCATCGATCAGCCGACGCTCATGTCTAATGGGATTCCACGAAAAATGAACATCAATGAATCCTACAGGGGACATATACGATGCTAATTACATAATTACACGTCCCCAGCGGCATACACGAAAGCACGTTATCCTTTCAGATCTTGAAATCAAAAGAATGCAAAACAACGAATTATTTATTTATCTACATCCATAATATATTCAATGCACAAATGTTATATATGAGATTAACATATGTATTAATATTATTATTAATTATTTCAATAACAAATTATATTAGTAAACAAAATCAATTGATATTAAATTCTGCCAATGTAGTAATTATGAAATTAAAAAAAAAATGTTTTTATACTTATAAAAATTGAAAAATAATCTGTATTGCATCCACCCTATGTATGACATTTATTTTTGATGGATTCCACGTTACTAAAGTAAACTGACAGCTGTAATTGCAGCGTTACAAAGGTAGTTATCGCACGTGTTTCATATATGAATATTTTTATAACAATCCAATTTTTAATAAAAAATGTTTAAGAATATACAAAATTTGCTGAAAAATTTTGATTATAAAAATCAATGTGACTATTATTCTGTTAAGTTATTCGTATTACCAACTGTTAGTTTGATTGTCATTTTGTCAATTCTCCGTTCGATTATTATTGTGTCAACTGACAGTGACTGATATTATTTTTCAAATGACAAGACAATACAATTAGAAAAATAAATAAGTATTCTTCATATTTATACCCTCATGTATTATGACTATATATGAATACTTCTCCTTAAAAATTATTCTTCAATATTTCATTCTATCAATCTCTTAGATTATTACGCAATTAGTTAACTTTAAGTACTTTTATATGCGGAACAAGCTTTACTTTACATTTTCTATATAAACTTATGATTACCTCTTTTAAAGTATTCAATTAAAACTTTTTGACGTAGTTTCTTATACAATCACTTTTAGGCAGCTGAATTTAAGTCATCCTATTTTTGACGCATAATTACAGATTTACTTATGTTAAAATAAAAACTTAAAATAATCATTTTTTTTTATTTTAATTTGTAATTATTTCTATATTTCATTCGTATATAAGTTATTCACATATAGAATATTTATTTTAAAAATTATGTAATTGCTGCATTACGTTGCATTTATGATATTTGAATTAAGTAGATTTTTTTTATGTCGTGTAATTTTATTTACAATCTGTTCATCAATGTGAACATTGAGTAAATTTAAGATCACGGTTGACATTAGGTAGGTAATCTTTCCCGGTGAATAATGGTAACTATATGATGATTTTTAATTTGTAGGTTGGCTGTCGTCTTGTAGATTAACTTCAGTAGTATATTGATGCTCTGCGATTCCACTATTTCCATTCACTGTGAATCTGCTGCTATCCTTAACACTGTCATTGTCCATCGACTGAACCTCATTCATTTCACTGTCTATCTGTGATGAACGATGGCCTTATTGCTACAAGCACCGAGAGGGCTCACAAAGGGCCTGGATTGACCAGGATTTGAGCGCCCACTAGCTCGTGGGTAGGGCGACTTAACCATTCGGCTATTAGTCGCCCTGAATTAAGTAGATTTGAGTAATTATTCATATGTGATGCCAATATTTACAAACTTTAAGAGATTACAATATCATTATTTTTCTCATTTGCGCAGTGAACCTAAAAGGTTGGACACATAAATGATTTGATCAAATAATTGGAAAATCAATTAATATAATTAAAATAAATATATAATTGAAATAAATACATAAATATTAAAAAAACTTAAATATTTAAATGAAATGACAGTTGACAATATTAATAAAAGTTCAAAGCTTGAAACTAATTTTCTTTTTTTTTTACTTATTAGTGTTGAATTTGTTTCACTGTAAGTAATCTGTATTACATAAAAATTTAATAACACGTTTTGGAATGCAGTTATATCAGATAGAATGCGAGGAGACGTAAAATATGAAAAGTATAATAATGGGAAAACACATGACTGTGCTAAAGGATTACTGCAACGCGACAATAAAAATATTTCTAGAGGAGATTCAATATGAAATTTCGTTCGCTGTGCACAAATGCCATTAAGAAGATTTTGCAGGAATTCTTTGGAAAATGGGATTTGATGGAGTTAGTACGACAATTGGACGGATTGTCGAAGAAAATCCGAAGGTTATAATTTATTTTCATTCTTCGGACTTACACAGCCACTTCACATACTCACTACTGTTGAAAATTGTTTTCTGAAAATTATTATCTTCAGAGTTTTTTTTTCTCACAACAAAATAAATATATTAAATTCTTTTCACAAAACAATAAATTTTGTATTTATCTTATAATTTATTATTTTATACTAAAATATTTAAATGTTAGAACATTTTAGTGTGTTCACGTTTATTTGCTAAATAATATCAGTATTGTTTTTCAAATAATTATTATAAAAACAAACACAAAATCAAAATAATGAAAATTGACAGTCATACTGTAAAATGTCAGTTGAATAAAATGAGTTGACAAAACAATACAATTTCATGTATGTGCTGTACACATGCACAAATTTGTAGTGAGTATATTCATATATGAAACAGGTGCGATAATTACCTTCGTAATGCTGCAATTACAGCTGTCAGTTCAGTTTAATTATGCGTAATTTATCAAATCTGATTGACATTAATGTGACACATAGAGTGGATGCAGCACAAAACTTAAAAAATGTATCAGTATAAAAAAACTTTTATTACAAAATTATCAGCAATATAAGATAACAATTTCATCATTTCCTTTTATTAAATAATATAAGAACCAATAGTTTTGAAAATGATTAAAATCTTAGTAATTAATATAAATAGTGTAAGTTATACAAGAGCAAAAATTTAAGACAGGGGACAAAATTATATACAAACATTTAGATAATTACGTGTCAAGGCATTTTTGCTGATATAATACAAACAAAGAAATGTTTTATAATAAATATGTATTATTGACAGTTAATTTCTTAAAATTATAATAAACTAATATTGAGAATTTACAGTATTACTGACAGTTTGATAATCAATTTGTCATTTGTCATTTTGTAAATTATTATTTTAAATATCATTGTGTTAGCTGACTGTAGCTGCACACATGTGTCATGGTAGCAAATGTATTGAAAGGAAATATGTTTAATTCTATAGTAAAAGAAAGTTGGGGATCAAACACATTTCTACAATACAGAAACATTGGCTTGGCACAACAAACTCGAACCATTGTACCCAGGGGTAATAATAAAAATTAATTTCTCTCTTGTTTTGCGTTGTACGGAAAAAACAACAAACAAACAAATAAACGAAACGAAAAGCACGACAGAAAAATAACTACAAGAGAGAGGTGGAACACAATAAAATGGAATGGTTCCAAATACGAGAGTCAGTTGTGTATTATTTTCAGCTTGCTTCTATACATTTTTCGCAGTTGACTTTTGAAACTGTAACGACAAAAAAAAATATAAAAAAAAACCTCTGACATTATATTGAAAATTCGGATATTACAATAACCATTCGCGCTGCACCATTGCATTCGGAATCAAAATTCTCGGTGTGAATTCTGCTACACCCTGGTTACGGAAAATCCATTTAAATTGCGTCTCCCTTTCGCGCTGGGAAAAGTGTGGAACGAAAAGGGGAAGGAAGTTCTAACAAAGTAAAAAAAAAAATAAAAAGTAATAAAAAAAGAAGTGAAGGAACAAGTGGTATGCATTGGGAATAAAGAGTCGTTGAGGTTGGGAATGGCGGAGATCCGGAGATTACGTTTCAGTTTTAGTTCCTGCCTCGATTAATGCGAAACGCCGTTCCGTCGATGACGGATGCGGCCTATCAATCAGCTTTTTAATTACGGAAATGTGACCGAAGCTATGCGATTTCCATTATCGCCACTCGAAAACTGATTTATCGTCGAATTATGGGGGTTGGAACCGTTTCGGATGTATTTATATTTTATCTGCGAACATATGTTTAAAAATGGGTCCGATGCGGATCGATCGGACCGACTACCGCCTCCAACACCGCCGTCCCCCCACCGAATGCAGGTTTTCCCCTTCAACCCCCCAAAGGGCGCTCGTGAAAAAGGGGCCGCAATGAACGCGAGACGTTGACGTATCTCTCCGCTCTATTAAACTATTAACTTTGCCATTCGTCTCTGCCTCTTTGCACCCTCGATTCCAACATCCGCATCCTTGATCCACCCTCTCCCAGGACAGATATAATAACAACAACAACAACGGAAGACTTTTTGTTATTTGCGATGAGCCGAAAAATTATCTAGCTTCCTACATTTATATAAGTTAGAGCTAAATGTACAATATTAAACTAGTTAAATCATAGAATATTTATTACCAATAGTTAGATTATGAAATCATATTTCTATAATTTTTCTACTTATTTCATATAAAAGATTGCTCTGATCATAACTGTACTAGGTATACTAGGCACAGTGTCTTGGGCCCACGATATATTTTGGAGCTCATTGTGAAATGTTGAGATGCAGAACTGAACTTGAAATTTAGTTCATATTTTATATTGTAAAATTATATCATTTTATATATTAAATAGATAATGTATAAAATAACTAGTTAAAGTATTAAATAATATAAATATTTTATAAATGAAATAGAATATAAACTTTAAAAGTATATACAAATTTATTGTAGAAGCACTCACTATGAGCACATTGTAAATTGGATAAACTTATATAACTGGGCAGTGCGAAATTTTGTGCAGGGGCAGTAAACATACGGACGACCATTTTTCCGCTACTGCCTGCCTTCAGCAAATAAAGTTGCCAAGTTGTTGCAGCAGGAATTCAATTCAAACATCCTTCGACCCGGATAATTCGGAATGACACTTCCACCAATAAATGTTTATTACGAATCTTTATGCCCAACCTAACTCAATCCAACGGAAAACTGTACGATCTTAATAAGAGAAAAATAAAATTATAAAATATTTTTACGTAACATCATTTCAATGATGTAATACATTCTTACGTCATTGATGTTGATCACATGATGTTATGTAAAATTATTATATATAACCTATATAAAGTGAGCACTAATTTAATGTACGTTCAACAATATCAATATTCACTGAACATATTTGTACTAAAGTACGAATCTATCTCGATTGATATCGCTTAAGAAACAACCTTTTAACGTATATATATTGGATGAAATAAGGAACAAATATTTGTACGAACGTACAATGATGTCAGTCGGGTCAATCTACAAACATTTATATAGTATATTTGACGTTCACGTTTGACGTTTAAGGTACATTATTTTAACACATGGTCAGTAATGCATATATGACTGGACTAACGTATACAGATTCATAGGAACGTACAATATCTTTCGAATTAGCTTGTACAAGTATCGTGTATTTGAAACTTAACTGATTTAATACGTATATTTTTTTACTGACTAACTAACTTATAAATATTCGTACGAACGTACAATGTCAGTTCGATCAATCTGTAAATATTTTGCATGTGACGTTTAACTCGGTGATTTAAAAATCCAATATTCCATATTCGTAGATTATTGTTGACTGAACTGACATACAAATATTCATACGAACGTACAATGTCAGAAAACATTCATATTGTGTATTTGACGTTTAACTTGTTTAAATTAAATTTAAATATATGATAAATAGGTTTAATGGTAAAGTGTACGTTAGTATGAAAATAAAGTACGTATGTGCGAACAATGGTATAAATGTGTGTTTGTAAAATATGCACCAATAAACATAAATTATTACTTGAGTAGTAAAATAATAAACTTATATAATTAGTTAATTTATTATACACATACGCACAAATTTAAAATATTTATTATAATGAAGATTTATTGAAAAAATATAGAATGTATATAAAAAAAAGATAATGAATCTAAAAATGTTCAGTCTGAAATGCGATATTGTAGTACAAAAGTAAAGTAATCTCGATCGATGGCTATTTATAAGAACTACTCTTTCCTGTATGAATACCAAGAAATAAAGTTTTTGTGATACTTAACAAATTTGTAACAAAACAGTAAACTGCAGTATTGTAGTTATCCCATTTGGTTTTGGGTTATAAATGATAAAGCCAATAAATATAAAAGAAAATACGAACAGAAATATCAAGAACACTACGAAATGTATCTTTTCATTATCGTTAAGCGAAAAAGTTACCATTTTTTTGGGAATGAATATATAATGTTTATTTGTAAAATGTGAATGTAAATTATGAATCCTAATATGAGGATAAATGAGAAACTGTGTATAGTTTAATAGGCAATAAGCAAACTGTTGATGTGGAATAGAATGTGTGTAATTAATTCCATTAGGACGCCTTAGTCATAAAGTAGTTGAATGAAAAGTGAGGGTCTTCGTGACCCTGAAATTATTTTCAGTTGAGTAATCATCCTGTCAGACGTGATAATAGTCAAAGGGAGTAGTTATCAGGCCTCCACAGTTCAACCCTTTTGTGTCTGCTCGTATTAGTAAGATCACAAAGTGGACGACCCTCTGCAGCCTGTCATTAAATAACGATCACTCAGAACCCCAAAATATAATGATAACTCCAATAAGAAAATTGGTCGAAGCACCAGCAGCTCCTGAAATAATAGTAATAGTGCTACTTCGAAAAGCAATATTTCAGAGTCCACTCGAAAATGTTTCATCCACGTGTGTAATCAAATATTGTGCCAAAGGCCTCATAACTACACAAACATCGTCGAGTGGAAGCCCAGACTGTGTTTGTTTTAATTTGAAGTGTACATATGCAAATAAAGCTACCTTTTGAAACGCGCAGCCCCGAAAAAAATCGCAACAGGGGATGAATGTAGAAGAAGAAGTAGAAAAAAATATTTGTAGGGGTGTGGAAACCGAAACAAATCTGGTTGCGTAACGCAGCAATGTGATTAATGATAACCACATGTTGCTTTCGTATTTTTTTCCTGAAAGTATGTGTTTTTTTTTCTTTTTATTTAGATTTTTTTCGCGAGAGGAAATCGACTTGCTCAATGCGTGAAATATGGATGGTGCAAATTTCACGTGAAAGGAAAGAAATAATGTGCGGAGGGTGGAAGGGTGAAGTAAATAGATGGGGTTTTGGAGAGTGTAGATGGGTTGCGGCGCGGTGCCCGTAGTATAAATAATAATAAGGGCCTTTTGATGTTTCTGGCGTTTGTGAACGAGGTGAATTAATATTTATAGTAACATCGGGCCTGAAAACTTTCCCTTATCAACATTAATATTTATGCGAGGAACGCAACTTTGCGGGAAAAGGGTTTCCTAGGTATCGGGCGTAAGTCTTAGTAAAGAATACTCGCTGAAAAATAATAAAGTTACAGATCAACTTTAAAATTCAGAACTTCAAAACAATTCATTTTTTTATATATTTTTAATCAATTCTTCAAAGTATTTTTTAAGAAATGTAATTTCTGACTACATTTTCATTCTGTCTATATTTCAATAATTACAATTATGTAACTTTAATAATAGATTTTTATATATAATAATTTTCTGTGAATTGCAATTTTTTACGATTATTTTTATATAAACAACGCGTATTTTTGTTAACAAATGTAATAAATGAACATTATTAATATTATCACATAGTCAGTTTGAATTGTATAATTTTTTGTAGACATTTATAACGTCATAGTTCAACTGTAACAAACTACAACACAATTATCACTTGTTCAATAAATAAAACAAATAAATGAAAGGAAAACAACTGTAACATCAAAACGCAACCTGTTTTTGATGAAGTGCGCTATTTTTAGGGGATGAAAATATCGAAAGTTCTGACAGCAAATCACATATGATTGTTTACCTATACGGATTTCCCCACCCGATGAAAAATCAAATGCAAACATCGGAACATAAAAACCAAACATTCAGGACCACTCGAACGGTTTGCATAAATTAATTGCACGGCACGTCGAATTGCAATAGTTTTCTGACGAGTGCATTTCACATTTATTTTCATTCGGTCCGGACATTGTTTAGTGAAAAGCACTCCTGCATTCAATCATTGCATCGATAGCTTTTAAACTTAATTGAATCATCGCTTTATACCGGTAAAACCCCAGCGACACGAACCATTTCCGCAACTTCCATACCACACTCAATTGGACGTGTTTTAAATATACTCTTCCACCATTTAATATTGAAGCGCCAACAAACCACAATTTAATTCTCTTTAAAACTGAAATTGTACACATAAAAGATTATAATTGAATTTTAACATCTCTTTTACCTGGTACAATCCTATTTTTTGAGACTTATCCCTATTTTTAGATAGATGTCCTCGTGTCCCCACTGTTGTCAATAAATTAAATTTACTTAATAATCCATAATAATAATAATTTCCGATTATTGATTGAACTGGTCTGATCACTCTACTTACAGTAGTCATAGGAATACTTTTTTAGGAGTTGGTCATTATTATTGTCAAAAATCTGCGGCACAATGCATTGCATACAGCAAAAAGCTATTTGTATCTTAAACAATAAACGTAAAAAAGTTTTATAATTGCAAAATGTATTTATAGAATCTTCATTTTATAACTTTTGCTAATAATAGGATTTATTAATCATTACTCATAGTTTGTATGACAAATAATAAAAGCCTTGATTCCTGCACTTCAGCCAAAACTACTAATCTACTTTTATTGTTCAGGAAACTTTTGTCCACTAGCGTAAAAGGAATGACCGTTAAAGCTCATCTATTTAAAAACTTTGGTGCGCGACAAAATGCTTATACCAAGAAATCCGAATTCAATTGGCTGTCCCAAATAGCAGAAGAACGTGAGATCTCCGCCCATCCACGAATGTACTGTAAATCAGATAAATTGCTTGTATCAAGTAACATGCCCCACATGATACCTCCAACTGTAATTTGAAAATCTAGAACTAAATTCGCTGCACACGAAGCCATAACTCACCACAAATAATTGCTTATAACATATTGATAATAACATAATAAATTACGCCATGCATTCACATAGTTCTCAAGCTGTTCCCTCCATCAGACTATGCGTGTCGTTTAATGCAAATTATAATTAGAAACTTGATTGTGCTTAATTAAATTACTTTAGAATACATTACGATGGAAGCAACATAAATTATTTCTTGCATCAAGAATTCCAAATGGGTTTCGCATTTTAAATTAGCTACGCTTCTCATGCAATTAATTAATATGAATGTTAACTTAATGATTGTCATAATTAGATTTCATTAATTAATAAAAGAACAATAGTTTTATGACTTCTATTAAATTCATAAATAGAAGTCATAAAACTATTGGTTTTTTTTTAATAATTAATGAAATCTAATTATAGAAATCATTAAGTTAACATTCATATGCAATCATAATTAGTTATTAATGAAGTACAGACGAAATATAATTGAGAATATCGCATAATGCAAATATGTCGATTGGAATTCGACCAAATTCCGAGGTGTCCATAAAAAAAATCATCTCATCATCATTATCGTCATTGTTTATTGGAAATATGGCAATGCGCATATATTTTATTGAAATTATAGGAATCCGGAATGTGCATACAAAGCAGAATGAAATGTTTTGTTTAAATAATGAATCAACGTATTAATATTTGCATACAGTTAAAATTAACGCAAACTGAATCGTACTTTATATTCAGTTGCATATTTACCAAAACAAACAGCCTTTGTATAATTTGCGCTTGTATTAAATGAAAGATTGAATAAATAAAACAAGCACGTTCGCAGCAATTGTAACGTGCCGTATGTAAACGGTATGTTCTGTAATATTATCAAACGGGAATGTGAGTTTTGCGGAACTCTGAGCTGTTAATAATTTGTAACCGATAATTACTTAACAAAAATATGTAACTTATAATTATTTAAAAATAAATTTTATAAGCATCGGTGGTTCAGTGGTAGAATGCTCGCCTGCCACGCGGGCGGCCCGGGTTCGATTCCCGGCCGATGCAATTGTTTTATTATTATTGTTAAAATAATGTTAATTATACCCGGAAAACCGGAAATTAATTGAAATCATTTTTTATAAGCATCGGTGGTTCAGTGGTAGAATGCTCGCCTGCCACGCGGGCGGCCCGGGTTCGATTCCCGGCCGATGCAATTGTTTTCCTATTAGTTTCAAAATATTGTTAATTAAACCCGGAAAACCGGAAATTAATTGAAATTATTTTTTATAAGCATCGGTGGTTCAGTAGATTCCCGGCCGATGCAATTGTTTTCTTATTAGTCTCAAAATATTGTTAATTAAACCCGGAAAACCGGAAATTAATTGAAATAACTTTTTATAAGCATCGGTGGTTCAGTGGTAGAATGCTCGCCTGCCACGCGGGCGGCCCGGGTTCGATTCCCGGCCGATGCAGTTGTTTTGCTATTACTCTCAAAATATTGTTAACAATACTCGGAAAACTTGTTAAAAAAAATAGTTATTGAAGCTGGAAATAATTTTAGAAAAAATTATTGATAGAATTATATTTATGAGCCCAAGCACCAGTTAAGTCAGGGGTCGACAAACTGAGGTAAATTACCTCAAATGAGGTAAAAGGTGGTAATGAGATCTTTCAGCAATTAATATTCTATAAAATTAATTAAAAATACTAACGCGCTCATCATCTATATCTTCATGATCATAATGGGGTAATAGGTTAAAACGTTCCTCGACTCCTGACTTAAGTAGAAGACAGGAGATGGAAGTTACGCGAATGCCTTAGCAATTTAGCAACTAAATATATATTCTTCAAATCTAATTCAATTTTTTTTTTGAGGGCCCCAAAATTTTTCATGGATCCGAGGCATTGGAACCTGCATTTTACTGCAAATTTATTAAAACACATAATTATGTATTATTGATGAAAAAAACTGAAATTATCAAAAAATTATTTATTTTATAGATAGGAAGTGAATGTATTATATGCAAAATACAACAATTGAAACATCTCAAAAAGTGTTTTAGTTGATCAATAATAACTAGCATATATAAGGTTATAAAATATAAAAAATATACTCATACCATAGATTCAATTTCAGTATAGACTACAGCAGTGTTTCTCATGACCGAAGGGACGGGATATTATTCTCTATACCTACTTTTCGGGCTTCCTTAAAAAAAAAAAGTCCAAAGGGGGTCGCGGACCAAAAAGTTTGAGAAACACTGGACTATAGTATACTTTATGTTTATTTTATAGAAATTTATAGTAGACGGTAACGTGCAAATTAAGATATTTGATTGAGTTTGTTAATAAAGTAATTAGGGTACATCTTGAAATTGGGGTTGTGCATAGAGTTTTGAAGTGATGTAGTAAGAGAGTTGAAGTTTTATGAGTAGTGCGAGAGGTTTGTTAAAAGTTGCGAAGCGTATGCTCGTGGGGATAAGAATCGTTCCGGTTACATCTGAGTTCAATTTCGAAGAGGGTGGAGTGAGAGTGGGTGGCTTTGGAATGATTAAGGTCCGTCGGACATGATTTGTGGGATAATGTGTGGTTTGCGTTCGAGGGGGGCCTCACGGAACAACGTCTAGTTAGACATGCCTTACCTATAATACGCTCATGGATGCGGTCTATCCGATAGTTGTGTTTATGTATAGCTATGTGTATACACATACAGATAGACAAGGGCATGTTTATTCTTTTTTTTTCTGAGCTTTGAGGGAAGATCCGCGATGAACCGAAGTTTATAAATTGTAGCATGAGTGGAGGTTAGTGGGTGCAGTCCGGATTGCTCGTAGGGGCGTTATTAATGCATTTCAGTCACGGAACGGTGCCCGGTCTATGTATGTTCACAAGCATACATGGATATACACATTTGTGTCCGCCTAACAACTACAAGGATTCAGAGCCATGCGCTTCGAAGACGTATGAATATAAATCTTGGATGCTTTCCATCCAGGACTCCCTGTTACACGGAATACCGAGTATCGAGAGTATCGTGTGCGCCGCGAATATCATATAAATTTGGATCGTCCTGCTCGAGATATTCCTCCTCCATCCTCGCAGCAGCCACCCCAAATCCCATACTCCTCCATATGCGAAACTGCTAGCAAGATACGATATTTATGATTATATTCTGCGCTGAGCGCAAACAGATTTTCGCGACGACAATGTATACAATCAACCCTCTTACATACATATACGAATATACATATATACTCACACGCCCTCTCGCGCGCACACACACGTATATACACATCTTGTACCTTCTCGTAAACTGCTTTCCCTAAGTTACTTGTTAGCGAACAAATTGAAATTTTTCAGCATATCACCTTTTCTCAATTCCGCTGAAAAGATTCCTTGCATTACGGGCAGAATCGACTTTATAAACTTACTTCGCAACATATTCGCGTCGGAACTTGACAGCAACTTGACAAACATAACCACTCCAATCTTCAGCAACTTCAACTAAGATATTCATACACCTTTTACTAACGGTCTTCTTTATTTCAGTACCAATAGAGTTAGAATTAGTTTATTCATCCTTGTGTGAACAGTATTTTACTTTACGGAGTATATACAATAAATTTTACTTTCTATTCATTAGCATCAAAATTAAAGTCAATAATTTTATCATTGTAATTACTCTGGTTTAAAATTTCGTGACAAACTAAATTTTAAATTTATTTTTTAATTATTTTTTTATATTGTTCTTCGATTAGTCCGCTTTTAAACAGTCCGTAAATAATTATCTGCACTACGTGATGTATTGCTGTATTCAATTAGACATATTACTTAATTTAGGAAGAAATTTTGACACAGTTTTAAATACGAAATTAAAGTATGTTAATGTACTTTATAAGCAAATTTCTCGACATTCATTCATGACGAAACTTCGCGGCAAGTGTAAATGCGTTTCAGTCACACAGAATTTCAGTGGTTCTATGCAAATGTTAGTAACAATACGATTCTTCAAAACGCCAGAGGCGAAACGCTTTAACAATGCACCACCATTACCAACTGTTGTAAACTACAACAGTATACATTTGAAAAATTTGACAGTTAATTAATATTTTGTAGTAATTGTGTATTATTCTCATTATACTTAAAAATGTTATTGTTTACTACTTCTTTAGTTAATTATTTCTAAAGTAATTTTTCATATATTTTCTTGATTTTCTAGTTTTCAACTCGATGTATTGTTAGTAAACTATTTTTCAAAAATAAATTATAATTTTTCAAAGTATAATAAAGAGAATGTGTATTTAGAATGAGCATATTTAAAGATAATTAAACATTGATGGTGACAGAGTTTTAAGAACAAACAAAAAATATAGACAATTTTATTTCCTTAATAGAAATAAAAGTTTAACCATCCGCTCAAAGTGAATGGGAAGAAAGAAAGAGAGGTAAGGTAAAAGAAAAACTTGGACCTGGCAATAAAGGGAATCCGCAGGAGAATAAAGTTTATGTGTGTCTATAAAGGATTAAGTTTAGAGATGGGGACAAGAATAAATAAATAAATAATTGGTGAAATTAGTTCTTGGGCCGTCGTAATCGGCCGTGAATTCGTAATGGGGCATTTGTGTTTGTTTTTGGAGGGCGGTTTTCGGCTACGCTGTATGAATGTATGTGGAAAGGGGGATGCCATAAAGGCCCATCTCCTCGGTTGCCATTAATTCCTAATGTTACATTGTTGCCGGCGGTGCCATAATCCCTGTCGGATAATCAAAAATTCACCGCAAGTTCCGCCAATTCCACCTAGATTTCTTACCATTAATATCCACAAGAAACATAAAAACAATGAACAAAAACACACGTTTTCATTAATATATGGTTACAGTTAAAGCATAAAGGTAGGCAGTTTATAAACTTAATACATTATATAGAAATAAGACAAAATGATCTTTAAATTAGGAGAAAATTTTATATCGACTTTTATATCTGAACTTTTGAAGTATTTCGATAATAAAATAACTATATATTTAATAAAGAAATAATGTTAAGAAAGATTTGTAAATGAATAATTCGTATACCGAAATACTGTTTGTAAACCGAGACATGAATTTGTTGAACATGAATTCAAATAAAAAAATACCTCGGTTTCACATTAGTTTTTTTTGAGGTTATTTTAGCTTGAACTTTTCTGTTTATAGTCATTGAGTCAA
This sequence comes from Nicrophorus vespilloides, assembly GCF_001412225.1. Lineage (NCBI taxonomy): Eukaryota > Metazoa > Arthropoda > Insecta > Coleoptera > Silphidae > Nicrophorus > Nicrophorus vespilloides. Next base: position 704,982 of record NW_017096594.1, read on the forward strand.
AATAGTGTCCAGAAAGATTTGTAATTCAATAATACGTAAACCGAAATTTTGTAAGGAAACCGATGTACTTTTTTCTAAATCGGAATTTGTTGAACAAGAATTCAAATAAAGAAAATACCTCAGTTTCAGATTAACCTAACTTAGGTTTTTTGAGGATATCTTAACTTTTTTGGTTTATATTTTATGAAACATAATTTTTTTAAATACCTCGGTTTCCGAACAGAATTAAGAAAGCTAAGGTTTCACTATATGAATATTTATTTCTAAAAATTTTATACTAAAATTATAATGGAATAAGTAAACACTTTTGTAATAATGCTGAGAAATATTTGAATGCATAATAATTTTAGAATGTAGATATTTTATTATTTGAATAATATATTGGTGGTTTTGTGTATTTATGGTAAACTTGAAATATATATGTTCTAGTACACTAACAAAACGCAAGTTATGTATGCACATCAATTTTGCTCGAATTAGTTTCGGTGAAGTGAATGAATGTATGGAGATTGGCCAGGATGGAAATTGCCTTTATATTTTAGTGGTTGTAATTCGTAGGAATATTCATATCAAAATCAAAATACTTGGGATGCCGTACTGTGGACCGGTAAGGAAAGGGAACGAAAGGGGGTGTGAGTGTGATAATAAATATGGAAACCTTGTGAGCAGGTCGAGCGGGAGTTTCCATCTGGGAATAGTTTAATGCCGAATAGGAATCGCTCATTGCGAAATTATCTCGGAGATCTTAGATCTAAAACAATTCCGCAACATAACCTTCATGAATTATGGCCGTTTGCTCGCTGGGGAAACGAAACCGTTTTATACCAACCAACCCTTATTATTCAGAGCACATTTAATAATCATAAGCTATACATTTTTATACAATTTTCATCATACAACCCGACTTTGTTTTTGATATATATTGGACTTTCTTCACCTGTATAGCATGTTAAGTAGAAGATTTTTTGTTAAAAGAAATTATTTATTAATTTTTATTTGCAAAACTTCTACAAATTTAATCAACGAACAATTTTTGTGATTTGAAGAAGTATTTGTTGTCTAAATAGATTTTTTTTTGCGAAAATGTTTGTATTCCAAATTGGTTATTTAAGAATAATTGATTTAGCATAGATTTTTATGGGAATACTAGTAATGGTAATAAAACACAATTCTACAACTCTCTACAAATACAATTAATTATCCGAAGATGTATTTGTTTGTCCAATATAAAAAAAACATGTTTGTAGTCCGAACTGTTCGTTAACCAAGTACTCAATATAATAGTAATATATTGTTAACTAAAATAATCAAATATAAGAATTACTACAATTTAAATATGAACGCATACAAATTTATTGAAAATTAATTACTTTATCGGCCTAAGAACCTTAAGGTCGAAGGTCGTACCAGTTACAGTTTACCGATGAACTTTAATATAAGGTTAAGTTATTTCCAAACTGGGAATAGTCGATCATAAATCTCTATTATTTTGTTGGGTCTAAATCGTTTTGATACCTAACTGGTATTAGTAACGAGCTAGGAATCCGGTGTTAACTGGATAGGAAATAGGGTGACTGTGGTTTCGTGGCAATAAAATGAGGGGAGGAAAGTAACGAGTGGCATGAAGATTAGATACAATCTGTAATTATGAGTAAATTATATAACCGATTAAATCAATACCAATTAAGTTTTCCCCTCTATACTTTACTATTTTATGTATTTTTTAATAACTTCTTTTATCATTTTACGCGTGTGAAAATTTTATGCGTGCGTGCGGTAATTAATCCCACCAAACGATAAGAAGTGTGTGATGTAATTTTCCGCGTGTGTTTTCCTTCAGTTTTTCACTGAAAAAAAAAATAACAAAAGCGACGTGACAGGTAAACGGAAAAAGAAAAAACAGGACTACGTTGGGTGTGAAATTGAGGGGTGTTTATGCAAATCGTAATATGATTATTGCTCGTTTATTATTCATTTAGTTAACGAATATAATGAATTGTTAATTGTGGACTTTTCTTCCTTTCTCTTTATTTTAGCTCCTTGCGGTCCCTCGTCCTTTTTCCTTGGGACGGATATCAGTGCCGGGCGATCTTTACGGTTTATTGAAAGGCTCGTGGAAAAAGAAATTTAACACCCTTTTCCACACAGCTTGCCTCGATTTACACGTTTTTTTTTGTATCCTTCTACTTCATCCTTAGCCCGCTTCGACCGGCGCTCGGGGTTTGTATGGTAATTTCACTTTATCACACGGTTTGCTCGCATGTGTGTGAGTATATATATAGAAGCTATGTATATATTTTTTCGCCACCCCCATTCGTTTCTTCAACCCTCTTCGACTTTGGTAAATATATATATATACATATATATATTTATATGTATATACCGTCTGAATATAAAATATAGATTAGATCTTTACATTTCACACATCCGCGCTTATCGGGAGGCATATGCCATGTGCATTTTCCACGTTGCTGCCTCGAGACGGATGCATGCATTAATATTACAACTTGTTTGCATGTCAATTATCGAATCGATAGGCACGCTCCGATTCCCTTTGTTTCGCTCAGGGAGGTCGTTTATTTGAAAAGACAGCCGACAAGTCAATAGATTTTAATATTCCCTTTTTCCAAAGTCTCGTCACACTGATAGTTCACTTTGACCTCTTTCAAAATATATAAAGTGTTTTAGTATCAATGTAGGTCAAACATCAGTTGAATTTTTTTTTATCAACATTGAAACGAATGCTCGAGAGTAGTGGACAAAATTAGCTTAATTTTAATCATTTTGTCCACTGCTTTCATCTTTATACTTTATTTCTATCAAACTTATACGTTCTTTTTAAAATCACTATGTTATACATAAAAACATTCTAAATATTACAGCAATTCCTCGCATAGTGCGGTTAATCGGACCCTGAAATTGATCATTCAGTGTGACCTCTTTCATACATCTAAAGTATTTTAGTATCAATATAGGTCAAACATTGGTGGAAAAAAAGTTATCAACATTGAAAAGAATGGTTGAAAGTGGACAAAATAACCTTGATTTTAATCATTTTGTCTACTGCTTTCCTCTTTATACCTTATTTCTATCAAACTTATACGTTCTTTACAAAATCAGTATATTGTACATAATAATATTCTAAATATTACAGCAATTCCTCGCATAGTCTGATTAATCGGACCCCGAAACTGATCGTTCAGTGTGACCTCTTTCAAACATCTAAAGTGTATTAGTATCAATATAGGTCAAACATTAGTGGAAAAAAAGTTATCAACATTGAAACGAAAGTTGACAAAATACTTGACTTTAATTATTTTGTCCACTGCTTTCATCTTTATACTTTGTTTCTATTAAACTTATACGTTATTTACAAAATCGCTATGTTATATATAACAACATTCAAAATATTACAGCATATACCTCGCACAGTACCGATAGCAAGCCGGACTATTTGAATAGTCTGATTTCAAATAGTCCAGCGTACTATGCGAGAACTTTAAAGATAACTTTAAAAACGCATCAAAATAAACATTACACAATAAAACTGCAATGCATAAGCGAAAACACAACATAAATATTATTAAATATTTAAAAAATAATAATAACCATAATTGATTATATATGATGTATTGAAACTTGTTATTATTTTTCTTTTATAAGAAAGAAATGTTTCTATTTAAATATTTGAAGAATTATTTTTTTACATTGCTTTCCAATTTATTGAAATATTATTATTAAACTTCCTTTATATGTAAATCGTTACATCGAGCATTCAACCTTAGGCATTATTACCCTCTTTTCAATATTAAACGCATGTGCATATTCATGTTTCGTGCCAACCGGTGTTTTGCATGAAATGATTATGAATTACTAATCAATATCTTTTATATATACATCGATATAAAACTAGCCTGTGTATTACCTTTTATTTCCTTTTATGAATGAAACAGTTTAGTGCAAGTTATATATCATTAATTTTAACAAATACGCTTTGTAAAGAAAAGATAAATTATTATCCAACTAGCTTTCAAATTTTCTCTACAAGCAGAATATTTACTTTGAAAAAGAATAAATCATATATGACAGCTTTAAACTTTGTTATATTATATAATAAAACTATTGTAAATTATAACCCAGTAACATCATTACATCATTATTTAGTTATTATATCAATTTCTGATTTTAGACAAATTTTATGGTCTAAGTATAATTCCAGTAAATATTTATTATATTTTCTAAATGATTTGATAAAAGTATCAATACAAATATTTAATAAGAATTAAATTTGTCTTAAAAAAACTTAAAATTATTAAGTGCATAATATTTGAATTAAATAATGGATAAAAAATGTCAAGAGCTGAATTCTATTTTTCGTGGGCCCAAAAACAACATTGTGGGTCCCAAAAACCACTCGTGGGCCCTAGTTATTTTGCCTTATATTATAAATTCTGATATTTATAGAAGATATGTTAAATATAAAGACGTAGTAAATATAACTATATTAACAATAAGTTGTATATTTTATATATAAAGTATGTAAAATCTGCACAAACGTTTTTTTTTTAAAAGCATATTAAACTGAAAATAGTTATAACATACATGAAATTGAAACTCGAAACAAATGTGGATACACTCGAAAGAATCCACGTGAACAACAACAAAAAAGTCATATAAAAATAAAACAATGCTATGTTTATATTATATTTGGGGTTTCGGCCCCAATTTGTACCAACCAAATAAATGGCGAGAAACGTACTTCTATATTTCCGCAGTCGGAATTCTCGCCGCAATTTATATTACTCGCTCCTGTTTTATTTTCGCTATATTTATTTAGTTCTCTCTTTCTTCTTATTTTTTTTTTGCACTTTTATCGCTGTGGGTATTTCCGTTTCCTTTAAACGCAATGAATAATTCAAATGGTCTAAAATCTTTATGTTACCGCCACGTAACATGTAGCAATGTTGCTTTGCCCTCTCTAACTTACAGTTTTATAAGCATGAAACGAGAAAAATAGGAATAGCCCAGACACGTTACTGAATTTAGAGGTTTTTCTAATAAGATACTTTGCATTTGCCGGTTTATCATTTAATGTTATCTACTTAACTGTTGTCTATGGCCCAAAGAGCCTAGGGCCTCAGAAGTTAATTATGCTTTAGATATGGGGTGCCTCACTATGGTTGTAGAAGGGTTTATATCTAGCTATGCCACTGATCTATATCGATCGTTTTTCTGTGTTTTAACCCTTTACATTTGACCATTAAAGAATAACTGGCGAAATTGCGAAATAGCACATAGCTATTAAAAAAAACTGCATTTTTTTTGTAAATTCAAATTAGAAATAATTGCTAATTTCTTTATAATAAAGGTGCGTACATACTTCTGAATTATAGTATCATTTAAATGCGCCATAATAATGTACGTGGGTACAGATATTCAGGATTTTTTTGTATTTGAATTCAAAATATATTGTAAAAAGTTACTTATGAATTTAATTAATTATTAATCAATGTCAACTTATAAAAGTCTTTTGCAACAATAGATTTTTTATTTGAAATTATTTATTGAATTTCATGGTTGTTGCAATAAATCATATTAATTTTAATAATATAATTAAATGTAAAATTGATGGACTATAGCTAATATAGTAAAATTTCTCTTTGATTCCAAATGTAGCTAATATTTAATTGATATTTAATCTAAATATTTGTCTATTTTCAATATTGATTATTCTATCTTGTTTGAGAGATATTGTATTCGAAATTAGAAACCGTACAATGATGAATAGAAAATAATTGCAATCCAAATTGCGTTTGCGAGTCGAGTGTTGTTAAAATGGACAAGAATAGTTTCTCGTTGAGCATTGAGATATTTATTACTCTATTTTTGTTGCCTGCTTCCTCTCGCTCTTCCTGCATCTGCCTCAGGAACTTCTCTCTTCCATCCATTTCCCTCTCCTTAAGTTTGTATAGAAGTTATTGAACGTTTGATCGAAATCGCGATGTCGAGGCGGGTCGCGCTTCGTAATTAAATAAGAATTCCCGCGATGCATCACTTGCGAAAATTCAATTTAAAAATAAATTGGGTCTTGTTTGTATCAGAGGGAAAATGGGGGAAGGTTTCTGTACGTGTGTGTTAGTTTCCTATGTGTGAGTGTGTATATGTATACAAGCGTTGCGTTGCGAAAGAGGGACGAGTATGGAGACAATAAATGAATTCCTGTCGCTCTGCTGTTAGTGGGGGTGAGAACCAACCACCCCAGCAGCCCGTCAAAGTGACTTGTAATATCTTTATCTTTGACGGCGGCTCGTCCGACACGCGGCCCCCTGAAATTCGCGGGGCCCGAATAGAATTTTACAATTTAACGGAATATGTGTGTAAAGAATTCTATCTATTTGAAATTCGCTGCGCTTCCGTGCATCCGTCAGAGGAAATCGCGAGGGCGCATAACATGCAAGGGAAAGGCCCCACTTGGTTACCCCCAGAGCCGCTTGCGTCATCGCCGCCGCCTCCTATCCCCCGCGCCACCCCCACCAGACACATACAGTCGGATCTTGTTATTTCTGTCGCATATTCCCTCTCGTCATGTAAGAATTTCTGCGCTGGGGAATCCCCGGGAAAGAAGACATGCTCGAAAGCTTCGGGTAGCGGGGACCGGGCAATGGACCCCGCGGATCGCATACTAATGGTGCTCAATCTTAAACCAAAATACGATATATCTACGAGCCCATAAGGAAACAACAACTTCATATGTATGCTAGACCTTACCCTAATATAAGCAGATCGGACCCCAATTCTTGCGAATCTCTTGCTTTTCATCTTATTCGTTTGCTCTAATCCGCTTATATAATGGAGGATTCTCTAAGAACCCCCAAGAATATCAATTTACACAAACATAATATATGTTTGTGAACGGTTTGTGGATTTAAGCAATCTCCGAAAAACATAAATAAATAGAATTTATGATAAGTTAAATGTTTGACCAATACATATGTTCTATTAAATGGATATTAATTAATTTCAGCATTGCCATAAAGAGTGCGGCTTCAAATAGTGCGTTATATTGATATAACCGATTAGCCGCAATTTTCAGCAAATATTCCATATTTTAGTAAATTTAAATAATTATAAGCTGAAATATATTATGTAACTGCCATTTACCCAAATCGATAATAAAAAAATTAAAATAAAGAAATTTTTAATATTTTCTGACATAAATTTAAAAAAAACTCACATTTTGATTTATCTATATGAATTAATTAATCATTTTCATCGTTTTCATTCTGAAATATCTTATGTAAGTATAATTTATATAAAGTGCAAATAAAAATGTGTAAATTAATATTTTTTTATATTTTTTAGTTATATTTCACGTTTCATTAAATTACTTAATAATATATAAACAATCAAATTTACAATTAAAATGTGAAATAATTATGACCTGAAATATCGTGTGCAACTGAATCGAAGTGTTTCAATAGTCAATTCGTGAACAACAGGTTACCTGTCAATACCAAACCTATGCTTGTGTTTCCTAATGAACTTGGAACTATTTCAATGGTTTCTAATAATTGATATTAGCTTAGTTTCTTACCAGTCTTATACCATGAAGCCATTAACTTCATCTTTGAAATATAATTAAGTTCCCATAATGTGCATGTTTACTAAAGTTTTACCAACTTATTGCAATGAATTTCTATACTTATTAGACTTTAATTTAATTTTCTATAATTAAATTAAGTATTTTACATATTTTCAGAACGTAAAATTGATAAATATTCAAAAATGAAATTATAGAAATATGAAAATACATCATTTTTATTACAGTTGTTTATAAATTTAATCACCGTGTGGCTTCAATAAATTCCCTTACACAACGCATCAATCAATTTGCAAATACTGTAATAAATTGCATGATTAAGCGCTAAACGCGCATTTGTAATTGTGGCTTATTTAATCCAATTTTATATTCATATTAATATTTGCAAATGCAGTCAATTTAGACTAACTAATCTTGTTACATAAATCAATATGGACAATATTCAAATTATTAAAATACATCGTTGTTTTAGAGTGCATATTTTATTCATCTATTATATAATAATGCATAAAGTGCAAATCCCAGGATTTTAAGAACTTTCAATTCCGTGATTTAAGAAATGAAATTATTGCATGTGTTACAGAAAGCTTTAGTAAAGATTTACTATTAGATAGGGAAGCTTGATCATTCACTTCTACTAAATTACTATTCTGAATCATCAAAAAAATATTAAGTAACCAAATATTATGCTGATATAGCGATGAGAGGTTGAGTTTAAAAAAAAATAGCCATATTTATAATATTCAGTCATCTGTATGAAATTTTCGTATATTATCAGCATTCTAAATATTACGTTACTAATAATTCCGGAATTTAAAACGGGAATCCCGGGAATCGGTATTAGAAAAATCAAATAATTTCCCGGATTATTTGTAATTGAGTTAAAAGTATTATTCTGAAAATAATATAGATTCTTGAAGCCCTATTTTTTTTTAGAAAACATTGAATTTATTTGATTTTTATAATTTATTTGATTATTTTCAAATAATAATGGAATTTTATGATAGATTTAGAAGTGAATTCACATCAAAGTATTTTCTCGAAGAAAATACCTCCGGTAAATGTATTATTCAATAAAAACATTAGGATTTTCTATATGCCCGAAGTTCAACTCATAAAATAACAATGTGAAACAATTACATTTCTATTTTTTCATTGTTCAACTTTATTGCGGCAGTACGTTTTCATTGATATGTTTTTTATTACACGTCGAAAGTCGCCTATTTATAATTCAGGTCCGTTCTCTTCCTTTGCTTTTCCTTATACTTATTGTTTCATATCGAATCGATTTTCATTTCCGCTCATAACATACATTTCCATTTCCATTTTATACCCAGTAAAGTAATTTTATTAGATTCAATATTAACATTCACTGTACATTGTTTAACGATACATTCATTTCCAATTGTCCTGTTTCCGGTTTATTACATTTGATCATACTACGATTTACAAACAAAAAAAATGAATATATGTATGCATGTACCCAATTACAAAAAATAAACACGGAGAATATTGTAATAACAGATTCAATAACATACGCTGGATTTGCTATAAATAAAACTCGGTTTTTTATTAATATTTTTATAGCGAAAATATTCAAACGGGATATTCTATTTTATGGAAGAATAAATACATTGAAAATCATTTACACTATTATAAAAATAATACAATTAAAATATTTCTACCAATCTAAATGAATCTTTCAATATTAAGTCTAAAAAAAATGAAAATTAATTCCGGACTAATCGAGTTATTGTGTTTATTCAATGAAAATGATGCATAATTTCATCTTGTATAAATTCTAGCAAAATTTTAAATGATTTTAGTGTATTTTATAAAATATTAACTGAAGTTTTAAAGCCTGTCAAATAAATTTGTCATGTTGAACTTGAAATTAATTTTATAATATTACAACATATTTTGGATTGGTGATGTAGTTGCCATGAAATGTAATAACATTGAACAAAAAAATAAAACTGTATAAACTTTTAATTGCTGTGTGAAAAGTGGACGTGCATTCGTCAATATTTGCAAACTTATTACAGGCCACCGTTGGCGGCTCCCAAATGGAAACCGCCTGGCGTTTACGAAGAACGAATCAAACTTTCCAAATGCAAGACAACAACAGCAGCAGTAACAACATCCACCCCTCGACACGCAACAAACTTTATCCAAAATCGATCGATACTTTTGCACAACTGCAGTGAAACCGTTAGCGTTTAAATGCGGAACATTTCGTGCAAATTCATCAAAATGCTTAAATGATGATATTCTATGTAAGTCGAGGGAGGTAAAAATAAAGGGATCTAAATTGTTGGAGCTATTAGGGAGATTCGCTCTTGGGGATGGTTTCTCGATAATGCGGTCTCCTTTACTATGTGGGGGGTGTCTGGAATGGCATCTTGCGCCCTTAAATGTTCCCAGTCGTAAGTGCATTAAGAACCGAATGAATTGGACTCTTGATTGTAATTACACAACCGCTCTCATGCACACACACCCTCGGAATCTAATCTAGTCTTATGTCTTTCACGCCAGAGGGGACGAAGATGGAACTATGCGCCATAAATAAATGATTTCCATGCTGTTTCTTCTTCTTTTTTTCGGCTACCCCAAAACCCAAACACTAATGTGAGTGTTCATTATAATATCATTACAGTACCCGACTTCTAATGGTATTATTAATCAGAAAAGCCTACAGTTTTACTTAAAATCCATTTTCCGAACATCCAAAGTGGATGAAAAAAAAAACATTAAATAATGATAAGAAAAAAGTTACAGCGTTCTTATAAAATCACAATTTTCTTTGGGATTGTGCGAGTTAATTTGGAAATGTCGGTTGCTGTGTCTAATGAAATTCTTATTTTCTACGCGGAAATATGTGCTCGAAGGATCATGGGACGAATAAAGTTTTGAAATCCAACAAGTGGCTTTCATATAGATTAAAGTCTCAAGAATGCAATAATTGCATCCAGCTTTCCTGTGGTCTCTTTAGTAGACACTATCAGAGGTTCTCTCTCTCTCTCTCTGTTCGAAACCGAGGAGTCCCATTCTTTTGCGTCGTCCCGGCGCCTCCACAGTTCGCCGCTAATGGGATAAAACCGCTGCTTTAATGTATTTCATTATTTTCTTGAAATTCATTTATCCATTGTTATCATGGTATAAAAGCTATACTATAAAACTATTAACTACCATTATTGAATGTAATTACAAAGTATTTCAATCAGTATAATTTTTAAGAAATTTGTAGATTATTTGATTAATCGTTATTGAAAATGAACTTATTTAATTAAGGTGATTAATGAACTGACTTTTATATATCACCTACATTTATTTAACTCTGAGTATTTGTTACAATTTGATCATATTTGTTGATAAGGTTTCAATCAAAAACGTATTTATTATTGTTTAAATTTTCTGTCTTTTCAATAAACGTTCGAATTTTATATGAAATTTTGGGGACTGAAATTTGAAAGAATAAACTACTGTATAAAACGCTTACAGTTGAGTTTTATCTCAATTTTTTTCGAAGTCTTATAAATAAGGTAACTTTGCTATATTACATATTTCTTTTTTTTTCCTTTGTTTTCATATGTTATTCAGAAAAATTTAAAAATATTTCATTTTTTAATTATATAAAATTTTCTTACGTTTAGAAACATAAAGTAACATTATTTCAATATATATGCAATAATATAAATTATTATATAAAAGTAATTAAAATCACTCTATTATTTGATATTATTTTTTTTAATTTGTAGATTTCGCGGTTTCAAGTACAACAAAATTCATTAATTTTTTTTTAATAAAAAATTAATGAATTAAAATGAAAATTCTTACTAGAAAACAAATGTTTTATCATATACTGTCTAAATAATAGATAATTTCGTACATTTCTTTATGTAATATATAATTCTTTATGGAAATGTATATTTCTTCATTTTTTATTAAAAAAATACGTCTATGATGTAATGTTAAATATATATGTTTCAATGTATAAATATCTCCCAAATCTACTGATCTGAAAAATTACAAACTTTAGTAAAAATAGGTATAGAACCTACTTAGAAACATCTTTATTATATTATATATGATATTTCAATCAATATATTTAAAATTCAGTTTTGACTAACTTGAGGATATTAATTTATATTTGATTACATTTTGTAGTAAATTGTGGTAAGAAAGTTTAAGCGACTAATGGCCTCTTACGAAATTCTATACTATTCTGATTGAATATTATTATTTGAGAGGATTTGCATTTTCAACAGGCCAGAACTGCGGTGTACCCAAAGTAATGGCTATTTCATATAAAATGAACGCGAGGCCAAGTTTTGCTTTATCAATATTCAATATTGATTGCGAAGTTTCGAAGCACGAACCCACCTCTAAACTCTATACACTAACAAAACAGGAGAGATAAAAAAAGTGAAGTATAAGCGAATCCATCTGAAATTAAATTTAGTCCTTTCCCCTCTTATTACATGTCAACTGTCCTTCATCCGTTCTCTTGAATAAGTAAACGGTCGGACGTATTTTTTTGAATTTTCCTTCCTTCCTTATCAGTCAGGATCACTCCCAGTGATAGACTTTAAATATAACATGACTTTTAAATAATTTCCGCGAAATACGTGAAGCGCTTGTCTTTGCATTTTTAAAAGAGAAAATTCGTATAACTTTTTTACACTTACTCGTATAATGAAGACATAATTATGTAAAGCTTTCATACCTGAAACAAAAAAAAAAAATATTTCCTGTTTATTTTAGAATTTATATAATTTTATTAGAAAAGTGAATACAATACAAATTTACTTATATCAAAATAAAGATGTATTGAAATAAAAGTAAGTTTTTTTTATTTACGAAATAATCGAAATAATGTAAATATATTGATTAACAACAGATTTCTTAATCTCGAAAACCTATATTAATTACCAATAAATATATAGTTAATCCTTGAATAACACGATTATTTACCGTGCTATTAAAAATCGTGTTATTCGATAATATACGTATTTTTTTAATAGATTATAAGTAATAAATTAAATTCGTCTTGATTTAAAACATTATAGGATTTAAGTTGAAAAACAAACTCATTAGGACAAGTGATGATAGTTACATTTTAATTGCTTGCTGGGAAATCGTGCTCAATTACCTAATGGGTTTGTTTTCCATTGGATATATAGTGGACGTCTCGAATTGAAAATAAAAACTATTTTTTTTTGTCTAGTAAATACGGTAAATTTCAATGAGTAAATATGGGAATGTGGAACAAACAGTGGAATTAAATTTATGGTACTATTAATATTGCATCACTGTTTACTTCACAGATTATGAGTGGAAACAACTTGCCAGGTGATATATTCGTGTCAATGAACACTTGCTTTATGACAAGCATTAAATATACAACGTTACTGGATATAACTTAATCAATCGATAATACTGTTGTAATACAATCCAGTGAGTATATAATCTGATTTATGCAATGATCCATATAAATTTCTGTACGAGATATGATGTATACTCTATATTTAAGTACAGGTTTAAACGAGTAATTTATTTGTATCTAGATCTATATTTTAATGAACAATTTTGTAGAAAATTTCTTGAATTAGTAATTTATTCATTTTCATTCAATAATTTACTAAATATTGAAATTGAATGCAGTACAAGAATACCTCATATTTAACAGGACAAAAGACCTACTACTAACGGTTAAATTGACCGAGATGGAAGGAAATATTATAATATATTAACAAGTTGCACGTCTATCCAATTGCGGGGTTACCAGCTAATTGACATTTATTATTTTATGTTAAAATACAGTAACGGAAGAATTCGTAACTGTAAAGTTTACCGCAAAATTTAGATTTAAAAAGTGAAAAGGTCAAATTGACCCGTAGCAGTTACGGGTAAAACACTGCGTGATATTGGAAGAACTGGTTATGCTTACTATGCAAAGTATTGCTGCATAAATATATAATTTATAATAAAAAAATATTATAAAAAGTAATATTATAAGAGTACAAGTAATTTACTTATATTCTATTAATTTACTTATGTAAATTCATAATAATCATGAAAAATGAATTAATAAAAATAAAATTTGTATAAACAAATAACAAAAAGTCTATTGAACTTAGATTAATTAATTAAAATGTATAGATCAAATTAATAAAATGCATATTTATATAGTAAAATTCATCAAATAATAATACGATATAAAATAAATAAAGTCTGTAGCACTTAGATTAATTAATTAAAATTTAGCGGTTAAATTAAAAAAAAATGTGCATATTTCTATAGTAAAAATCATCAAATTTATATGAAACAAGGAAATCTATTCTTAATTGAGAAAAATATAAAAAAAAGTCTGTTATAATTAGATTAATTAATCAAAATTTAGAGATCAATTTTGAAACAAGATCAACTTTTCTTAATTGAAAAATTATAAAAATAATAATACTAAGTCTTAAAATATAAGTCTTTCACGCTTAGATTAATTTAAAAATATGAGAGCAAATAGAAAAAATGTATATTTATAATTAATTAATTAATTAAAATTTAGAAAAATTTAGAGATAAAAAACACTGTTCTTATTTATATAGTAAAATTCATGAAATAAATATGAAACATGGTAAACTTTTCTTAATTCATTCTTAATTAAAATTTAGAGATGATTTGTTATCTTCATTATGCATAATGCACTGCTGTACAAGTATTATTTTGTTAGAACCTTAATGATTCCGCGAAATAATAAAAAAAAACATACCCAACAATTTGCTACAAAGTGCTAGGAAGCTCGTAAATTCGTTTTATTATTTTACATAAAGCGGTCTTTTAATATCAATATTTCCTTACAATTACTTGTACATTGCCATTCCGCAACTAAGCAAGCCGTAAAAAGAGTTACGTCTAAAGCAAACACGTAGAAGTTATCAAATAACTTCGGGCATAACTTGTCTAGTTCAAGAGAGAGAGAGTGAGTTATAAAACTCCATATTTCGCATCCCCGAAGACACGGAGCGCGGAGGCATTAAAATGTTGCAAGAACAGAATTATATTAAAACCGTGGAAGGTATTACACGCTTTACAACTAGTTTGTATTAGTGCGCGAGCGAATATCTCTGGGATATGAGTAATTTTTTTTTTATTTGTTCAATTTCGTTTGCGTTCGCGTTTTTTCCCTAGAGGTGTTGGTTAATGTGAGCTTTGGTGAGCATATAGAAAAGAGAGGATGTGGAGAAGTACGTGTACTAATTGTATTTTGATGTAATTAAATTACTTCGAACACTTGACTATTTTAATAACCTCTCGACGGGTGTAATGACCCTCCGGAGTTACATGTCAATAATGTAGCCTTTAAAAAGTTTTTAATGAGAACCAAGTCGAGAGCTTTCTCCTCAGGGTGGGAAGAAAATGGCTGCACGATTGGAATAAGAATGGGGCTTTAGAACAAAAAAAATAAATAAAAGAAACGCGATGCATTTATGTGGCGTGTGCTTTCCTGAATATTTAGCCACTTGGATACGGACGGAGGAGGGAAATTAGAGCCATCCATTTCCGGTGGCTTTTGTTCTTTAGTGGCGGCAGCTAAATGGTACGGGCTCTGTGTATTGGCGAGATGTTTTACAGGAGTGAACTAAGTCCGGGTAATTTATTCTATTAGTAAACACCTTAAGACAGATAGCGGCACGTTCCAAGCGGCAATTAAGCACCGGAAGTGCGAAAAGAAGCAAATTAATCGCATCTCACACAAAAAAAAAATAGTGGATAGTAATAGCATTCTCGCACGATTTATTAAATCTCCGATTGCCGCGAAATCGAAGAATTTTCTAGTTCCAACGAAATGCATAATTAATTTACTAACACCGGAGCACTCGGAACTACTCCCCGAGTCAATTAAAACTTTAGAGATTCCCATTCCGGAAGCTTAATATATTTATGCAGCAAACTACCTTTTTTTTCTTTCTTCCTCTCTTCTTGATTATTCTCTGCCGTTTGGAATCGGATCTTTGTTGCAAGGTGTATTTGTACTCTGTTCATTATTATGACCTGTTTTTTTTTGTACGTGTCCCATTCGGGTTGCCGCACGGAAAGAAACAACAAAACTTTTGCAATAGCCTTATCGTTATTAAAAATATAAGGGATGGAAAGGGAGAGCGTATATGCAGAGAAGTAACTTTTATTTGAAACTTTTTCAATATTCAAACTGGAAAAGCTCGAGTACGTAACGCAACGTAAACATTCGGTACGGCCTAAAAAGCGAAGAAAGTGAAAGCAGTATATTTACTTTGGAAAAAAAATATATATGTATGTGAACGAACGTTGTGATCGATACACAAAGTCAAATAAAGTCATAAATTTTTCTGGTATAAATTTTCAACTTTCAAATACTTTCAATTTTTCCATTAAATCATTATCTTTCTGGATTTTATGTTAATTTTGTTTTAATTTCATTCATCTCAAATTTTGATGGGTTTATATTAGTTATAAAGATTCAAAGAATATAAAATAATTTATTTAATATATAATGTATATAATATTACCTATTATAAAATATTTTGCAGTTTGGGCAAAAAAACTTATGGTCAATAGCCTTTTGTATCAGTTGACTATTTTGCAGTTTAATGATGAAAATATTATTTTAAAAAGTTTAAACAATCACGAAAACAAGGAATATAAAAACTAAATGTCTTGGATGTCTTTAATACTTGATTATTCCATTTCATTTAATTAAGTTAGTTTGCGCTATGTACTGTTTAACAACTATAGTGTCATGTTGTTATAAGGCATGACCCGTGTGTTACTAATTAACTCACACAATTAGTTTAAATGACCCGCTACAGTAATAATTGCAAAGCTCTTTATTACAATCACAAAATTATATATTTATATAATACGACAATGCAAAACAAATAGAATAATTATTTCTAAATTTAATTAAAGATGTATTTATTTATTGTTTGTTGTATTATTCAGATTATTGATAACCTTGACTAATTTATGTATTAATATAACCTAACGTTTCTGGCAGAGGAATGAAAACCTTCTACAAAGTTGAAATCTATAGAAGAAGTGATTATTTGATTCACTGGTTCTGCACGTAAAAAACATTTTTATAAGAATCTCCAAACTAGTTCTAGGTAATACAGAATGTGCAAAAGTAGTTAGCAAACTATAGTGTGTATATTATTATCTAAATCTCTTATTTATTCTTATACTTCTCCATGGATAGAAAAGTGAAAAGCTTTTCCAGAGACCAAGGATGTAGAAGAAGTAGATGATTCTGATTCAATCGCCAAACATAGTATTACTTAATAAAACTAAACATCTCAAAACTACTTGGAAATCTATAGTATGTAATAAATTATCAAATTTAGTATATTTTTAATATATACTTATGCTCTTTCAATGACGGAAATATGAAAATCTTGTACAAGTACCAGAGATGGAGAGGTGGTGGATATTTGATTCATTGCTTCTATTTTAATCACCTAACCTAGTATTACTTGATCTAAGTAATAATCTCTGAATTATCATTATTATTTTTATACTTCTTCATAAGTGGAGGTGTAAAAACCTTCCACAAGAACCAATAATGAATAATTATTGGATATTTGGCTCAGTGGTTCAGTTACTACTAGATTCTTCATTGATAGAGGAGCAAAATCTTTTTACAAGAACTAAAGATATAGAAGGATGTTTGACCAAGTAGTTTTAACTCAATTACCTAACCTAGTATTACATAAACTAAAGGAGAATTTTCTATATAGTTCTTATATTAGTTCTTATATAGTTCTTAATAGACATTACGAAATATTACTTGTTTTTCTTCCAATATAATTGGATTCTCATTTTATTATACTTCTTCATTGATTTTAGCGAAATTTACATTTTTTTATGTGGTATAATTTTCCCAGTGGATAGTTACCATGAGATGATTTGATTTTTAATTTGTTGGTTGGCTGTCGGCTTGTAGGTTAACTTCAGTAGTATATTGATGCTCTGTGATTCCTCTATTTCCTTTGACTGTGAATCTGCTGCTATTCTTAACACTGTCGTTGTCCAACGACTTGGCTGAATATCCATTTGCTGAACCTCATTCATTTGACTATCCATCTGTGATGAACGAAGGCCCTATTGCTGCAAGCACCAATATGGCTGGCTTGACCAGGATTCCAACCGGCGCCGGTTGGATCGTGGGTAGAGCGACTTAACCATTCGGCTATTAGTTTACAAATTGAATGAAATCTTTAGAATCTATTACTATAATTTTAATCAAATACCAATGCCCCAATGCATATACATAAACATATATGGGACAATGAAACAGACCAGTATACAAACAATACGTTGTTGAAATGATTATAGGCCATTATGAAACCAATGGTCATTTCGCCATACAAACGGCTATTGCAGCGCCGAAAATAATCAATCTTTTTTCGATTAAGTTAATAATAGCGTAAATCGTAATGCGTTTCGTTTGTTGGCAATAATGCGAAATGGGTTTTAATTAATAACGCAATTATAGAACGTTATGCTTCATAATTCAAATGAATCACGAATTTACCACCCCCACATCCCCTACAAACCACCATCCCTCCCGCCCGCATCTATTGAAATAATTTTGATAATTTTAATTGGATTGCACGAAATAAAATTAACGTTTGCTCCGTTCCGAAACACGGCCGCATCCGCACAAATTTTCCCCTCGATATTTTCGGAACGCAAATTCTGTTTTCACCGGCGGTATTTAATTTTATTTAAACTAAACAGAAATTTAAAAAAAAAAAACCTGTATAAATAAATACATCACAGATATTATTGCTATTATGCAAACAGATTATTCGTATAACATTCGGAAACTCGTAATCGGCAATTAACGTTTGGGCACTAATTAAATTCCAATTTGCGTATTCCGATCCAAAAAAAAAAACGCATTTTATGTAACTGAAAACCGCTGAAATTTTTTAATTATAATATCGGACATTTGAAATATTGAAAATTTCACTACGCACTGTTCATTTTATGCTGTAACAAAATACCACAAAATATGACGGAAAAAGTAGAAATCTGCTATTTCATTCTAATTTTTTTTTTCAGCTAGTTTTATACAGGACAATTATCGATAAATCCTATAATCTCGCCGATGACACGTACTTTTCACATATTGCATTTAAACACAAATGCACGGAGACTCATGTTGGAATTGCGGCAATCAATAAAACACGAGCATTAAATTGCTCGTAAGCATGTAATTACTACAGGGGAGGCATTGTATTTTTATGGTCCTGGATTATGACGTGCTTTTTTTGCCGCCGGAATTCAAACTGTTTTATTATATTCTGCCGTCTTTTTACTCTCCTTTTTTCTCTTCTTCATATTTAGGCCTTAATGAAATCGTCTAAATCATTTCCATTTTTCTTTTCTCTTTCACTGCTATCCTCTTCCTCGTTCTTAATTCTCATCTGGAACATCTGCTGCAATTGCAAACAGTCTTGAGAATGGAAATGACTTTTCTCTAGGGACGATGCTAATAAAACGTTATTAGTTTGATCCTTGCCTCCGTGTATTGCCATTTCCAAACATAAGCTGCATGTAATACAATAAAAATCTATGAATAATATAAATTCTTATTTTCCAATTCTACTTATTATTTATGTGTCGTTAACTTTTCTAGTTATAGCACTTTTTTTTATTAGTTATGTACATTTTCAATACAAATGAAATAAATAATAAAAACAAATCGAAGCAATACAAATTAGTATATAAAATATAATAATTTCAAATTAATTAATGAAAGCTTAAAAAACTACAAATGTATATTGTAGTTTGGACATAAGTTATGTAATCCTGTCCGATCCGTGGCGCGCGGCCCATAATGGCCTGTAATTTTTGCTCATCAGCTATCGCAATTCTTTTACCCTTCTTCGGATGTGGCCCAGGTCGTGACAGATTTAGAATTTAAGAGGCTTTCTAAATATTTTTGGTATCAAATATTTCAAATTCAATTATTTTTTTATAGATCCTAGAAACCAGTTTAAAAAATGACGACGCGGAGTGAAGAATCTTAAAATGGGCCACATCAGCCACTTTGTATGCCCATTTTAAGATTTGAGATCCCATTGATTTCAGATGGCCTTTGGGGTGAGCAAATATTCATATTAACATTTTGTTTTATAAGTATATATAATTAAAATTCCTTATAGTCAGTCAATATTGGTACATTTTAATGAAGTTTACAATTTCGTTATTTAAGTTATTTTCAGATCTTCTGAAAATTGGGTTCATTCCATGTAATTCCACTGAATTCGTGGCGTATTCTATTGGAATCGTTAAAGTATTTCAATGCTGTAGTTGCTTACTGAAGCTTATAACTGTATTCCACACACAAGTAGTTTATTATGTAACGATCGTACTGACCTTCCTCTTTCCAATTTCAGTTCAGTTAGCCAATACAATTTTCTGAAAAAAAAAGTGCCAACTAACATCGCAATGTCTTTATATATATATATTTTTTAGTCAAATAATTGACTTGTCTATACTTAATCTAGTTATTAACTATAATATTGGTTAGGATTTGACTAAAATATTTTTCAATGAATAAACAAAATAAGTTTATAAAAAAATATGATTTTTGCTATAATTATTCTATACTTTTCTAATTTTTTTATTGTCCTCTATATATTTATGTCATACTTTACATAATATTTGGTTGTTATATAACAGGGGTGGGCAAATGCGGTTCTTTTGATAAGAAATTGTGGCTGATTTTAATGCTAAGTGCGGCTCCCTAATTTTTTTTTATTTCAACAGGCAAGTGGCTCTTTGCTCCAAAAAGGTTGCCGACCTCTGTTATATAATATGTAGTTTATATAGTTTATATACATAAAACAGGTGGCTACTGTACCAAATAATATGAATTTTCTATAAATTACGTAATTACTAGTATTTTATGAAATGTATAAATACAATTAATGGTAATATATAAATTAGAGAAATCCATCCATGATACTTAGGGGTGTACTAAATAGAATTAGTATTAAGTTTATCTATAATTTTCTTTCTATAAACGTGTAAATAATATGTAAGGTTATTAAGGCTAAGTTTTTGGATGTTCTGGTAACATTTGCTGAAGGAAGTGCACGAACAACGTAATGCGATAACATTTTTAGCCGTGCAACAAATTTAATTTTGTGTAAGGAATAGTAACAGTTGGCCCCGTTTTATTCGCCTATAACTTTATTTTAAAGCAATATCTCCTTGCAGTTGTTAGCGGAAGGAATTACACGTCCGGAAGCACTTTATATAAATCGCGTTTGCGATGTCCTAATAAAATAATAGAATAATACCATATTTTATGCTCCAAATTAAAGCGCATAGCAGAATGTTACAAAGTTTTACGTCTTATTCAATCGTTTAGTTTCATACAAAACAGATAATTAAATTAATCCTCATAAATATTTTTACAAAATCTACAGAAAAAAGTATTAAAGTTTGATCTGGACAGTTCTGAATTTGGATCACCAATTTATTTTTATAAGAATGCCACTTTTTTATTAATTTATCTTAAGATTTAAGACTTTTTTTGCTCAATATTTTTGATTATTTGCTTAATGTTTGACTAATAAATATGTTAAAATAAATTTTGATTATATTACTACATATTTATTTAAAAGCTTATAATTTTTTCTCAAAATTTTAACAATTATTTGTTTAAAATAAATTGTCAAGTCAGATTTTTAATTTGTTATAAATACAAAATTATTTTAATTTTTATTACAATTAAAATAAATTTTCCAGAATTAGAACTCTTAGAATTTTATTAAATACGAATTTTACTAAAGTTTCGTTTGAGAATGTTGACTAAAATTAGAAATTGACTATTTAGGGTACATACAATGTAGCATCAGTGCTTGTTAGAAGCGATTTGGATTGTAATCGATGAAGTATTTGTATGTTCGAATTGCTGTACTCCTCCACTGTATTCCAAACTACCACATTGCTTTGATGGATTTGTAAATAAGTCATTCGAGGATAGTTCTGAATTCCATCTATCCCAACAAACTTTGTTGAATTTAAGTGAACCGTATTTTCAATTTCTCTTCTAAATTATTTAAATTCTCCAACTACCTTTTTTTCTAAATTATAAAAGTGAAAAGTAAATCAATTTAATTTTGTTGGTTTTAATAACATATTGTTACATATAAAAAAATGTAAATTAGATGACGTGTATTTAGTTAGTAACATATTTCATTTTCAACTATTACATAATTAATTGAAGGGTTAATAGCCGTTTGTAACATGTAATACGTTTGTTGTAGACTCTTTATTTTTAATTGAAATAATTCAAACTGAAAAAAAACTAATTTGCATGTATTACGGAAAACAACAATTAAATAATCAGGAAATCATTTGAATGTGCTTATGTATATTTCATATCAGATTGTTTTTGTTTGTATAGTATATTAAAGCTATTTTCCTGAAATTAAGGTCAACATATCATTTTCTACATGCAAATAACTTTTTATAGCGTTTATCAGTTAAATGGTAGGAAAGTTGTATTGTTATAAATTCAGAATACGACAAAAGCTTTTTATCGCTCATTAAAGTTATAATTATAGATAATGTTTTAATATAAGATAATGTTTCAATGCAAAAGGTTAACGCACTTTCCTAATAAATGTGAGATACATTTGTTTCAATTTTGTATTTTATATATACAGTATTGTGCGGGTAAAAGGTATCCCGGACTGTTTGAAACCGGACTATTCAAGGACTTTATTATTATCATGCGGTAATAATAGAGAAAAACAATCATTTTGTGTACTAATTATTTAAAATTTATTTTCATTTTTCTCAATTAAAATTTAGTTTGTTTTGAAATATTTAAACCGTACTTAGTGAATTAGCACTGATCGAATCCGCACAATACGAGGTATTGCTGTATTAAGTTTCAGACTTTAAGGTCAATCTAATGATAATCCCAGAAAAATATCAAACAGAATATATTCTTATAAATATATTGTTAAATAAATGTAATTTTTTTTATATTAAATAAATTTAATTTTAGTTCATTAAAATTTTGAAAAAAAATGTGATACAAAATATTAGTATTAAGTGAATTATAAAGACTATAGAAGGTCAATCAAGGTCAATAAGGATTTATACTATAAAAGTTTAATGCTGTAACGTTTACTAATTCATCATTGTTTTTGAATATAATTGTAAATTGAATCAAAATTATATGATATTTCAGTGATGTTTTGTAAATATGCAGATGCGAAACAAATATTTATAAAACAAGTTAATTTGAAGTGTAAATATTGAAGTTTATGTGACGTTTATATAATTTATCCTTAGAAATTCGAAGCTTTGGTAGATGTAGCTGAGAGGTATAGCCTGAGCAACGCATGTAATGTTAATGCGAGTAGATTTTGTGGGGTCTTGTATCCCTTTTGTTATTAATTGTCGAAGCGTTTGGCCTCAGAATGAGGGCACCGGAGCAATCCGGGGTTCAACTAAGGGCTGCGAAGGGAAGAGAAGAGTACAGCAGCTTCCCGCTCCGCCGGCGCGAGCAATGATTTTCCAATTTAGTTGAGATAATGAATGGCAATATTCCATTTATACTATTGCCGCTTCCGGAACCCCTGTGGCACGCGGGGGGTGGCTACCACCGAAGGGGGTGAGGATGAAATCCAGTAATTGAGAATGTTCCGTTGGGAGCGTTTGTTCCATTAGTCTTCCGACTTTTAGACGAATGCAAAAAAAAAGGATACAAAAAAATAGAAACAACAAAAAAATAAATAAAAATTGAAAGGAAGATCAGGTAAATACAAAAAGGGGACACCTTCATTAATACAAAAAAATAAAAGGGAGAAAGGAATTGCCCTCAAATTAATCCTAACCCATCAGGGGCGAGGAATTTGTTGCGTTCGATTGTTCACCAACTTTATACCTTCGGAAGCCCCTGTTTTCTTCTCTCGTTTTTTTTTCTCCCCTCTTGCTTGGATGGTTTGGGAATAGAATAAACATCATAAGAGTATCAATCACTTGGGGATTTGGCCGCTTCATCCTCTTGCTCCGTAGTCTTTGGAAAGTAGATTCAATAATTCAGTGTTGACTTTTCTCTTTTGCAGAGCAGATCAGGTTATACGTTGCGACTGGAATAATTTACTTCGCGACAGGGGAAGCTCCCCTCTAGATTCACACAAATATTTAATTCGGTCGCATTTATTCAACGAATTATTCCGTCTCACAAAGAAAAAAAATCAATTGATTCCTTTTATTTTCTTTCCTCTGTTCTCTCCACCTTGATGATACGTTTTCTACTCTTTCTTTTACGACTGACCCGTTATTGCGAAACGATCCACTAAATTAAGCTTCGGACCCTCAAACATACACATAGATTGGGAGGAGAAAAAAACTTTGCGATTGATTAAAGCCTTTGTTCTGTGATACATGCTGTAGTTGCCATTCCTTTCTGCTGAAATAATTGTCTGGATGCGACATTCCAATGATTGGCTTTCGTTCACCTCCGCATGGAGCTTCAATATTGATTAATACTGTGCATAGTTAATATAAAACTACGAGATTTTCAAGGAAATATTGGTCTAGGTCTAAGCCCTCTTAAATATGCATTATCCGAGGCGAGGGAAAACCCATCAATGATTCAGCACTATGAGATATACGTGGAAGCGTTCAATGCGGCTTACGGAAGCTTATCATTCATTTTTAGCATAATTTCTACATCATCCACGTGTATCCTGGTTATAAAATTCTTATAAAATCATTTGTAAATAGGTTGAAGAAACTACTATTTTCTTTTGTATTAACTAATATAAGTTGAATGAAAATTGTTATTATGTAATAATATTTATTGCAACAAAAAAATATTTATATTTTTTCTTAAATTCATATATTGTTAATTTAATTTAATTCAACCTTTTTATTATAATTGATGGTATAAAAAATAATTTGACTATTCTTCTAGTATTATACGAAAATCGCTGATGAAATAAGTCTTTCCCGGCATTTGAGACCCAGGAAATCCTGGGAAGGAAAAATTTATCGAGAAAGTTTTATTTCCTTTATTTTAATCAATAAGTTTACAAAAAAAAATCTATTTAATTAATTTTGAATGAATTTGCTTGTAAAATTTGTTTTGTTTTAATTCATAAAAGTATTAATACAAAACTGATGTTCACGATTATTTTTATTCGCTGATGTAGCAAAACCTTTCCTGGTATTTGAGACCCGGGAAATCCGGGAAAGGAAAAAATATTCGAAAACGTTTTATTTCGTTTATATTTTATCAATAAGATTATAAAAATTACAAAATATATTAATATTTTCGTTTTAAGTAATTAAAAATAAATAGAAAATTGAATATTTGCGTGTAAAAACAAATAAAATTTATTTTTTTTTATAGTTCATAACATTAATGATACAAGACTGAGGATTTACGATTTTCTATAGTTACGTTAAAAATGTGCTACAATTTTTAATACTTCGTCGACAAGTTTATACTCTTGGTTATGAAAATACGCCATAAAAATGTTTTACTATTTGTACGTGCAATTTACATATTTATACCAGCAATTATGTGAATGTCCTGACTACACGAAATAGGCGGCATGAGCAATTGGCTAAAAAACGTACAAACGGTTACTTGTATAACTTGATTTATCTGACAGATACTCAGAAAGTAACAATATACTTTCTTATACAACCGTGCGCGGTGCGGTGGTTTTTCGAACATCAAGTGGACGAATGAGTAATTTATTGGTACGATCAATCAGGAAAGTGGATCAGGCGATCTAGCGTGCCCGTTCATTCTATCCCTTTATCCTTAGAGTCCTTGTCTATAATGCATAATCCTTGCCGAATGACAAATAAAGTGATGTTTTATTTTTTCAACATCCTGAGCAACAATTAAGTTAATAATTAAGAAGATACATTTCAATTCAAGGAAATTATTTCTGCAAATTGATAAATAACATGTAATAAGAATTATTCGTATAGTTCGGTAGTATTCACTTCCTCGATTAGTCCTGTTTCAAACAGTCCGGGATATTGCTATATTATTTTTACAACTAACGCAACAATTAAGTTAAGATTTGAGATGCGTTAGGCTTGGATAAATGCATTATAGATTTCAGGCAAGTAGCAGGATTCAGGATTCAGAGAGGGGTAAAGGTTTGGTACTTAATGCGCCAAGGGACTAAATAGTAAAGTTCACGTCATCCGAAATTATGGCGTGCAGCCGATAGTGGGCTAAATCTTAATAGGATCACGCTCACGAGAACCGACAATCTGCAAATCCGTTCCAAAGGGTGACGTTAAGAAATCAAGAAGATTAATTGAGAATATTCATCAGGAATCCGTCTCCGTCTATGTTTTTTTTTTTGACGAATTAATACCGTAGGGCGCGAAATTCATCAATAAAAGTGTTAGTCTCTTTCGGGATTAATTAGTAGATGATTCGATTACGCGAATTCTGAAATTATGTACGAACGGGGAGATTCGGAGGTGCATGTAACTGCTTAACGAACTCAATTAATAACGTGGATTGATCATAGCGTACCCCAGTTTTCCGTTCTCCGTTCATACGAATTACTCAAGCCAATAAGCACATTTAATCCAATATCGTTTTAACTTTAACTCAATTCCAAGTAATATTTACAAATTGATACATATTTTATACCAACTAAAGGAAATATTGATGTCTCAGAAACAGTTAAGCATTATATTTTATGAATTTGAAGGGAAAGTTGCCTTAATTGGACCGTAGCCCAGATAGGACCAACATTGTAACTAAACTTCCATATGCTATAAAACAAATAGAGAATTATATAAATTATATAATTTTATATAAGTATATAATAGTAAATATGTTTTTCTTCCATCTCAATATTTCTTTTTCTATTTAATTTGAAAACTTTACTCTTGCAATCGAATTGAATTGAAAAAAATATCTAAACGATTCTAGTTTAGATCTGTCAATAATTGTAACAAACTATGTATTTTTATTAACTTCTGCTTTCGTTATGAAAAGAGTTTTAGACATTCCACAAACTATTTATAATGGTGAAATATGCAGACTGGAATATGAAGTTTTATTAATTGGATTTTTTTATAAACATACGCCTAAAAACTTAATACCCCAAGGCTAGGTATGAAAGCGTAACTATTAAGGGTACTTTAAAAATCTTTTAATGAATTAGGATCCACTCTTGTTACTCCACGTCCCAATTTAATAAATAATGAATTCGTTCCCTTAGCCATCAGTGTGTCCTTGAAATATTCAGATACTCCTCCGGACTTTCCGGCTGATAGAGCCTTGGTAAGAGAAAAAAAGAAGAATAAAAATAAACGAACGTAGGCGGAGGAAATGGATGCGGTGGCTGGGGTCGTTCCAGAATAGCGCGGTCTTAACTATATCCGGCTTTATTATTCTTGTATGCAGAGGCATCACGAACTCCCTGGTAACGTAGACATAGTTCTGTATATCTATGTATTACATACACCGAGAACAACCCAAACTCCCTTCATTATTTAACGCGTACGTAAGAAGACTTATATGCACAAACTTGTATCGTAAACAAAGCCGGAATGGCTGTAATAATATTATCCCCCCAAATGTATGTGTTTACGTCTACCGAAAGACATTTCTATACGTGCACTGGTGTGAATCGGCTTAGTGTAGTTGCCTTTCAACAAATACCACAAATTACAAATGCAATTATTTACATCAAACATCAATGACATTGTCCGGATTTCAGTTTAGAATTCCTGTTCAATTAGATTGACGACATAAAGCATTCACAGACACATAATGAGTCAATTGCTAATTATCAGGAAAATAGACATAGGTTAAATAATTATCCATTGTTAATCTCAAATAATATCTTTAAAAATAATTTAACAAATATATACATTATATATCAATAAACTTTATATCCTTAAACTCCAGTTAGAAAAAAATGAAACATGCAAATAAAGGTATTACAATTAGTGCCTTGTTACCTTGTCCCAGGACTTGTTTCTCGGGAAGCAATGATTTTCTTTGTGCATTTTACTCATAAATTAAATTTTCTTCAGGAAATATATGTTTGATTCATAAAAATGAAAAAACACAAACGTAGAAACTATTACAATTTTCGTAATTCATTCATCAATTACGTAACAATTTAGAAACAATTTCAATCGAATAGAATGAATGATATATATAAGCTATAAATATGTACCTTTTATAGTAAAATTTGAGATAAATTTATTTAAATTGGTATAAAATAATAGTATTTGTAGCGCCTGTCTTGAACAGAGAAAAGTGTGTAAAAATTCAATCAATTGCAAAGAACTACGCGGAATATTTTTCTGATTACATACTGTTTCGGTACAGATTGCTTTTCCTCACGTTTTTATAATACATTTTTTTTTGTGTTCGTCTGCGAAGGGACGATATGGAAATTGTTTGGCAACATAGTGTGAGATCGTAAGATTTTTATTCGCGAATTTTTACGCGGAGCAATAATAAATTGTGCGAGTATGAGTGTGTGTGTGCTGTGTCTTTGTCTCCCTGGAGGGGGTGTAAAGGAGTAATGGGTTTTGCAGAGCGGGTGGATTTATGGGTGTCGCATTGGACATTCATACGCGAGGAAAAGTGGAATGGGCTCGTTTATACAACAGTGCATCCATCATAATATTTCCTTATTCATATTTAAGTAGGTTTCAGTGATTTATTTGCAGCTAAACGTTTCACGGGGGTGGTGTTCCCGTGTCTGCATATATACGTTCGTTTGTATGGATGTACGAGTGTGTGTGTGTTTATTTGGAGGGGGTGGTTTTTGGGTGAGTTTGGCGTGGGCAAAATGCTGAAATATTATAACGACCGAATCACGAAAAGGCCTGACAGATGGCTTGTCGTCCATTCAACCGCCGAATTCGGATGGG
This sequence comes from Nicrophorus vespilloides, assembly GCF_001412225.1. Classification (NCBI taxonomy): domain Eukaryota; kingdom Metazoa; phylum Arthropoda; class Insecta; order Coleoptera; family Silphidae; genus Nicrophorus; species Nicrophorus vespilloides. The sequence continues at coordinate 733,537 of NW_017096594.1, forward strand.
GAACAAACCCACCCTCCCCTCACTGTTTATTTATGCGCGCCAACCCAGATTTGATTTGGGAGGAGATGGTATAAGGCACCGGTATTTATTACTTGTTCTTCCTATCTACCCTGCGCCTGGCACCGCAGGATCACATTTATACGTTCCTCTTTCACACACATATACATATATCTCGATATATGTATATATATATATATAAACCCCGATTTGTATAAAATATCGTGTTCCTCCTCATTGGCCCACCTTCAGTTACATGGACGAAGAGAAAGTTTTTTTATTGGCATCGTAAATATGTTTGAACCTAGCGCAAGACACGGAAACGATATTTCCCCTAATATTGATCAAATAATTACCTTTATCCACAGGTGTTTGATCAATGCTCTTTAAATACGCATATAAAATTTCCTGCTCTATACTTGCTGCGAGTGTTTCCTAATTTGAACCGTCGCCGAAGTTGGACTTAATCTCTACATATTGTTTAAACTATTTTATAACTAATATAGGTTTCTTAGATGTAGTGTTTCCTAATTTGGACCGGAGCTTAAAGTGAACCACAAAAATAGGTTATCATACTTAATGTTTCCTAATTTGGTCCGGCGTCTAAATTGAACCACTAATATAACATGATTTCTATATGAAATTTAAACCATACGGTAAGTAAGATAGATGGAGTGTTTCCTAATTTGGACCGGTGCCTACTAATTTAACTTGATCTCTATATTAAATTTTCACAATATGGTAACTAACATGAATTTTTAAGAAGGCAAACAACAAAAATAGTATAAATTAAATGTATGTCAACAAGAAAAGAAGATTTGATATAATGGATGATGGATCTTCTTTGAATCCACATAGTAAGTCACAGTGAGAACACAGACTAAGACGTGTTTTTGCTTAATTTGAACTAAAGACAACTGAAATTATATAAAATAAAATTTTACTAAATCATTTTATAATTTATCCGAATATTTAATCTCATACTTAGTATAATAAAAGTGCTAATACTAAATACTACATTTGCTTAATTTGTAAGAAAATTGAAATTAAATAAGTGATCTATCTTAGGAAAAAGTTGCTTTGATTGGACTGATAAAATTTAATTTCACTTAATTACAATACTTTTTTTGATGTGGTATAATTTTATTCACAATCTGTTTATCTTTTAATCTTTACCGGTGGATAGTTACCATTATGATGATTTTTAATTTTTTAATTTGTTGGTTCGCTGTCGTCTTCTTGTAGGTTATATTGAGTAGTATATTGATGCTCTGCGATTCCAATATTTCCTTTGACTGTGAATTTGCTGCTAACCTTAACACTGACATTGTCCATCGACTTGGCTGAAGGTCCATGTGCTAAACCTCATTCATTTAACTGTCCATCTGTGATGAACGATGGCCCCATTGCTGCAAGCACCCAGAGGGCTCACAAAGGGCCTGGCTTGACCAGGATTCGATCATGGGTAGGACGACTTAACCATTCGGCAGTCGCCCCAATTACAATACTAAATAAAATATAAACATTATCTTGTTAAACTAGCGGTCCATACTGAGAATCAGTTGCTTTGATTAGACCAATGACGTAAACTTAATTTATTTTTGAAGACAAACATTTGTAAAGTTGCCTTGCTTGAACCGTTTGCGGATACTTAATTTCAATATTTTACAATTTTAAATAAATTATTATTTACAAATATATTTGTTATTTTAATTACATAAACAGTAATATTTGCTTTTAAATTAAAATATGTTTAAATTAACAACATATTTATTTGATCCAAAATTCTAGAATTTATATTACAATTTAGAACCTTTATTTGACGCGTTCATGTATATCCAACGTCGTACGCACAAAGTCCCTTTTATACATCAGGCATTGAATAACACGGCCAACATCAAATTCACGTAATTAAGAAAACACTTGAGTTTGATGTTGGTTTCATGAATAAAACACGTTCATTACTTGCGTAATTAACTAAAGGACCGAGTCACCCCTTTTTCGTCAAAACCATAGAAGCAAATAATCAGTGTTGATCTTTTTAAGCACGTTACCTTGTATTACCACAACCACCACCACCGCCAGTTATGACCCGACCGTGTTCATTAAATTTATACGCGATATCCATCCATCATCGACGCCATGTAGATCCGAGATTCACTCAAAGCTATAATAATTAGAGCATGCATGTTACTCTACGTTCATGACATATTAAACCGGCTTTCCTCTTTGCATGGTAATCCAAAATCCGTATTTATGAATTGAATCTATTCGAATTTAAAGGAAATATTCGAGATATAAGGGCAAACATAATGCTTCTAAACAATGTATACAACTATAAAGTGTTATACCATCATTATACTTTTTTTTTAATGAATATAGTTTATTCAGTAGTATAGCTTCTGCATAGGAAGACCTTAGTATGGAAGGGTCCACAAGCGAGGGCATTTGGTTTGGACCCTGCCGTCATAGACTATCAAAGTAAAAATATTTAAATTATAATACGACCACCACTGTCATCACTTCTACTTATCTACTAAAAATTGGGACCTCCTGTCATGAAAGAGCCTGATATTTCTTACTACGACAAAAATAATAATATTTTAGATTAAAAGTGTAGCAAACAAATGTTAATATTTACTCCTTAAAAATAATATTTTTTTATAGTTATTCAAATCAAATCAAAATAGTTGTTAATTTAATAAAATTTCATTTCCACCTTTTGAAATTTCTAACAAAATTGTTAAAAATTGAAAATCCACAATCTTCGACATCTTACTTTCATAAAATGTATAGTTTTGTTTATATATATGATATATCAAATTATGCTGCTATAGAATTTCATAAACTTCAACATTTTTTTTTTAAATTAAACTGTCATAACGATAACTGAAATAAATGATAGCAATACAGAATGGTTACATTTGAAAATTATACAAAGTTACATAATGTAAAATAATTCAGGCAAATATTGTCCAATTATATAAATTATTTTATTTTTTATGGCGCAAAGTGTGACATAAATAAATATGTTAAATATATTGAAATAAGAAAACTATTTTAAATATATTTATAGTAAATAATTCATAAGTAATTACTTTCGTAGAAATACACATAAACAAGATACAAATGTGAAAACGTTTACTGGAGATGAATGTAAATAGTGGACAGAATAATCAACATAAATTCCGAGAGGGAAAACAATTCGCACAAATAAAATGCGTTTTCGGGGTTTTCTGGGCCGCAATTATGATTTGTTCCTGGTGACGGTTCGGTTGGCGCCCGGCACATCCACCATTAATTCAAGGTAATCGTCCGTGCGATGGAAACGGCTTTCCATTGCGGTGATTTTTTTTATTTCCATGGTGCCACTCTCTGCTTTTTTTTTGTTCATTTTCATCCCGATTCCAAGTGCGCGAATTGGGTTAATGCGGAATGGAATTAATACATATATATGTGTGTAATGAGGAATGCGAGTAATTATTTAAATGAGGACGCGTTTAATTTTTGAAAGTGGAGAGCGGATGATGTGTCTCTCACGCCCACACATTATTCGAGATATAATTTAGATACGCTCTATGATAATTACATTTATATAGACATCACATATGTAAATTGTGCACTACTTCATTAATAGCTTTTGGCATTTTTTTTACATATATAAAATATTTAGTTTTTAAATTATTTTTAATATTCATTCTACACTAATTAATAGTTAATAAAATTTACTTTTTCAAATGTATTTTTTTTATGTATATCACAATTATTTACATATTTTATTTACAAAATTTAAAAAAATCATTTTCATGCAATATTTATCTATTGTAAAGTAATAGTAATCATTATCTAATTTCCTTTCTCAGTGTATTTTTGTATGTACTTCAATACCTCGCATAGCGCGGGTAATAGGTTCTGTCAATATCTTTAACCATACTAATCGAGGTCTTTAAAACTGCACAAATGTATAAAATTGAAAACACCCTAAATGGTAGCAAAAATATTTTATTAACTATTTTTTTTAAACCGGACTACAGTTAATCCGGATTACTTGAAGCCGCCTATAAAAAAAAACATCATTTATTACATAAAAACTTAGCTTTGTAACAATATTTGTTGTAACTAATAAATAAGGAATTAATAACTAAAGTTTACCTTTTCAAATGCATTTTGTATATAAGTATATATATTTTTTGAATTGTTCAATTTTAACTAATTGTGAGTTACTAGAAATTAAAAAGTAATAAAATGTACATAAAAATACAAATTAAAACAATTTATTTCATTACTAAAAATATAAAATAAATTAAAAATTAATTGATGAAAAATTTTCATATTAATTTAATTTTATAATATTTTATATAAATATTTCCTGAATAAACATTTTATTAATTATTAAAATATTATATTATATTTTCAATTGGGAATTTAATCAGTAATTCTGCTATTTTTAGAAAATATATATTTGAAGAAAAACAACCATTATATGAGATATTTCATCCATTATCATTACCTGCAAATACAGGATTAAGTATTAAGCTTAAGTTTATAAATACTATACAAAACTAATCCTTCGCTTATTCGATTTTTCATGTAACAAAACAAAGTATTATTTTAGGAACAAACATGCAGCATTATATAACAAAATCGGAGCTTTGGTCATCAGTAGGTAATCCATTAATGGTTTTCATTTTATTACACTCGTATATATTTGCATATGGAAAAATGAAAACGCTACAAACTATACACAAACAAAACAAAAAAAAACAAATAAAAAAATGAACTAATAGTTTGTTTGTTGCACACGCAAAAAGAGGAGGAACACGTTTGCACCAGGAAACAAAATGAACAAAAAAATTCACAAAAATGGAAAATAATTCAGAACGCTTCAGAATAAAATATGGTGGATCCTACGTACGATAATTCCATAATATTTCACGCGGAACGTGTTTGCTTTTGAAATGGGCTTTAAATTATAACTCCTATCTATTTCCGCCTCCGCTGTTAATTACACTCACTATGTAGCCCTTTTTAGAATTGCAAAAAAAAAATCATCGTTGATGGGGAATGTGAGGAAAAAAGAGAAATGTGAATGTATAATGGAAAAAGGACGCAAAAACGATCATTGTTTTTGAATAAATTCTGGAATTTTCGATGCCTGTTGTAATTTATGGATGTTCCAGTTTATATTCTTCTACTGTTGCAATATTTGTTTAATACTGTGCAGAATTTATATGACTGAATTAATTTTATTCATGGTAAAATAACAGTTTTTTTTTGTTTAATCTATTAATTAATGATATAACTTTTTTAATCAACTTTTTGAAATATATATAAGAAAGATCAATTGATTTTAGATACACGCATGTATTTTTTCGCATTAAATATAAACATATTTAAATTTGTAAAAATTAAATTGTAAATATGAAAAAAATCAAGAAATGAAGTTGGAAAAAAAAAATATATATATATATATATCATATTTTATTTTTTTTAATAAGAAAATATGTTTTTTATAATTTACATTTTTTGTCTTTTATCTGTTAAATTAATAATAAAATTATAATAACTACCTTTTGTATACCAATTTTTGAGGTAGGTTGTAGAATCACTTTACAGGTGAAAACTTTAAATACAATTTTCATGAAATATAAATTTACACTTGATGAAAGTTATATTTACACACAAAGGATTTAAACATTTGCGAACGGTGCAATTTTACATGTCAACATGATGGCACCATCTGAAATATAGTATTGGCCATGCATTTTTTTTTTTTTTTTGCATAAACATATTCGGGCGGATATATCCGCCGCTTATCCGTAAATAGTTAATATTTTCTATAAAAAGACCTAAAGACTTGAATCAAGGAGACAAATCGAATAATGTAAATATTATTAATAGTTTAATGTACATTTATTAAGATGTTACAACAAATAAACTGTCTAAATTTGTTCATGATTGATAAAAGATGGAATTTAAATCCAACTTTAAAGTCCATATATTATCAATCATAAATAAATGTACCAAAAGTTTAAATGAAATACATATTGGAATGGAAAATAAAAGAATCAATTTTACATATATTTCTTTAATTTTTAATAAAATAATGCAACGAATAGTAAAAATTTCTCTACCAATATAAACATTTGAAGTCCAATTTTATATGATACTATATTTCTTTTCGTATTTTCTAGTATAAAATAGTTTGTAGTTTGCTTGCTCTGCTATAAATATGATTGCATTTTTAAGCGAGCGTGTGTATCGTATATTTCATACGTTACAAACTAGACGAGCTTTAAAGTGTCGTGTTGAAAGTCCGTACGATCAGGATGCATATATTGACACGCTCGCATGGTGCAAAACTGCAACACAAACGTTCAATATTTCGTTTGGATTTGATTAAAATCTAAACAAACACTCAACAAATAACGGTATATATTATAATTTGTGCACGAAAGCAATTTGTGATACGAAATGTTAAATATAAATCAAGCTGCTACAACTGATTTGTAACTTCTGCAAAAGTTTGAAAGTCATTTAATTTTATGTCTTTAATTGTAGTTACATAAAATCGCATAAAAATATTCCACTCAAAACATATTTTTGCCTATGTACATATTATGTACGGCAAATATATCCGCCGCTCACTCGAAAAGGGTTCAAACATTTTGTTGGTTTTAAACTTTTTAAATCGTACTGCAGTAAATCCGCACTAATTCAAACCACGCTACGCGATGTATTGCAATATTTATTTATACTTGAAATAGAATAAAAAAAAACATATTTTTTTTACATTTCACTAGAATATTTTTAATAAAATATTTCGCAATGTTTATTTTTTATAATAAATGTTTTAAATTATTGAAATGGATATTCTAAAGAATTTTCATTACACACATTCAGTACATATTACGTTATTATTGACAAGTTTATGAATTATCGTGTTGTGAATAATGCCTGAATATAGCATACAAATCAAATATTTCATTTGTGTTGATGTTCAAATGTAAAGGTAATACTCCTATAATATGGTAGATTCATAAGTGCCAATATCGTGTTTCATATAACCGTGTTATATGAAATCCAAGGCCAGTACAGCAAAAAAGGGGGTTTGCGCAATTCATCTTATTCATTGTGTTAGGTCAATTCTGTTTAAATTTCCTTTATTTAGTGTTGTTAGATGTTACAATTTATTTAATTTTGACATTGGTGTTAATCTATTGAGAACTTGATCGTATTAGAGCAAAACCGTATTGTAAAAAAACGTAACGTCGACTGGATTGGTACTATAATAGTGAAATAGATAAATGTAAAATTATAATACTTTGGTAATAAAAATGTAACTTGCGAAGTTACTTGTCAAATACCGTTTACTGAGTAGTTTCTATTAAATAATCGTACTAGGATTTAATACTCTTGTTTTATTTTAGTTTTATAGCTAGTTTAGAACACAAACATTAGAAAAAAGAAATAAACTTACCTGAATGTAAGAACGGTTAAGGGACGATAAGACTTGTGGCTAGCAACGTCTGCCATGGGCGTTCCCCAGAAGTCATTCTTGAAGACGTGGCTGATGGGGTTGATGGCCAAAACATCCTTGTTCATAGTAACGGCGGGAATGTCATCGTGCACAAAGTCACCGTTAAGGCCATTCAGGTAGGAGGCCACGGCAACCGTGCTGACGAGGCTATAAATGGGCCAGGACGAGGGTGAATTCGTCCTTTTGCTGCTTGCCTCGGAGGCAGCCGCCGCCGCAACCGCCCCGACCCCGCGTCTCCTCATCCCGGCGAAACGAAACGCAAAAAATTTGCAGCCGAAGTACGAAGGACGAAACAAGGACTTACGCGGTATCGTCTTTCCACGCGACGCGAAATGAATGTTTATGCCGTCCTAATAAGATGCCGCGCGTTCATTTCGTCCGCTTCTTCACGACCGAAACAAAGCGAAAGGGACGATAAAAGGACGCGATTAAATCATACCCTTAATCACCCACTTTATATGTGCGGATTTTATCTTTTTTTCTAAGCAAGGACACGATAATATAAAAAGAGAACTGCGTAATTGAAATCACCTCCGCGCGGAAACAAACCAGATATTCTATTGGTAATCCGCTTTAAAGCAAAGCACTGGGAAACGTCCTTTTCCCTCCACTCCGATCCGTGTCCTCCTTGTCCCCTGTAACAGATCAATAATATCAATAAGTCTGTGATTACAGTCGACCCGGCACGTTCCCACACTTATATAATGAAAGCTGCCGGCTGTTACCGGACCACAGACTTTAAAACTACATCATTATCCCGACTCCGCAATATCCCGCAAACCTTACACCCTTTGCTTTTATTTTATATTCTTTTTTGTTTCCATTTCCATCCTCACCGTTTTTCTATATCTCTCTCTCTGCTTCATACAACCCTCACTACAGCTTCCGTAGATATCTCCGAGTAGGAGCTTTGTCCAGGATTCCCCACCCTCAACTAACACGCTTCCTGCTTTCAAAACCTCCCAAAAGACCCAATAAACACTGTCACAAACATACACACACACAGAGAGCACCGGTGGGAAGATGAAACGACTGAGGGTGGGAAAATAAATTAAAAACAAAAAAAACTTTTCGGAAACGTTCGAAGATTTCGAAAGCAAGACTTTCTCCTTCTACTGCTTTCTTGGCTGCGGCATGAATTAAGCGGGGCCAAGCAGGACACATTTAATCAGTCCTTGCTATTATATTTCAAACATGACAACTGTACTCGGTTCAATTCTCTAAGGAGTAATGCAGCTCGGAACTAGTGTCCGTTGGTATCATTAATTATACGATATTCTGCTGTATACATATGCACATTACATTTTGAAAATACCTGACAGTTACACTATAAATATTTTCTGTTTATAATAAATTCATTATTACATAATACTCTAAAAAGTATTACTAAACATTTATTATCAAAAATATTTATTGAAACAATATAAAAATTACATAATAACAAAATAATTAACAGTTCATCTGATAGCTTTTGCCCAGATGTCAGGAAACTTATATAATTGTTACCACAAACTATATTTATTTATGCCGAAGAAAAACATAGTTTGTTGCAAAAAGGAGTCAAAAAGTTACTTTTTTACAAGATTGAAAACTATAAATTTTTGCAGTTTTTAACATAAGAAATTAAAATGTTTTATATATATTACTCCAAATAATTTAATTTTTAACCGATTTGGGGTAATTTACTTGGTTTGGCTAAAAATTATTGAATTATCACTTTTTTTATAATTCTACAATGAAATTTATACAGATCTTGTAAATACGTACAGCTAATACAAAATGTTTTGAACAAATGTAATCTACGGTTAATCCTTTAAAGTAGGGTTTTCAAGCTGTTTCGAGTGTAGAATTTGGAATAGTATGGGAGTTAAGTGGTAAAGAAACAGATAAAAGGGGAGAAGAAAACGCACCAAGAAGTTGTAATATAGCAAAAGCAATGAAGATATGTGTAAGAGATAAGTGGAAAGGAGTAGGAAATTAAGCAGAGTAGAAATGTTTGGTTGTTGAATCAAATGAGATTAAGGCAGTTAAACGAAGCATTGAAAATGGTAGGAAGAGCAAGCAAGGAATAAATGTACCGGAAACATAATCCTGGTAGTTTAAAATGCGCAATAAATGAGAAGATGCGGTTAGGCTTTTTGGATGCGTATAATAAAATGGAAACTTTTGAACTATGCAAGTCTTTTCATTTCTTTCAATTCGTTTCGTCTCGTTCCAATTTTCAAGCAAACGGATTTCAACGAAATCAATACCTTCGCATTATTTTGTCTAGTGCTTTCCTTTTGTGATTATACCCGAGACAGTGAGATGATTGAGAGCAAAATGGGGTAAAACCAGAGCTGATAAAAGTTCCCTGTCTGCTCTTCTTCATATATCACAGCAGCACCGTTGTTCCTTTTCTATTTATTCATACCTTCTTCAGATTTCAACGGCAACTCTGTAAACATGTCATATCCCATTTTAGCTTTCCATCTATCATATCATACCGACAAACAAACGCATTTCAATCGGTTGATTCTACTCTCGGTTAAAGCAGACGACGTTGTAAATAAAAGAGAGGTGAAACATAAAAAATGAAATAAAAATAGCAGAAAAGTGGAAGGAAAATTTAGACAAAGCATTACGGATGGTGAGAATAAAAGGAAAATCCGAGCGTTGGTCGTAAATTAAATTATAACAATTTTAACGTTCGAGCTTCGAATCGATAAATCACAACGGCAAGGGATTGTAGCTCAGGATAATAGACGGAATTACCGGGCTACTGACGTATGATAATGCCAACAATCAGTTGAACGCATTTCACCTAAAACGTTCGTTCTCTCTCAATGCAATCACGTACAAAATGAAATTGGTAAAAATTGCAATATTTGTAAATTGATAATATACAACAAATCTGGTGTATTGCATTGAAACGTTCATTATTATTTAATGCACACATCAATAAATCGACAAATTCTAATACGGTTTACAAAATAAGCCAAAATTAAACTCAAATATTTTCCAATAATCAACATGTATTATACTAGTCACTTCCTATATTAGTCCTGCGAGAGCATTTATTAATGTGAAGATAATATAGGTCCTCGAGGCTGTTCCGGTACCCGAGACTAGATTTTAAAGCTAATATATTATGTAAATAACTAATACAGCTAAGCTACAAGCATTGGATTAAGGATAAATATGATTAGAAAATTTAACATAATTTTGCTTATCCTTGATAGGAAATACAAATGTCATGTATATGTATTTAGAACAAATATAATAAAATAATAAGACTAACATAATTCCTATTTTGTGGCATGAAAATATTAATATTTACATAAAATAAACTTGTACTTTAATAATTATGCAATCTAATTACAATTTTTAATTATCATAAAATAACCAAATGTTAAATGAAAGGTCCTTGTAGATCACCTATTGTGGACAAATGCGGTTCTCAGAGCCGCATGCGGCTCCTAGCTCTCACCAATCATAATAGCTATTGTAGTGCTACTTCCGACAATCTAGACTTTTTTAACAGCAAGTGGCTCTTTGCTCCAAAAATGTTGCCGACCCCTCCTGGTATATGTAGGCCTATATCTGTTACCACTACAGTACATAATGATTGATTATTTCATGAAATATCTATTAAAAACATATAAACTAAGAATTTGTTTGTTATTCTACACTCTACCCAGTTATTTTTTATAAAGGGTGCAATATATGTAATCAAATAATTTCATTGAATAATTTAGTATTCTAAACTCAAATATACTTTTCGATCAGGAGCTGTAAACCCGTGCAGCCGGAGTCGCATGAAGCTCTTTTAATGAGTCATTGCGGTCGTTTTCGTCTTTTGTTATTAACTAATAATTGATATTGTTGGTCGGTATAATTATCACTTCGTACAGCTTCCTAAATATTAGTTAAACATTACTCGTCACACCAAAAGGTTGTCGACTACTGGTTTAAAGGGTTTAGCTCATTGTGTTAGGTTAGCATTAATCTATTTATATATATTCTTCGAGTTATACATATTTATTTTATATAATAACTAAGTAATCTATAGAATAACCAATGATTAAAAAATATAAATATTCTATCAGTTATCTATAGAAAACCTGCATTTCATATAAACTATAATTATTATCTTAATGTGTATATTTTTTTTAAATAAACAATAAAATATTACTAATTACTTACTTAATTACACTAAGTAGTCACATAAGAAAAATAGTAAATAATTGTGTATGCTTGAGTTGGTAATTGTGTCGCCATAGTAAATTGCTATCGCAATATTGACATATTAGTATTTTGTTGATAATCTCAAAGCGACGGATTAAGGGGGGCTTCCTTATTAATATTCGATCAAGCAATTTTCGCTGCACGCGATGCACGGTTTTCAAAGATCAGGAATTTATTGGAAAACGTGGAGAGCTGTTTTTGGATTCCGTGTAATCCCTATGAATTTTCCAGCTACACGAACCTTCCTAAAATATCAACTCCCCCACGATTTCAATTTCAAATTGGAAACATTATTTATAGGCTTTTGTGTATATGTGTTATTTTTACGTTAATGGTTTTCCTCTTTTTATGTACGTCATCGAACATTCGATTCATTTGTACCAAACATGAAGACTTGTTTTGAATTTTTGATTTTGATGTATGTTATTTTTATTGAATTTTTTAATTGAAATGATGTTTCTGATATTTATTTATATGGGATATTGAACAATACCTCGAATAACGAATTAGACATAATTTTCCAACAATTAAAAATCTTCCACTGCAAAATAAATACCATCTTCTGCATTCAATAAATTAAAAAGGATCGATATTTTGAAAGCATATTCTTAGATGTTAGTTTTTAGTCTTCTAGTACAACTTCAAAAGTAATGTAATAGAGATATGATATAAAAGATATTTTATATTAGTAATGTATAACAAATTTAGTAAGTCTAAACTTTAATAATGTTAATAAATATGTAACATATTATAAGTTTAATAAACGTTATATTATATTGTTTATTTAAGACTAATCTATACAATTTTCATAGTTTGCTCTTTAAATATGAATAAGTTTTTATTGTCAATAAGAAATATGTATTTCTGTGGTGGTGGTGTCCCAAAATTAACGCAAGATTTGAATTAAATAGAAACACACAGTTTTTATCACAATCACAAAATCACAATCTGAAGACTAAAAACTGTGTTAATCTTGCGTTAATTTTGGGACACCTTTTATATGTAATATAAATCTTGTTGGTAATAGTACAAAAAATATGAAAAAATAAAATCATTTAGGAAATGAAAGTTTTATAAAACTAAAAATAGTAAAAAAAACTTGATTTACTTTTAGAATTAAGTTAGATTTTTATTACGAAACTAAAGTGTAGACTCAATGAAGAGACAATTTACAAAATGCATGCTATGTAAATAAACTAGGATAATATTTACAAAATGTTACGGAAGTTTTCCCATATTGTTGAATATATAAGCAAGTGGTATAAAATCTATGAAACATGGAAGGCTTTCTTGTTGAAATTATAATTGAATATAAATATGAAAAGAGAATTTCCGCCGTTGCGGTTTTCTTTTCCAAGTAAGTTTATTTGAAGGCAGAGCCTCATTTGCGTAAGCAAAGCAGTTAACGTATATTGCAGTTGGAAATTACTTTCCCGAATGATTTCGTATACATGTTTATGTTACATCTGAAGAGAGAAAAAAAAAGAAATAAATAAAACGTTCAAGATTGAATCCGTTCGAGTATATTTCGTCCGCTTTTAAAATATGGCAAGTAATAAACTTCGCTGGAACTCCAAGTCCGTCCGATTTGCTTACATTGGTTGTACTTTTATCCTTCCTTTTACCCCACACCTGTTTCCGTACTCTATGTTCCAATCATGTTTCGTCCTTCTGTATCGAACCTATATTAGCAATGCGACAGTCGAGACGTGCCCTAAACTTCAGGACGAAATTTGCTAAAAATTGAAAATCCGTTTCCGGTTGGATCGTCTTTTCAGCTATTCAGGATGCGGAATAAAAGCTCCGAGCACGCCACCGCCGCAGCAGCAGCCGCCCTCACGTCGAGCATTAATAATAATTCGACGCGGTTTGCACATGCAAAACGTATTCAAACGCACCAGGATTTTATTGTTATTAATGGACGTTTTTAATCGCTCTCCGGACGACGGGATTATAAACGTACCCGTCCATATTTTAATGACAATGGCCTAACGCTAGAGACAAAAGCTCCGCTCGCTGCGAACGCCGCCCCCTGTTCCTACAACGCACATGCATTCCGCAGCCGCCAACACGTCCTGCGACCACCTTCCATCGCCAACAATGAATCCGCCACGCGAGGCAGAAGATAATGAGCAAAAAACGGCATATTTAACATACAGACAAAAAAAAGTAGTATTCCCAGTCGGAAAGCTCTTCGCGAGAGGCTGCGGCGGCGGCTTTAAATTTAATTTATTTATAACTTTGTTGATCACAGGCTGCCAGCAAAACTTCAAACTACTTAAACCGCTTTTAATCCAATTGGTTTTTAACGAACTTCAGTAATTGTTCGCCGCCGACGAAACCCCAATCAATTTTGAATTGTTTATGAAAAAATAATTTACCGCAACTCAAACAATTATTAAAAGATATGTAAATAATGCCCAATCTCTAACATAGGAAAAATGAGTGATTTTATTTAAAAACAAAATCCTTAATTTATAATAATTAAGCTCAAAAAATAGCATAGTACATTTTTTTTAAACCGTGAAAATCCTTGGTATACTTCATTTTTTGATAATACCTTTGACAATTCTAACGGACACTTCAACATTATATTCTCTCTAATGGTTGATGATGCCCTAATGTCCCTTTTTGTCGGAGTTTTCATCAAGTGCAAAGTAGATGTCTTACTCTTATGGTTAAATAATAGAATTCCATATGTTTAATAACTAATATACAGCAATACGTTTTATCAGTAGATTGCCGAAAATTCAATAAATACTACCTGCTTGTGTGCAGTGGACAAAAATGGGTTAATATCAAATTGTTTAATTATAGAAAATAATATTTATATTCTTCTAACTATTTGTTATATATATATATATTATTAAAAAATCATGTTTTGAATTATAAATCTTCGCATTGTACGCTTTGCTTCAATTAGTACGGATTTCCTACAGTACAGATTGTAAATTAAAAAAAATAGATTGTAATTGAAAATAAACTCTAAAAAATTGGTACACACAACTATTTTATTATCTGCGGAAACAATAATCCGAGGTATTATTGTATACAATTTTTATTCAACACAATTGGAAATAGTTCTGGATATAAATATATAAAGTAGTAATTTTAAATAACCTTGAATCTTAAAAAGCTAAGAAGAGTGGAATATAAAGAAAGCACTACTGTAAGCATTTGAGGGAATCAGTATTTCCTTATACGTAATGAGAAAAAGGACGAGGAAATTGGAACGGAAATTTGTCGTATCTTGTATACTTGGATAATAGATATTTTTGTCGAAGAAATATGTTTTTTTTTATCATATATAGAAAATACACAAATACAGCATTTTTCCATCTTCTTCCATTTTTTATTAAATATATAAAACAGGGGTTGGCGACCCGGAGTAATTTATCCATGAAAAATACCTCTTCCATCATTTATTAAGCATGAAAAATATTGGAATTTACCCCCAGTGCAAATAAATTTATTATGGGGTCTTAGGTAAAAAAGTTCCTCGATCTATAGAGGTCACATTTTAACATTATTACAAGGTATAAACAAATATTTATATGTGAACATTTTAAAATTATAATGCGATATTTTTTTTTATAAAAGTACTGTTTCATGTCAAAAAATGGTTTTATGACAAATGTGTGGAAGTGAAGTTCCATTTAGAACCCCAGTTCAAATTATTCATAAGAAATTGTTTCCTTCCTCTTTCACTTTCCATTGTCACCTCTTTTGGAAAAGCAGATTGTGTATAGTGCTTGTACTTTTTTATGTATTTAAATTGTATATGACTTGCAAAATGTCTTCTAGAAGTCTAAGAGGTAAAATAGTTATATAAGGGTCTCCCCTGTTAAGTACTTGAAATCATGATTTGCAAATTTCTCCATTGTTCAGGAAACTGTAAGTTATATTACAAAAGATCAATACATATATATAGTAAGACCTCGTTTAGCGCTTAAGATGCATTCCTAGACAGTAAATTTATTGCTTTTTGTCAAATCAGCGTAAAACTTTGCTAAACGAGGTCTTTATGTAAATTTAAAAAATGGTTTAGAAATTTGCTCTAAATATAAGTAATTATAAAATTATTAATATTAAACTGAAAATAATTTCTGTCATTTAAATTGACGAATAAAAATAAGACAATATTCCTATGTAAATAATAAAAGTTCTTATATAATATGAGTTAAAATTGCAAGGAAATTCATTATTTAAAGGACACAGAATTTGGAGATGTTATAACCCAGGTTACTACGGACGTATTTATTGATGTAGGAATTCTTTTTATTACCGTCATTTTCGGGTTATAGCCAAGTTGTCGCTATAAACGTGTTTGACTGTTGTCTGTTGTGTATGGTTTTGTTGGCAATAAACTTGATTTAATAGAAGAAACAAAAATAACTTGAATTTGTAATTTATATTATGCAATTTTAAATCCAATGTCGTTAAAAAGTATTGTTTAATTGTCAGTATATAACTTCTTTGATATTCTAATTTAAGAAAACATGATTATAAGTATAATAAGGGCGACTAATAGCCGAATGGTTAAGTCGCCCGATAGAACCAACGACGGTTCGAATCCTGGCCGAGCCAGGCCCTTTTTGATCCCTCTCGGTGCTTGCAGCAATAGAGCCATCGTTCATCACAGATGGACAGTCAAATGAATGAGGTTCAGCATATGGATCTTCAGCCAAGTCGATGGACAATGACAGTGTTAAGGATAGCAGCAGATTTACAGTCTAAGGATTGCAGAGCAATCAATACATAATCAAAAATAAATATAATATTGTTTTATTTTTGTTGAGCTAATGAATTAGTTAACTTCATTTAGAGATTAGTTAATATAGTTGACGTTCAGTTAACGTACATAATTTTTAAATAAATTAACGTAATTTAAGCTAATGTACATAAATCGAATAGTGAATTCTCATCTTTATTCGCTTGAAGATTCTTAATATTCATACTAACGTACACTTTGCTGAAGCACCATTTATATACATGTCTTTTTTATATGGACTTATTTAATTTGAACAGATATTTGAATTTGATTTAAATCTAGCTTTATTTACTTACTTACTTATATAGACTACTTCTGTATAGCAGATAACAGGTTTGACTGAAATCATTTATCGTTCTTTAATTTGTCATATATAATGTACGTATACTATAATGTACGTTAAGTGAATATTTAAGATGGTTGCATTACATTATTTCATGATGGTGAAATATAATGACCATTTCGAAAAATTATAGAAATAACAGATGTGTAGATAGATGTCAACTTTTTTTTAGTAATATAATCGAATTTACTTTAAGTGAATGAGTACTCTAATTGAATAGATCATAACTTGATTGAAATTCTATTAAAGTAGTAAATAAATCAAATATATTAAGGCACTGTCAATTTGGAGGAGAGAATCTGAGTGAAAGATTGAAAGGTACTTTGAACTGTGTATTTAATCCAATTTAGGGAACAACAAAAATTAATTTGCCATTTAATTAATAGCCGCGCCGCCGGTCATGTCTGCAATCGACATTCACATAAATCTTATGCCTTTGTGCAGTTTTGATTGAGAACATGCGATGTGTATTGTGCGCCGCCGCCCCCACTAACCGGAAGCCCCCCATCGTCGCCCGCCGTACCCTTTTGTCGGCGGCAAATTGAATCTACTTGAATATTTTATAAACCGCCGGAAGAAATAAAGAAAGAAGCAAAGCAAAAAAAAATTACAAAAAAAAAATAATAATAACAACATTTCAATTAAGCCTCGACAATTCATTTATTTTTGTCGGCCCATCCCTTGTTTATACCAACGTTGTGTTGTGTATTTTTTTTTGCTCCCTCTCTCTCCTCCTTTTATTTGTTAGCCCCTGCTTTGCTTTTCTGCTCGCCATCCGTGTTTAATTTATTTTGTGTGTTTTGTGAAATATATGTTTAAGTCCGCGTTTCATGGGTTTCCGAGGGGGCGGCGGCGGCAGCAGCGGTCGGGTTATGAATCCGGGTCGTGTTTTATCTCGCATGTGGGGCGTGGGTGGAGGCTGCCGCGGCGACGGCGGTGTTCCCCGCACTCTCTCTGCCGCCCCCCATCCACTTGGGGTACGGGGGCGGCTGCACCTGGCTTGTTAACGCGGTCCTAGTAAATTACATCCAGCCACAAACGAGCTCCCGTCCATGATTTAGAGGATACGCTGTAAATTAGATGATGTGGAAATTACATATTTGGAGACGGCGCCTCGGCCGCCCCCATGTCCTGCCGCTAAAAACCGCAGACCTGCATCGGTCACGTTACTAATTGGATATTTTATTGACTCGTTCATTTGCCGAATTTCATTACCGACCGTTTTTGGTTTGCTTGGTTTCTCTTTGCAAAAACCGCGTTTCATTGCGTAATCGTTGCATCGAAAGCAATTTACTTCCCATGTTAATTCATTGAAACACACTGTACCATATTTTGTAAACATCAAATTCAATCATTAATTGCTTCAATTAAAACAGTAATGGACCGACAATAATATTATCAAAATATTTACTTTTCATTATAACATAAATAAAAAATAACAATACGTTAACAATCAATACGTAATCCAATTTCACTAGTTCTTAATAAAGTACAAAACACGAAGACACTGCTTTGTTTCAATTATAAAATATTAATTTTAACATACTTTCCATTTTTTGTGAAATAAGAAGAATTAACATATGATTTTTTATGAATTATCACTGATAATTGAAAAATAGAATTTTTCAGTTGTCTTGTATAAAAATATCATATACCAATCTTACATCATACAAATAAAGATAATATACTTAATTGAATATATGAACTTAAATTCAAGATTATTCCACTTTTTTGTGAAATCTAAATATTTTTTTCTGATTTCTTTATACAATACAATGAAAAGTATAAAAATCTTTGAATAAAATTAATAATAAATAAAAATTGAAAATAAATTAGTTGAAAAAAAATTGAAAGTAATATTTTGAAACTAACATAAAGCACAGTTTCTATAACGTGGCAACACTCTTATGTATCTACGTATATGAAATACGGTTGAATGAAGCTGAGAGTTTTAGTATAAAAAGAACATAAAAAATATCAATATATTTCATTGAAAGAGTCCGACACTATAGAAACTATATTGAATAGGGATGTAATCCATCCTCGGTATAATGGGATACACGCTACTAATAAATAACAAACATTAAATAAAAGGAGGTAAAATTCGAGCGTTGAATATTTTATTCCGAAATCATTTTAAAGGTAAATTCTGCTGAATATTAATTAATGTTACATTACTTAATGAAGTGAAAAGAGTACGAAATAAATTCTTTAAAACTTTTCTTATTTCCTTAAATATTTGACTTTCTAACAAGAAAAATTACTTTTACTTGGATAAATTAACAATAATTTATTTCTTAAATATTTTAATTAAAGTTTAAAAATCAATTGATCATAGTTATAAAAAGGAAAATTTAATTTTTAATCTGGATTTAAAATACATACACTTATATAATGGGACATGCATGAGTTCAATGAGATTATTCATTTATGAAAGAGCCATACCATGACTCATAGTATTAAATACTACATAACTTTTCAATGAAAGCCGCATTTAAGTCAACGTAAAACAGCATTTGCTTCCTAAAAGTCTTGTGGGCCCCCAAAAACTATTGTGGGCCCTATGATGGAACTATTAAAGCTTACATAAAAAATATTAACAATTCAAAGACTTATTACTTGTAATTAGATTTTATTGTGTATTCTTTGATTCTTATTCAGAATATTTAATTAAATTATAATAATCTTTAATTAGTATACTTTTAATTATTTAATTTCAACTAATTAATAAACTCATTATTTTGATTATAGTGAACAAATAAAATAATACTAGAGTTGTATTGAAATTAACCTGTATTATATTCGCAAATAACACAGCAATTTCGTAAATGTTATTTTAAATATGTGGGTTGCAATTTGAAGAGCAATTAATGAAATAATGGGAAACAACCAAATAATTGACTAAATGTTTAAATTGCAAATAAATATTGGATAATGCTAACAGTTTCAGGTCAACGCAATGAGATATAATGAAATGCTATTGATCGTAAATATATTTCATACTAAATATATACAAGAAAATACAATAAATCTCAATAATGTCATTGCTTTTACCATTATTTGTTTTATGATTTTTTTAATGAAACCTTTGGCCAGCCTATTAGTATATATTTTTATTGTATGTTAAAATTTATTTATGTATAAATTGTACTTTTTTTTCTCTTCTTGTTATATATCGATGTTTGGCCAATAAATTATTATTATTTTTAATGAAACTAATATTATTGTCTTATTATAAGAAAATATCATGAAATAATCGTGTAATGATGTTTACTGATACTGATGTATACACCAGTTAGTTTTACTATTTGAGGGCCCAAAATACATTTTTATTTGTACCCATTACAGATTTGCTACTGATTACAAAATATACTATTACAATCTAAATAAATAAATTTTCCCTAAATTGCTGTCATAATAAAATTTAAACTATACTTTTTTCAATAAAAATTAAATATCAATATATCGTAAATAAATAAATTTAATATAATTTGAAGTCAATTTTCAATATATGATGGATTTATTTTTTGTTACACTCCAGTTGATAGTCACCAAAGCAGTATCTGAGGGGAGTGGGCAAAACTTAAAATATTTTTCCCCCTGGAAATATTATGTGGGCCCCTAAATTGCTCCAGACTTTGTTAAGGGGTGAGATACTCAGATATATTTGATGGCACCTGGGTTAAAATAGAGAAAATCAACAATTAGAAAAATTGTTGACGGAGGCGTGAAACATAGGTTCTCGGAGGCTGGCATTAAGAAAATCGTGGGCGCTAGATAATTAGTTTTATTATTTGAGGGCCCTAAACAATTTTCTATTTGGGCCCCACTATAGAACCAACCGACTCCACTCCCCACTCTGCTGGTACGAGGCTATTTTAGTTCATGTACTCTTAAAAATAGGTAATTCGCTTGCATCTTCCTTATACACAACTATAATTTCCAACAACATTATACACGAATGGGGACAAAAATGGAGCGGTTGTTGGATCTAGTATATTTGAAATAAGTTTTCCTGCACTTTTATGTTTGTATTATTCAATTTTCAGCATTGCAAATGTATAATAATTAAGATGCATAATAGCATTAATCAGCTATAGTTTCATAGAATTACCTCAGAAACATGCCATCAACTCAGACTGAAATGTTATACAGTAGGTTTCGCTTAATTAAGGTAGTTGCTAACATTGAACGCAACATAATTAGAAGCGAATCATCAAAGGGGATTTCAAAAATGGTTTTGAAAGAGGTGCTCATTCATTAAAATTGAATTAAATTGAACAGCAATAAATTGCGTTATGCGGAGCCACGGAAATTTGTATTAAGATTTTCGCATTCATAATATTAGATGTTCAAATAATTAACGAGCATTGGCGGCGGTTGTAATTAATTAATGGAAGCACATTCATATACTAATTATCGTTGGCTTTATCGTCGCTCGGTAGCAATTAGCATGCACTTGGGATTTGCCGCTTGATAATATTTGATGAGTGCAAGGATGAGGGAAGAGAAGCTCTCGAGGCTACGCATTCGCGATCATTGCAAAACTAACTGCGCAGTGATAATTTGAAGAATCTGGTCTTGAAGGTCTTTGTTTTTGAGGAAGAGGTATCCTGGGCGGTTATGGTTAAGATAACAGGAGGAAACGTTTCAAGGCCCGTTCCTCGCACGTACCTACTTCAGGCAACTAAGTTGCCTTTAAAGTCCGCACAAGTGGGGAATATGTGTGTGCACGAGTATGCTCACAGCAACAACTTCTACTTCTATCCTGTATATGTATATGTGCATACACACATGTTGACTCCCAAAGGACCCAACGTTTACATTAACCTGAAGCACTCCGACCATATCCAATTAAAATTAATACTGAAAATTGCCAACTGAAATTGTAATTTGGACGTCACTCCGATATGCAGGAAAACAAACATAGCCAAACACTATAAAAATAAATCTACAAAAAACAAAATAGATACAGATATGTGAAGAGTTAAAAAGTGTGAGTTGAACTGTCAGAAACTAATTGTTTTGATTTTTATTGCGCCGCCAGGACGATTAATGTGTCATGCGAAACGTGCAATAATCATTCGTCGATGCACAATAACCGCCGCCTCCCGTTGATGCCAGCAACCAAACCAAACCAAACTACGCGCAGATAGACTGTGCATATTTGCGTTTGCAATGTGCATACTTTTATTATTACGTAAATGGGGAATCGAAGCTGGAACGCATCCATCGGAACATCGGGCGTGTGTATTCGGAAGGAATTCAATTAAAACGCGAGCGAGGTGCGTTCGGTAACGTGAAATGCAAAACCGAAAATGTTATTTTGTGATGTAACCACGGTGAAAATTTCACGCCGCTTACACAAATCTCCCAAATGTTCCCCCGCCCTACAACAACATAAAAAAAAATATGTGTACAAAAAAAAATGTGAGCTAGAAAATGTGCACATTTACCGTCATGCCAACAAAGGTGCATTTGTTTTTATGATCAAACGAAACTGATTGTTCCTGCGCTCTCAACATAATTTCAAAAAATAACTTTTTGATGGAATTTCACTGCTTTAATACACGCCGGTATTTTAAACAATAATAGAGTTTTTTTTTCGTTTATTCACACATTCCATTATGTTATTGTATTAATTTTGAAACATTTCATTTAATATTCGTTATTTCAAACCTAAATCTATTGTATTATTTATATAATTTATTTAGTTATGTCCAGATTAAAACTAATAGCATACATAAATAAAATCAGCACTGACATAACGTATATTCGTTACATAATTATTATGGCTGTCATCTATATTATTAAATTATTTCTATAATATTGCATTGTATTATTCATATTATGTTGTTATGATTATTATTTTGTTATATTTTTCATAAAAGTATATACATGTCTCAACCTATAAGTCGTGAAATGATAACTGTCACTTTGTGTCAAAAGAATTTGCAATGAGTTGCAAAATGACAGCTGTGACCTTCTGTAACAGTGACCTCGCGTTACATTATTAAAGGGTCAAGAAATGACAGCTGTCAAACTAAGAAACTTATGAAATACTCTTAGTAATTCGGTAGCAACATAACTGCAAACAAATATGTTGAATACAAATTTGATATTTCTTATATAAAATTATATAATCTATTAATTATAAAACTAATGGTATACATATGTTAGATAGTACGTACGTTATTATGCCTATTTAATTGTTCTAACGTACAATTATATCAATTGTACAAAGTAGCTACTTTGAAATAACCACTAATAATGTATATTTAAGTTACATTCAGATAGATTTTTTGTCAATTGCCAATTAATTTTTATTTTGTCATGTTTCTCATAGAAAAATGATACCGTGAAAAAAACTAGTCTTAGTTGATCCATGTTTTAGATGCTTCATATATTAATCTATATTACTAAGAAACATTTTTTTGCATTCATTTTCATTCTATTCATTTCAAATTCTAAAATATTATACAAGAATTTTGATTTTCAATGAATTTCTAGAGATAATTATTAATAGCTTTGCTAATCAAATTGTTAATAGTGCAATAAAACCTATTATAAATTATTGATTAATCAAAACATAATCCAAATGAGAAATTATATAATTGGAAATGCAGCATCGATGCAATGCACGTACTACAATTAAAACAATAATATGATTCTCTTTAATAGGTTATTCGCATAATTATATATTATATAAACAGAGATAAATAATTAGGTATTATGAATTAACACTTTTCAAATTGTTGTGGATCCTCGGTTTCAGATTTTTTTCCTGGATAACAAAAAAATACCTCGGTTTACGAATAGAATTTTGGTTCCCTAACTTAAAAGTGATACGTAAGATGGGAGAGATAAAATTACTCCTCTTAATTTTTACCTTCCACGGTCATAGAATAATATTGATACCGAAACCAATAAAATACCTCAATTTACGAATAAAATTTCCTTTACCAAATGTTTTTAAAGCTGTGTATGGCGGAAGAGATCAATTTACTTCTCTTAATTTCAACTTTCAACGCCTTGGTTAGAAAATAATATTCTTTTCAAATCCAACAATATACCTCGGTTTACGAATAAATAAAAATTCCCAAATTTCGGTTCCCAAACTACTCTGTAAGGCGTATGGCCGGAAATATAAACTTATTTTTCTTCCATTTACGTCATCTGTTTACTCTTTTATGTACAGATAGAGTGAAGTTAATACTTTATATATTTATTATGTTCATGTATGCAATTTAATGATTATGATTTATTTTGACCAGACAAGAATATATTTGTTTCATTTGTTTGTAAATGTAAATGAAACGTGCTAAACATAGAATCAACTGTAATTAGTTAAAAAAATCAAGGATCTTTGCTGAAGTTTACATACTTAAGTACATTGCTTGTATATTCAGATTACTATGTATAATACAACCGAAAAGGTCGGCTCTCCATATTCCTTTAATGTACACAGAACTCTTTTTCAGATGAACAGATGTATACGAAACGTTCTGCTGAAATAAAAATCTGCAAACGCAAACTTATTAATTCACCATGTCTGGTGTATGAGAATGAAATGCCGAGGCACGTAGTACATTTAAATAAAGTGATTGTTAACAGATGAACCGTGTCGGGAACCGCTTCAGTCCTTAACTGAACGGATGTGTTTGTATGTTATGTACACGGTTTTCTTGTCGCTTTATATATTTAGAGCCCTTTCGCCTCACAAAGATACATACAAATCCATTCCACAAACAACGCACCCGGCTTTATTAACTTCAAACGTTTACAAGAAAGCCGACCCTCCAGCTTTTTACTTTTGATTACATTGCGACTGTAATTGATTGGATACCTTCGCAGCATCCGAATTACCTATCTTACAAAATAAAATATTTTCAATTACTAATCCTGAGAAACAAATAGCTTAAAGCGAACATTCTATAAAGATGCATCTACTCTGTTAATAATATTAAACATAAAGATCTACCAACTACTAAGTTTCAATAAGAATACGTAAGATAACATGATTGACATATTCTTATGTTTCATATGATCCTCAATTACTTGCTACTTCATGTCAAAACACTACATTTTGTAGTCATTTTTAGTTGATAGAATTGAAATACATTTATGTCTTATAACATGAAAAAATTACATAATACAATACAGTAAGTTATCAGTTCTATGTAAAAGTAATCGATATATTTAATCGATACTTATATGTAATCGATACTTATGTTTCATAATACGAAATAAATGAAGCATGAATATTAAATCCTCAATTCTTACCAATTTCTTGTGAAAACACTAGACTTCGTAGTATTTCTTATTTGATAGAATTGAATAACATTTTTATCTATAGGATTATTGATAGGATAGTCTTTGATTGTCATGAAAACATTGCGTATGACAATAATGTGTGGAAAAGAAAAGCATTTGTACATTTGACAAATACTTACGTTTAATATTATGCTATGAATGTTGAAACTTTATGATCTTCAATTTTTATGTCCAAACACTAGACTTTATAGTATTTCTTAGTTGAAAGAATTCAATAACATTTATGTCTTACATCAGGATAGTCTGATTAACATGAGAACTTTGCGTAATACAATACCGCAAGTCATCACACCTATGTAGAATTAGTTGATATATTTTATAGATACTTATGTTTCATATTACACAAGTGTAAAGCATGAATATTGAAGCTTTATGATCTTTAATTCTTACCAATTTCATGTCAAAATTCTAGACTTTGCAGTATTTTTTAGTTAATGGAATTGAATGACATTTATGTTTTATGACAGGTTAGTTTGATTAACATAAGAACATTACGTGAGACAATTCTGTAAGTGACCACTACTATGTAGAAATAGCTTTGATCTTCAATTATTACCAACTTCATATGAGAACGTATAGAATTTCTTAGTTGGTATAATGACATCTATATCTTATGTCAAATACATTGAGGTTGTATCATTTTCTTTATTATGTAATTAAAATTTTGTGAAGCCAGAAGGACTAAATAACACTTAAATACTCTTTTTTTTATGAGAAAATTATGAACATAACAAATACAACGTAATTGATGATCATTTACTAATTTATTGAAGTCATCCATTAAAAGTACATGATTATTATAAGCTTCTCGATAGATATTTTACTAAATAAAGGCTAGAAACCATTTCTGAAATTCGTGGTAATAAATTAAGAATGCCTATAATCCCGTTGCAGTATTGTAATTGGAAATATAGCAAAACCAAACACGTAGTAAACTTAAAACAAACAACTGATTCCACGAACGGGGCAATAAAGTCAATAAAATGCTGCATGCATTGGATTTTAAGTTTTGCCTCTCTTCCTACCCCTTCCTACCACATTCAACTATTGATTCTTAAAATGTAGGTGATTCATGTATAAAACCGTTGTTGGATTTCTCAGCACGAATACAATTCCTAAATCCGGCCAGGATTTATATTACATGAATGCACATGGTTTTATTATCACCGAGGACCGGTTGCGCAACGAACACCACGCGCGATTATTTCCACCCTTAAGTAATTCCGCTCTTTACTACTTGTTGAAGGCTTCAAGCAAAAACTTTTCGACTGTTATAAAATATGTATTTGCTCGCATTTGAAATAAAAGAAACAAAAAAAATAATGTAAAAGATTGTTCAGGCAATCCATTATCCTTGCTCGTTTCACTTACGCTCTTTCTCCAACTAAAACACAAATTTGTTATATAAAGTCGCTTTTGACATAGCTTTAAGCAAAACCAGACATGAAAAAACCGTTTAATAATACCGGTTTTCAATTTTTTCACAAAACAAACTTTAAACAATAATGATTTGTACCTATGTTAAAAAAATACAAATGTTTTAATATTTTGGATCAATTTTAACAAAATATTAACGAAATATAATTTTAATAATTTATTTCCACGAATTTGTTATATTTTTTACATTTTTAGTATGTTATATTTTTAAATTTATATAAAAACTCTGGAAATTGTAGTTTATATCTATGTCTATTTTGTTCGTTATAGCCAATTCAGATTTTTACTATCGTACGTTTATGAAAAGGAAATGCCATAGTGGTTAATGGCGCGGAAATTTATGTAATGATTAATTAAAATGAGTTGGCGGATTGATGGGGGTCGCAAATGTAAGAAGGGAAGAGGAGGCGAATGAAGAAAAAAAAATGTTGGGTGGGTATAAAAGTATATTTGAGTCGCATTTCCTAAAAGGACGACATGAGTTATTAAGGCCGTGACGGTTACATTTCTCGTCGCATTTAATGTCGCTGCTCTCGCTTCCTCCCATTCGCATGTATCCTTTATGTGTCGTCCTCCGATGGTAGTGAAATATTGAAAGTAATTCCTGGATAATGGACATTTCCAGTAGGAACTAGGATCTGGTGCATGCCGGAAGACAAGGGAGGAAAAAATTGAAGACAAATGGGACCGGAAATATGACGAGATGGGAAACAAACACATCCATCTGTGGATAGTGCAGGAATGGAGAGCAGTCGATGGTAATCATGGAGAGATTAATATAATGTCATGGGGGAGATCATTTGATATAAGGGATGAGGAAAAAAAGTAAACAGTTCAGCAGAAAGTCGTAGTATGGGGATAGGGATGGGACGTGAGCGCACGTGTGGGGACGTTTTGAAAGATGATGCACCTGACATGAGACATTTCTGGTTGGGACAGGATACACTCGAAGGCGGCTTTTATTTGTTTAGTGCTTCTCCTTCTGAATGCGAGCTGCGGGTTTTCCATCAAGCCACTTTGTGCGGAAAACCTCTTCCAATACTCTATAGGAACGTTTAATTTTGGGCTCAACTGCTCGATCAAAATCAGAACTCTTGAAGGTTATTACGGCAAACATTCATTCAATCCCACGTCGCAAGAATCTGCCACCTGATTGATTACCGACCATCGGGGCTGACTATTAATGAAATCAAGAGGTAAAAAAAATTAACTCTTCTGACAAAAAAAAATCTTTTCGATTTTTCTTCTCTCCCTTTTAATAATGAATCAGAGCAATTTGCACAACTTTTTAAGAGAAGTTCAAAAGATCATCCATAAATCACAAAAGTAAAAATCTAATTAAATATAGCTCACATTTAATGGTATCTCTTCTATATGAATTGATTACTTTTTGCGAAAACAGAAGGATTATCTATGATCATAATTCAATATGTATTGTAGACCAAGCGACTCAATCTCATGGAAAATCCAAGGATTAAAACTATCTAAATCCACATATTCAATGTAGGAAGAGGTGGATTAAAAATTACTCCGAATTAATTGAAACAAGTGACGAAAAGAACAAGATTAGCTATAAGTTTGATCTTTTTGTTAAGATATATGCAAAATATAATTGGACATTTTGTTACTTTATAACAGGGGTGGGTGGGCATATGCGACTCGCTACACTATTTTTACCAGGCAAGTGGATCTTTGCTCAAAATCGATTGCCGACCTCTACTATTTTATATAATAATCAGTGTATGTTATATTTAATTATAAAATAATAATAAAGTAATTGATTAAGTTATTGATTAAAAAAATGTTTCATACATTTCTGTTTGTACTATACAAAATTATGCACTTGCATAAGGTTCATTAGGTCGACATCAATGCTTCATTAAAGACAAAAAAAGGATAAAGTTGTCGCTCTGCAATAGAGTACATAAAAAAACTTATCTCAAACGATGAGAGGGGTTTCGGGCTTAATCAAATCCGATTCATTAGAGTTTCGCGCGATCGTTAGATATTAAAATGCGGACCAATTTTTTTCTTCTTCGTTCACCCTCCATCCCCTTCATCTTGAAGACGACAGAGTGTCTTCCATAGATACAACAGGGTCCTCGAATGGTTCGATTGTCTAGGAGAATATGCAATCAGTATTCGCGATATTGAAATAAAAACCGGGTCGATGGAAGGACTTTTCCCTCCCACAATGGGGTCCTTGGAGCCGCAGGGATGGGTTTTATATTCGTTTGTAGAGAGGAGAGGACTCCACTCTGCAGAAGTGCCCACTTGACACTCGAGCAATACTTAAAATACATTCCCGCTGCCTCCGGCCAAGGAATGAAACTAAGGATGAAGAAAGAATAAAAAGAAGCACGCATGTGAAATAAAATAGAATAAAGTAAGAGGATGCGGAGAGCAAGGATAATCCTCAAGCGACGATTGCAATGGACCATTTTTCTTCCTTTTTCTCTCAATCTATATATATATATATATATATATATATTTTAGTTTCTTTTATACCTCTAAATCTATTGTCAAAATCCAATATCTTTACAACCAGAGAAAAAAGTGTATTATATTCAATATATTAATATCGTATATTATTTTATATCTTATATTTAGGGCAGAACAACTTATATCAATATCTTTTTGAACTTATAATTATTCATGTTTATTTTTTCTTAAACTTTAAATTTATTAAAATAATCTAATATATAAAATTGCTTCAATAATTATTTATAATTAATGAAGCATTTTTTTAAATTTGAGTTATGTATGGCGTTTTCCAAATAGGCTTACAAAGGTGTCTATGAATAGATATATTTGCAGTTACAATATTACACCAACCAATTGAAATTATCAATTTATTCAATTACTGTAATATAATCATGATTTGTATGGAATCAGATATTTAGAATGTATAATTTGACGCACTGCTTCGTCAATTCGCACATATTACATATCGCACATATGAATCGTGCACTTCATTAAGCACCATTTGAACTATTTTGGTGAATATATACTTCAATGTTGAATGCGCCTCGCATATATTTAACCCAAAATACGTTGCTATAGAATTACTGTTTAATATCTAATTTTTTTGCATACGTTTCAATATATTTATATCGCATCAAATACCATTTATTTAATTAAAATAATCGTAGATGTAGAAAGTGAATAGGATTTATAACAAAAATCTTTAATTGAAACTAAAAAAAATCAAATAATTTGAATATTTTTTGGAAATCTCATTTGAGTAGTATTTTTTATAACAATATTAAGATTAAAAAGTATTTTAATGAAAAGTTCAAATAATTTGTAAATAATTTATTTTTGTTAGTTAATAATAAAAATTCCAGACAGAAAGACCTATAGTCAATAGCCCTTTGAAGCAGTTGACTTTTTTTTGATTTATTATATTTGTATTAATGTATTTTGTTCTGCTTCAATAAATATTGTTATTATTAATAAAAATCTCATTTATTTTATGTATGTTTTACAATAATTTTTTTTTCGATAGTATGGAAAATGGACAATGTAAGCAACGAAAATTATATTTTCTCAATTGAAATTGGAAAGTTTAGGTAATTTGTAATGTTATATTACATTTTAATAAAAATATGCAATTTACTTTAAGTTGTGTAAATTGTTATTTATTATATAAATCGGGGACTATAATACTACAAAAACTATAAAAATATTAAGGGCCGAAGGGTCACATTGGTCCATTCAAGAAAATGACCAACTTTTTTTATATTTATTGTGCTTTTATATCTATAGAATCTTAAATTTGTTTTTATTAGAACAATAAAAAAAGACATATATTGGGTAATAAAAAGAAATAATATTGCTAAGATACGTACACACTACAATAAATTTCTTACATTTGGCAAGTTCGAAAATTTAGTCAATTACTGATGCCTATACGTATAGTATGCATGTAAAAAAATAATTTAAAATCACTTTAATTAATAAATATTCTTCAATAATATTATACAAAATACCTATGAATAGTAAGAGCAATCGAGAAATTTAAAGCAAAATTTCCCGAAAATCTCCAGTTTCCCGGGAACAAAAAATATTATAGAATAATTAAACATTTAAGTTTCTTCACTATATTAAAATCGCAAAGGCGAAAAAATATCCCTAATTATGATCGAGCGATAACTTTGTACACCTCTATATCAACGATCCCGAAAAAATATAGAAATAAGTGAAATAATTAAAGTATTGTTGTTTCTAGTAATTCTTACACCATAATTCAGTTTAGGGAAATAAAACATATAATAAATAATAAAGATCAAACGCATACACACTATAATAACGATTCCGTGCTAGTCCGGGAAAATCGAAATACACAAATATTAAAAAATCCCTAGAATTCTTAGGCGAGAAACCCTGGGAATGAATAATAAATAAAATAATGGAAATAATGGTGTTTCCTGTGTTTGCATTATAATTGAATTTTGGAAAATAAAAAAAATATATTCAAAAGTATTTGCATATTGTCAAATACAAATGAAGCCAAAGTGCAAACACATACACTCAGCGTAATCCCGAATTATGCATTTTTTTAAATTTTGCACTCATAGGTCCTTAATTAAATTTTTCGCAGCCATAGCTTTGCACACCTCCATATTAACGATTCCGTAATTATCCGGGAAAAACGAACTATACAAATATTAATATGACTTTCTAATAATAAGTGAAATAATAGAAGTAATGATGTTTCCAATAATAATTATAAAAAAATCAAAAGTATTTGCATATTATTGAATTGTTCAAACACATACACTCAGCGTAATCCCGAATTATGCAACATTTTTTTTTTAATTTTGCACACATGGATCCTTAATTAAATTTTTCGCAGTCATAGCTTTGCACACCTCCATATTAACGATTCCGTAATTATCCGAGAAAAAACGAACTATACAAATATTAAAATGACTTTCTAATAATAAGTGAAACAATAAAAGTAATGATGTTACCAATAATAATTATAATAAAAAAAATCAACAGTATTTGTATATTATTAAATTGTGCAAACACATACATTCAGCGTAATCCCGAATTATGCAACTTTTTTTTTTATATTTTTACACAAAGAATCTTAATTAAATTTTTCGCAACTATAGCTTTGCACACCTCTGTATCAACGATTCCGTACGAATCTGTAGTCAGCTGTGAATAATTAATGCAAAATTCGACCGATGCAACTTGGAAATCGTCCAAGTGCTGTATTTACTTTACGGCCTTTGTTCTGCGGCCTTAGCCACTCGGTGCGGACGTGATTTTCTTTTTATTTTCTATTTTGGTTACTGCTGTTGCTACTCCTGCTCTGTGTTTGCATCCTGTTTTTGTTGCTGCACCCTGTCCCACGCTGTATTTCATTCCGGCTACATGCAAAACAAATGATTTCATTCGTGGGGAATTAAATCCCGCGATTTCAATTACGACAACGCGCGTTTAATCTAAAGCATCCCGCGCTTCGTTTTCACGTTCCAAAGCTTCGAACGGTTCGAACGTTATTTATATTATTCCTGTCTCTACTGTTACTGTTACTGCTATACATATATTTGTATTTTTTTCTCGTTATTTCATTTCGTTGTTTGTCCGCTGCCTCTGTTGTTTGTTGTTCCTGCTGTTATTGTTTCAGTTGTCGTCGTCGCCGTTGCAGTATTTTGTTCTCCGTTCCTCCAATTGCATTTCATCCGGTGCCCTTTCAATCGGCGTTTTGTTTCGATCGAGAGGAGGATGAGCCTCCCACCGTCGACTGCATTACTCCGACACGACCGACGCCGCCAGCTGGATTTACATAAATATATTCAAACTGTAAACGGGCGGAAACACACAATGTACATTAAGATATCAATCTCTGCTAATTACCCGGCTATCGTTCCACCATTATTATAATGGCGGCAGACATCCATTTGTAATTCCCCGTTCGACAAATAGATTTCCGTGCGCTCACAATATTTGGTTGATGCGCCAGGTAATTTTAACTTCAATTTTTCTTTTTATTTTCGCAGTAAATTTTTATCCACAATTTGTCCATCAATATGTCCATTCTTTGGACTTTCAATTGGTATACTATATTTGTATTTTTTTATCAAGTCTATTTTTTGGGCCGAATGGTTAAGTAATGGTTCGAATCCTGGTCAAGCAAAGTCTATGGACAATTACAGTGTTAAGGATAGCAGCAGATTCACAGTCAAAGGAAATAGTGGAATCGCAGAGCATCAGTATACTACTGAAGTTAACCTACAAGACGACAGCCTACCAACAAATTAAAATCAAATCATCATAATGGTAACTATCCACCGAGAAACATTATCCATCTAATGTCAACCGCGATATTAAATTTACTCAATGTTCACATTGATGAACAGATTGTAAATAAAATTTTATGACATAAAAAAGTCAAATTTTTATTTTTCCTGTAAATATCTATTTATAATTTAGACATCGATTACTGTTCTAAATTTCTAGGTCATTTCCATTAATTTTTCATTGATTTTCAATTTCTGGAAAATAACCTATAATTTTTTCATCAATTTATAAAATACCTCACTCGACAAGTAGATTACAGTGTACAAAATTTGGTAGATGCGCCAGGTACTATTTAACTCCAATTACCTTTTTATTTTTGCAGCAATTTTCTATTCATATTTTTCCTTCAATTTATACATTCTTTAAATAGATATATGTAAATTTATCATATTATTATTTCTGTTGCAAATTTCCAGATTGGTTATTTGAATTCATTTTTCATTGATTTCTGGAAAATTGCTTACATTTTTTTCAGATCCTTTAACAGCGCGCAGGACAAAAGCGCGCAGATGAAAACGTGCAACACAAAGATCTAAATTTTATTTTAAACCTTATAATAGATGTTGAGAGATTTATTAAATTTCTTCAATTTGATTATCATTTTAGTTAATTATAACATTAATTAAATACATAAATATTAAAATTATTTACTGATCCAGTACAAAATACTAATTATAAAATGATGTAGATTTATTTCTTCTTAATATTAATAAATTATGTAAAATAATTAATTTAATTTATTTTCAAATACATTTTATTAAGATATTGTAAATTCCGCCATTTAATAAATTAATTTACTGGAAATTAATAAAATTTGTGTAATTGAACGAAATTAATAATTACTTATTTTTAATTTAAAAAAAAATTTATTAATATAATTGAAAAAAAATTGTAAATAAATGAATAAAAAAGTTTTTTGTCATATTAATTACTATAAATTACAAATAATAATGAATTTTTATCATAAAACTACTAACAAAGGCAGACAAATTTGTTATATTTTGTTATTATTGGATAATGACAAAATTTATAATTTTGTTACAAATAATTTGTTATAAATTTAAATTAGTGTTGATTTATGGAAATTATGTAACAAGCGATTCGCATATTCCGGGAATGTACGTTGAGGAAGAATGCAACGCGGTTTGTTAGTGATGTTGAACTGCACTTCGCATGTTATTTTATAATGCCCAACCATAATGACGGCATTGTATTTTAAATGGGACATTGTTTGGGTTCGGGTCATATTAATTACAGTGGCAAATATTAACCAAGCTAGAGCATGAGGACGAGATGCGCCTGCTCCTGCGCCCGGGCGCAATGATTGAATCATGCCATTATTCAGTCTGGTTGTCATTCTAACACATAGTTATAATTAAAGCCGGGACTGATTGCAATGGCGGAATCAAACCGGAATTTGCATAATATGCTCTAATCTAATGCCGACAAGATTATATGCATTGCGCAGTAGTTGGAAATTTACAACAATAACAACAAAAAAAAATGTTGTTAAATCACCACTTACACAAACTATGGACATTTATTTTTTAATGGAAAATTTCCGATAGATGATAAACTAAAATAATTAGCAGTATTAAAATATTCAGAAAAATTGTATAGATTTATATGTTTTATTAAATTCATTTTACTTACAATACAAATAATAGTTCAAATTACCCTGTGCATCTATATCAATGAAATATACAATAATATCTCTCATAGCGCGTTTTCGATAAGTACGGATTCACTATAGTACGGTTTTAACATTAACATCTCAAATTAGTACACAAAATTATTTTTATAAACATAAATGATCGTTTTTATCCCTCTCTATAAGAAGAGGTTTGGGAGCCGCATGCTGCTCTTATCATGAGAAATTGCGGCTCTCACAATGGTAGGTAGCTATGATAGCCACGTTGGAAATTTAATTTCACCAGTAAAGATGTCACGGTAATGTAGCGGATTCCTAAACTTAAAAATATCCAAATCTCATTTTGTGTTGTATATTTTTTTTTTGGTTTTAAATTACTCGATTAGTCCGGGTTTAAAATCGTTTATCCGCACTATGTGAGGTTTTTCTCTATTTATACTATGTGAATGTGAAATTTCTGTATAAATTGATTGAAAAATATATGTAAATCTTTATGAATAAATAATAGATAAAATTTGATGAATTGATGATAACTACTTATTAAAACGAGAAGTGCATATATTTGTAACAGCAGCTGTCAGATTTCCAAGATATTAGCTGCTGATAATTTTTGATTAATGAATGTGTCAAAATCGCGTGTCACTTTGTGCCGCCTATTGAATGTGAACCGAACGGTATTATTACGAGTTTAATTAAAGTTCTCGCAAATTGAGTGCGTTTTAATTAATAATTCTCTATTGGCGACAAGGTGTTTTCTTAAAGCTTGCAATTTTGCACGAGGAAAAAGGGGTAGATCGTGCCTGGATGCGAATAAATGCGAAGCAATTGCTGTTGCGGATATTAAATTTCTAAGTTGCGAACGATCCACACTTAAATGCTTTAATAATGGTAGGACTTATCATATTAAGGGTGTTGTAAGCTCCAACAATAAGCAAATATTGATATTATGAAGTAACTTAATCGATAATGTGAATTTATACTTCTTCTGCGCAATACGACTAAGTTTTAAGATTTGAAAAATAAACCTACTTAAAACTAACATATTGCTTTAAATTATAAAAAAACATGTTATATAACATATAATTATTATAATAAATAATATTCAAATAAATAATGTAAAATTTAATAAAATATTCATATATTCAAAATCTAAGTACAATATAACATTAAAGTAATTGGATTTTATTTAAAAAAAAAATGAAATTTTTCTTTCTTGTAAAATTAACACAGGACAAATTGATTATTTTTTGCGGGAAATATACATTTTTTCGTATAAAATAGTAATATTAAGTCCGACCAAAGCCCGGATGGAATTTCTTCGGGATAAATCACTTTTATGTAGTTCCCCTAGAATATGTCGGAATTTTAATCGAAAATTATGGCTGAGCATCATTTTTTACTGTCACACATTTCAGCCGGGAAATATCAATTCTGTCCCATGTTTGTTTTCATCGCGATCCGACACAACTCACATTTGTAAGTACATATCAAAAATCGAATAACCTACAGAGAATGAAACAGTTTTTATTTACATAGTTTCTATTAATTTTTTTTATGTGTTTTTGGTTTCCACACATATTTAATTAAAAATAAAATATTTATATTAAAGAATTTATTGTTTTTTTTTCGAACAGTCTTACTATCTATTGTTATTTAATTGAATCACGTTTGTTTGTAATAAACATATATTTGTAATAAATTTAATAGTTATAATTAGTTTCATTTATCCTAGTTTAAATGTTTTGATTTAATAATCATATAATGCCCAGAGACTACATCCTAAAAGCATAATCACGTATGCGCATATTGTATAAAGGCCTATAAAAATTTCATTCCAAGGTTGGGAAGTTTACCAAAAAACAAATGTCTACTGCTATTAGATTTAATTAATGTTCGCAGGAATAAGATTGTAAATTAAATATACTATGCCATAAAAAAATATGGAGAAAAACTTTTCGTAAGATCTGTCCTTAACTAACGGTATTATTTCTTCCAACAAAGTTTTCTTCTTTTATAAATAAATAATAAAAATTCGAAACTTCGCAAATTTTGATTATACAAAAAGAAGTAGAAAATAATTCTGATTTTTAAAGAATTTTAATTGTGATTTATAAGAATTGAATATTTGTCATGTTTATAAATGAATAGTTTTATTTAATATGAATACAATCATTTAATAATTACTTCTAATTATGATAGAAATTCATAAATTTATTTGTTTGTGTAATTATTTCCATAACTATTATGATTATGTATAAATCAAATGCGGTTTAATATATTGCACAATCATCGGAATCACGAATATCTTAACGAATTAACAATGGCTATTGATCAGTGATGAATATTGAACATGCCATGAATACTTAGCAATAACGGAATTGGATCGACCGTCGGAGGATTAGGTCTCAATAGCGAGATATGTGGTTGGGATAAACTTATGCATTCGACGACTCAAGTTTTAGTGTGATTGCGTCCCGGCCATTGCATCTTAATATTCAATTAATAATCCATTTCCTCTGATCATCGTCATATTTAACATCTAATAGCTTCCAGATTA
This sequence comes from Nicrophorus vespilloides, assembly GCF_001412225.1. Lineage (NCBI taxonomy): Eukaryota > Metazoa > Arthropoda > Insecta > Coleoptera > Silphidae > Nicrophorus > Nicrophorus vespilloides. The sequence continues at coordinate 770,712 of NW_017096594.1, forward strand.
ATTAATCCGTTTACTATATATATATTATAACCATAATAAATAATGTAATAGTTTATTATAAAAAATTCTAAACTATAAACAATAAAAGTAGAATTTAATACTTACAGTTTTCACTAAATTTGAACCTGAAACATAAATAAAATATTAATTAGTATTATCGTTTTATACTCATTATTTATAATTTGAATAGATTCTTTTTATATTGATAATTTGAAACATAATCACGGATGTGTTTTAAAGTAAAATAAATTAATAGTAATTAAAAGAAAAATGATATTTGGGTTTCATTGTAAAATAATATATAAATTATTCTTGTTGCCAGATTTTCAATAAGTACAATAATAATATGAATTAATAAAAATATTACATAATCGTTGAAGTATAAATTATAAATAATATTATAAATAGTAATGGAAGTAAATTACTGCATATAATATAGGACAAATTTATTAAACTATATCGCTTTAATTTGTTATATAAATTAATGTTATCTATATTTACGTCTCATAAATTTGTCGATTTGTGTTAATTACGATATGTACTTTGTTATTGATGTCTAATTGATTCGTTATGTAAAGAATTTATCAATATTACTACATTATTCTAAACAAATAAATGGTATAGTTAGTATTTGTATAACATTCACATAATGAACTATTTAGAATCTGTATGTATCCCATTTTTAGGATATTTTTATCAAGTTTATTAATTATGGAAGAAAATTAATTAATTAAGCAATACTTCGCATAATGCGAGTAATTGTTTTCTGTAAATATTTAGCAGTTTAAAACCGCACTAATCGTGGACTTTAAAACTTATTTTTATATATGCACACTTTTATAAATAGATACACTAATATCAGAACTAGGTATTCATTAATAAAATATTCACTGTATCAATGTCACGAAATTTGTGTATGGCGCCAAATTCAAATGATGGTTTTAAATAATATTATTCATTATTTTAAAATATTTTGTTTTCAATTAGGAATTGAAATGATTTATTATGCTCATTATCTAAATTTTAATGAGCAAATAATTATTTAAATATAAAGTATATTTTAGTAGTTGGTATAAAAGTGATGAAGTTTTCAATAAAATGCAAGGATTGATACATTAATTGTATTCCATACAATATTGAAATATTTGTGGAAATTGAAGAATAGTGGGAATTTATAAAAAGGGCGCCAAATACAAATAACGGCTTGATAATAAAAGCACATAAACATTGTTTCCAAAAACAAGTGAAAGAATGATTTGTTTGAGCCCAGATGGCAGCTGTGTGCATTGTGAAAAGCGCCTTTGTGTATTGTTTAAAATTTAAAGTTGCATTCATTTGGTTTCTGCTCCGGCAAAAATTAATCAACGTAATATGTATGCAGTGTGCGCTATTTAATTATTAAAAAGGAGTCCCTTAAAAATAATTACGCGCCGCGGCGTTCCCATTCCTTCTTCCGCCTTTAGTTCAGAAGCTTCACAACCAACAAAAGTATATAAATACAAATAAAAAGAGTTGAAGATGAGCAAAAAATGAATAAAAGTAAACAAAAACTAGGAAAAAGTACGTAAACATATAAAACTCGCTAATCCTAGTATGGATGAATGCGAGCGATTAAATTTTAGGAATCCTTTTAGACGTGTACGCTCTGCCGATAAACGTTGGGATCGGCGCGGGATTAAAGGACTATATATTCAAAATTCCGAAGTCGCAAAGCTGCCGCGTCGCGGATTAATCAGCCTTGAGCCTTTCCTAGCTTCCTTTTTTTATTTATTTCTTTTTTGGTCTCCTTTTTTTCAGTCAGCCGCGATTCCGACATCTCAGGAATTCGATGATGACGGCACGGCGCTGACATTCGAAAATCCTCGACACGTTTTTATTTATTTTCAATTTTTTTTTGGATCAACAGAAGTATTTATTGAAATTCTTCTCAGCTGTCGCAAAGTGAAGAGACGCAGACGGATGAAAGAAAACCCGCAACAGGACAGCTGCAAAGAGAAGGACATGACGTAAGGATATTCAGATGCTGCGAATCAAACGGAATAATTAAACTGGCGCCAACAACATAAAAGCTTTCTACTGCAAAGCGACTAGACGTGCTTTTATTTCATGATTTGTTTGTTTTTTTTTTATACTCGTTATACCATATTTCTTTCGCCCTGCAAATAGATGTATTGGCGGAGGTATTAAGCCGCTCTTGTCCTATCTGTTCTTATTCCGATCAAATATTTCCACTCGGGGGAAAAACGCTCTCAGGGATAAATTGCTCGCTCTTTCCCGAAATTGCAAAAGTTCTTCTAGCACATATTTTTCATAACATAGGCCGATAAAAAAGGACATGGCTATTGATAACTGCTGCTTGTGAAACGTAATCATCACTAGTTCTGCTGAAATCCATGTCATCTGTTCTACTAAAACTATTATCTAGTTTATAAAGTTTGTAAAGTAAAGAGCCATTTTTAAGATTTTGACTATTAAACAAGTTTAGGGAGCCGCAACATAGCCATCAACTTACGTGGAGTGACAACTAAGAGCCGCAATGTCTCATATAAAGAGCCGCAGGTTACCGTTCACAGATCACGATATTAAAATTGTTATATTAATTATAATATATATATAAAGTAGGCACAAATTACCTAAGTATTCAGTAGTTTTCCTGAATAATTATATATAATATTAATAATACTCATTTCTATTATGGTATAATAAAGTAATGCGTGTACATATATTTATGATTTAATAAATTTCTTTAATTCCAAAGCTTTTGTACAAATTAAAATATTACATAATTATATAATAACAACGTTATAAATTAAACTAATCTGAATAACGGAAGTTTATATGCAACAAAGCGATATAGATTACAATAACCTTGACCAGATTACGCAAATCTATAGGGTATGTTTATATTAATTATGTTAAACTTCGCTCTTTTTCGCATTGCATAACAATACTAGATTATAAATAACCGCGAGATAAGAAGGGCAATTTGCTTGCAGGAAAAACTGTATACGTGGCGTTGGAGGTTTGTGGAAATATGCTATTATGAATCTTTTATGAATGTAATAAAGGAATACTGCGATGAGTGTTATTCTACATACATATTTCATATAATATATTGTCGCATGAGTTCAGTTCGAATGACATACAAATAAAATTGGATTAATGCATGAACAGCAAATTTCCGACATCAAATGAAATATATTTTAACCATTAATTTCGAAATAAATTATGCATATAAATTACTTGCAGCTTGTCAAGTTAACTTGTATTACAGTATAGTGGAAACTCGGTTTTCGAACAAAATGTAACTTCTGCCTGTCAGTAGGAAGGATAGTTGATGACGAAAACAAAACGGAAGGAAGTAACTTAAGTATCCTGTTTATATTCCTAGTCACCAGTCACGTGAACCGAATTTATATTAAAACTTTTTTGTAAATTAATAAAGGAAATATTTTTTTTAAGTATCAGCTTGCCAAGTTTACTATTAAATAGAGCGGAAGCTCGTTTTTCGAACTTTATCTTTGAGGTAGGAAGATATTAGAAAATGAAATAATTTAATCTATTTCGTTGCAATTCTCACTAGTGGGTGCTTCCTAAGATTTCCCGAGAATAAAATTCATAAACTTAGCTAGTTTTTATAATCCCTAGTCCCGGGATTCAAGTTTTAAATCTTTAGCAAATGCAATAATTGTATCCAATATTGAAGAAGTAAATCCCGATAAAATATTATCAAAATAATAATAGTATGTTTTACTATGTAACATATATACAAAACTTTATTGACTTGATATTAAAGACGAATTTAGACGTCTTTAACTCTACTACCCCAACAAAAGATAAACATTTAACAAAATACATTGTTTATAGCTTTTATTTAAAGTATCCAGATTTCCTCATAGTCTTGCTTAATAGCTTTTCTTGTGAAACCAGTTTTACTCCAAGACCGTACGCCTTCGTTAAATTTAGATAAGCTTAGGTAAGATAGCCGATGCTCTATTATTTCCAGGGCTTACCTTGAAGTAGACATTCTTATCGCATTAAGAGCTCTGCCCTTTTTAAAAATTGAATTGTATATTAAGTACATAATATATATTTTATACTTAAAACAAAGATACTTTATTTTCTTTACAACTTTTTTTGTGATTTAAGTAAATATTTTTTTTAAGATATTCTTTTTTTAGATATTCTTCTCAAAAATACAGATGGATTTATATAAACGTTTTCTGGATTTATTTGGAATATCTGGATTTATTTATTAATGTTGGTTGAGAAAATATATATTTAAGAAAATGTATTTTAAAGCATATTGACGTTTGTAGTAAAAATACTCCTTAATACTGCCATAACAACATCAATCATCGCCCCTTTTGTTTTGATGATAAATTCGCTTTAAACTTATTTACTCTGTCGAAATATTAAAACATGAAACGAATTTCGCTGCACAGCAGGCGCTTTCCTTCTCCAAATATCATACATCAAAATATTTACAAAACACAAATAAAACAATTTTAATAAATAATAGCAAGGAATCTTATTTATTTAGTTAAAACATGCGATTTAAAGCTGTATTAATGTTAAGATTATTTTTTTTAATGATTCTGTGTCATATTTTAAAATAAGTAAGTATTTTTAAAAATTAATACAGGAGTTAGCCCAAAAAGTAAATTATTCGGGATGAGGACGTTTAGATATTACACATCGAAGGCGTCTCTTAGTCGCATTATTATATAAACATAAACATTAGCATAAAGGAATCTCTACCGTGATTCCAGTTCGATACACTTTAATATAAACAAAGGGGACCAAGCGTAAACATTCCCATCGATACTCCTATACCTTTATACCGAATTCAAGTCCTTAAAATAAACATATAAAGTTCGTTACATGTACAATCGTAATCGATCATCTTTTTCATATAAACAAATGCATAGGAATTTGTTCCGGTCTTAATAATAAACAAAACCACCAAAGCCAATTCCCGTGGGAACGCTTAGTAATCAATATAATCAAACCCTACTCCCGATCACAACTCCCACTCTGTATTAATAAGAATTAACTTTGGAAGTAGAATAACTATTTAGAATTAGTTTCAGTAAAACCTTCAAAGACTGACATAGTCTCAGTAAAACGTTTATATGATGAGCATAGTCTCAGTAAAACCTTGAAAGACAGATAGAAGTAACAACATTGTCTTGGAAAGGGACCCCAAGAGTACCAATTATAATAAACTTGTTTTAAACCAATTGAATTATTTAATTCCCAACTACTGAGACTCCACAACAACAACACCAGACAATATTCCACTGTGTCCAGAATTCCATCCCTGGGACACGACACTGGATGATGATGTCCGATCGGTTAGCTCCTATGGTACGATCCGTTATTACAGCCTGATTGTACATTACGACTACATCATCGCTTTCTACGACCCGGGTAGGCTGGTGATCGTACCAATGCTCAGGCACTTGCTGGCCAAGTTCTTTGAGTATTGACCAGTGCAGATAACTAGCGATCTTGTTGTGACGGTGCGTGTATTTTTAAAACTGGTTAATATATCAAATAGAATTAGTACTAATTGGATGACAATATTTATAACTTGACAGTTAGTTATTTGGTGTTAATGAACCACGCCATCTACTTTCATAAATATGAACTAATTATGACTATATTACATAAACTTCAGATGAAAGTTTGGCAATCCAATACTTAAATGGAAATGCAGACTCGAATAGGGAAGGATTTTTTGGCAAGCAAGAAATAAAATACAATGTATTTATTTACAAAAAAGGTATAAAAGAACAGAAATAATAAATGCCTTGCGTCGTTCACACGGCTTCGCAGGGCGCAAAAGAATTTGTGTTTATTTTTGTAGCGCTCCGAGGACCAAGCATTCTATTAATTCGCCGAATTAATTCCACTGTATATTTCCGTTCAGCAAACAAAATCTGGTTACGTCTGTTATGCTTTCCAACCTTTATTATTACAATTGCTTTTGTGCGTCGTTCGGTTCGTTAGCTGTAATCCGCATTGCTTGCACAGATTTCTTTTAAGGTTAACAAGATCATTTGTTTATTAGTTTCGTTTATACAAGTTTTGATAATTATTCAAATTGCTTAATATTTTTGATAAAAATGTCAATTCTGTACATTTATTTTTTTGTCAATACTAACTAAATAATTTTTAAAATAAAAAAAAGACATCATTTTTTTCCAACTATCAAACGCAAAACTGCTGTGTATTTTTAAAATATACAGTATAAAGGATAGGGCGTATATATCCGCCGCATGTCCGAAAAAGCTTAATATGGTATAGTTAATAATAATTTTAAGAAAATACATAAAATTTGATTTAATATATAAAAATATTCAAATAAATTTACGCAATATCTTAGTTATGAAAGAAGAAAATAATCAATCTATTCATTTAATGATATACATAAAGCATCTTTTGAAGAACATGGATAATGAGGGATAAGTTGGTATAATCTGAAGGGGCATCGCCTTTGTTAGTGATGGGTTCATGAAAACATAATCGAGGATAAGTAATTAGGGTGAAAAAAGGATTATTTTGGTATTGAACGAGGGCATTGTTTTGCTCTGAATAAAATTAAATATCTATATGAGAAAGAAACGATGTTCCGTATATAAAGGAATGATTATATTATCTTAATGTCAGAAAACGGCGAGATATAAATCATCTGTTATTCCCGCCTATTCTCCAAAATACAGAATAAATAAATAATGAATAGGAAAATGGAAAATGGAAAAGCGAGGGTTTAAATAGTTGATAGCTTTGAATTATTCAATTCAATTTCTCTAAAGCAATTCGAATAATATTTGTATCAATATACACTAAATACATATATTATATAATATAATTTATAAATATTTAAATTGAAATTAATAATGCATTAAACATAAACAATATAAGTTTTTTTTGTTAAAATTAACCTAAATATAGAAACGGAAGCTTCATTAGAGAAATGTTATATATTTATATAAAATAAAAAAATATTGAGAAGAAACAATAATTCTTGAAAAAGATAAAAAATCCATTTATTAATTATGAAAGATGGATAAACGAAATCTATTCATCTCAAGAGATATATAAGATAATAGGATTATTTGAAGGAAAAGGACTAATGAGGGATAACTCGGTATAATAAGAATGGGTATCGCAATAAGCCTTTGTCGATGATGGTTCATGAGAACATCATTGAGAATAAGTAATTATAATTTAAAAAAGGATTATTTTTTTGCCATTGAGGCTTAATCAATAAAGCAAAAGTCTCGTGTATAATAATCCCAATGAATAAGACAAAATTGAAAATTTATTAATAAGGAATAATATTGTACTTATTTAGTAATTTTCTTTTAGGTAGTTGAATATGATTATTATATCATTAATAATATCACTGTCGACGTGTATTTTTAAATTTTAAATATATAAGATTAATGTGTTACGTCATGTGCAGTATTAAAAGAGGTGAATACACGAGATAGGATTAAATCCATGTTACATCAGAATAAAAATAGTTGAAAAACTTGAATCTTGGATCTATGCCAATGACTTGTATTTTATAATGTTAAGAACCTGAAATATCTGAGCAAAAATCTTGCATATATAAACATTCTAAATGAAAAGAAATCAGTGACGATGCGAACAAAAATTAAGTAAAAATAAATATTTATGTGAGAAAGAAATAATGTTTGTTGTACAGGAATTATTCTATTAAAACATGGATGATAAAAAACTGATGAAGCTTTAGTTGGATCTAAGCCAAAGAAATGTATATTATACTGCATAGAAACGAAAGCAACTGAGCAGAAGTCTTATTTATTCAAACTTCTCAGAACTGAAAGCAACATAAAGCAAACTACGCTGAATAGCAAATTATTCTCTTAAAGCAAATAAAAAATGCACTTCCATAATTACAAAGACGAAGATGAATATTCATTTCCTAACATAAATAAGTTTATAGGTTTCTTTGAAATAGGTAAAATATTCTCTATGTAAGAAATTCAAGAAGATGTTGTGGTGGATAATTAACTATATAATAATAATTGTTATTTAATTATTGGTTTTATTATATTTTAAATTAAAAATCTAGATAAGAAAAATATGATTATTTGTATTTATTTTCTATCTCTACCTACATAAAATAAGTATTATTTATACCTCTGTCCGGAGTAACGTACAAATATCTATAAGAACGTACAATGATGTCAGCTGGATCAAATACTATACATGGACCATTTATATTTTACAATTGATTTCATATATTCATATAAAAACATAAAATTAACTGTTTATTTAAAACAAAATGAAGTTTAGGCTTAAACATTTACTTTACCTTGTTTTATAAAAAAAAAATGTTATGTGATATTGGATTTCGTCGCCAAAGTATACGTTGTAATAAACATCGATTGCATACATGCAAATTATATAAAATATAAAAAGTATGTATATAACAGATATTATGTGTACTAAAATTTACAAATCGGTATGATGTAAATCATCTGTGATTGCCTTGTTGTTATTCATATTAAATCTGGGATTAAATAATGAACAGTGAATTGGAAAACTTGTCTATTCACTTGTGTCTAAATAGTTGATGTGCCGGGATTGAATTCGTAGTTATTCAGTTGATATTTGTCAGAGTGTGTATGATTGTGTATTTTGTATGTGCGGGTGTGTTGAAGCGTTTGGAACAATGGGATCGGCGGAAGATTGGACTTGGGGGCTTTTAATAGATGAGAATGTACATCAAATAATACAACGGAACGCGCAATCACGGCGTATAAGCGTGAGGTTATCTGTTTTGGCATCGCTATTCACAGCGTATACTAAAACTAGATACACCGTGTGTAATCATGTCTATCCATTACAGTGAATGCAGCCTATTATCTATACATGTGTTGATCAGCTAGCTGGCGCGGTTAAATCGCGATATTGACAACACCTCTGGCTCGTCGCACCATCGATTCTCCCCCATCGCGCATAATTTCATCACAAGAAACATTCACCTAACCACAAAGCCTTTACCTGCCAATAATTAACCTGACGGCGGATGCCAAGAAAATTACATACCGTCGAAACGCCTGTCCATTAACACACACATTTCCTGACTATCTACACGTATTTATTTTCATGTTCCTTCACTCTCTGTATATATACAGTAAATGCACATAATGTTAAAGTACATAATGAGTACACAATTAACACATGCTAAACAATTGTCTGTTCATGACTTAACTTAATACATGTGTTTAATATTTAATTGATAAATTCGCATACAAATAAGTATTTGATGTTTTATGGTAAACACGTTCGCACTAACGTACACAATATTAATACTCTCAGACTCAGGCATCTGCAAATTGAATACTTCTTTCAATTTTATTTTATATTCTTCTCATTATATTCATATATAGTCAGTGCTCAATTAACTTACAAAATGTATATACAATTTACATTACCTTAAGTGAATGTACTTTAAATGGATGATAAATTATTATATAAATGCACGTATTTACTAGATTATGGTACACGTGTTCGCACTTACGTACGCAAAATATATAAAAACAAACTTTTGGATAGAGGTCTTTCATACTGCAAATTCGCGAAATCACTAACTTTCATATGTTTCAATCAAATAAATTAGTTATTAATTTTTTTGTGTTATTCGGTCATATATTTTTTCTAAAATCAAAATATAAAACTTGAAAACATGAAAAAATAATAAAACTATGAATGTTCCACGTTGAATCACCCGACAATTAGTTTGTCTAACACCATTAACTTACAATGATGTACGTACGTACGGATATTTGCACGTTAGTTTGATCAAAGCTCCATAAATAATCAAGTAGGTAATAACGCCCGCTCAAAGGATGTATCTTAAGTGAACGCTCACTGTATATATACACACATTCTTTTTTCTGTGTTCTTGCTATTGGGAGTTACGTAATTACATCCGAATGTGTAATTTCACGCAACACAACACGAATCACTTTGTAAACAGGCCAAGTGTATAGAAGATAATTGGAATGTTGTAGTAATTACAGTAATTTCTAAATTATTGTTTACAAAATTACACAGTTTTTTGTGCTGTTTGTTGTTTGTCCCACCCGAATCTTAAATAAGTGTTTCATTACAAACATTTTACTACAGCAAACACACGGTTACAGTTTCTAAATATACAACGTATTCTCTATTTTTTTTTTATTTCTTCGTAACAAAATACTGTTATTGATTGTTTCGTATTTCTTACAGATACATTTGTTTTAAAAGTTATACCAATATTTAAACACATTTATTGGTTATGTATTCATAACTCCCATGTTCAATATTCATACTTACTGGAATATATTTTATATTTTTAGTATATGCGCGATGTAGATACTAAATTTTCTAATATAAAAAAAGTACTTCCGAAGAACTCTTCTATGAAAATTTAATAGTTAATTTGAAGTATAAAAAGACATTAATTTATTTTTAAAATTGACCAAAAAGTCGATGGGATACAAATGTATCCCAGAGTTTTTAAAAGTGCCGTTGCTAGCATGATTGTAACATACTTGTACCAGACTCCATGTAATCTAAACTTTATTTTGAATCAATTCTTAAACATGTCACAAAACTAAAGGACTTTTTTTCATGGTACTGAGAAATTCTATAATTAAAGTAATGAAAATAATGTTTCAGAACTGAAATATTTGTACCATATTTCTATTAGAAAAGATAACACGAACATTCTGCTTCAAATTACCTAAAATTGTATACTATAGGCAGGCAATTACTGTGGGATACCACACTACCACCGATGTAACAAATTCAAAGTCAAGTACTGGATTGTTAAGAAACAATACTATTGCTTCATTCATAAAAAATTAATCTATAAAATACCTTGAAATTACAAGGATATTTTCATTTTAAAATGAAAACTTGAATTAATAAAAGTCATTCATTTTTTTTCCCTTCTAGGCTATTATAAACGTAATGGATACAATTATAGGCTACAAAGTTATAAACCCGTTAAGTCCGTTAATTGTAGTTAACGAGCGGGCAATAAATCCATAAGGTTTATTAAAATTGCACTGCATTTTAGGAACGTATAAATGTCACATTTTCAATTTTATATTCGAACGGGGCGACCTGGTACGATCGTAAATTTGAATTATAATTCCACACGCAATACTTTCTGCAATTGCGAAAACGCTAAGATCGTACATGTTCCCATTTTTTAATTAATATTTATTACTTTCATTTGCAAATTCGATTTTATAACCAAGACTTACTACATATTTTAGTTTATATTTTACTTGACTATAATTGTTCAATCAACGGTTTACAACATTATGTAACAAAGTCATATAAAATTTACGTAGAGAAATTAATTACATTTTTTTTGTCAATTAATTAATTTTTTAGTTGACAATCTCCGGCATTTTAATTAAGAACCAAACTGAATTTTAATTGAAAATGTGAATGCAAATTATTGATTTAAAATATGAAAAAAAATAGATTATAATTATAAATTATTAAGAAATTGACAACTTAACACTAAGTCATTGTTTTTATAAAGGAATAGTTGATTGGTTATATATATTGAAATAATATACAAAAAATGTTATATAAATGTGAAAAAGTTTCAATATTTTTTTAAGATATTTATTCTCATCCGAGATGTATATCAATGTGACATTTTATTATTCTTTCGGCATGGAAGAACACGAAAATTCTCTTCCATTAATTATATTTGCCATCAGTATCCGAAATAAATGAGCGGCCTTGTAAATACACATCTATATATTTTTTTAAGGAGAGAAGACGGTCGCTGCTCTTTGGGTTAGAAAAAAAAATATTAGGGAGAGAATGAGAGAGAAAAGAGAAACCGTCGAAACTTTTGAAACAAGGCCTAACCTTTGCCTTGTCGTCCCTCAAATATGAGAATTCATTTGAATAATGATTATAAAGTTCAAGGGATGAACATAAATCATCTTATATATTCGTGTTGTCGTCATGCAGATGCCCCGCATCGCTTTACCGAGAACTTCGGAATTCGATAAACATCGGAATTTCACTTGATCATAAAATACGGTATGAGAAAGTTGTAATAAGAAAACAGGAAAAAAAAAATACGAAGAAAAATAAATAGATAAATATGGTGAAGAAATATGCATATATGTTCAAAAGTAGTAATGAATTAACTATTTTTACCATTTGCGGACATGCGGCATATATATCCGCCCTTATATTTTTACACATAACACTTGGCTTAAACAAAATTGTATGCAAGGCTATTGTAAAAGCTTTAACTTTAGTTTTGTAGAAGTGCCACTTGCGTTACCGAAATACTCCATTAAATAATAATATACAATAAAACCATTTGAAAACGTGATCTTCGAAAGTCTCCGACCGCAAAAGGTTAATATTTAAAGAAATATTCTTTTATTAATTTTGTTCATCTAGATTTGCACAAATATTAAAATTCACTTTAAAGCAGGTCTCGGGAAATTTTTTAAATTATTACCCCAAAATAATACATTGATACATTGATGCTGAGTACAATTCCAATGTTTTTTCATGAATACATAGAAATTTAGTTAATGTTAATATTACCCCGAAGAATATATTTTTACCCCATTTGGAGTAATTTAGAGGAATATACATCATCATATTCAATTAATAATAATAACCACGTTTACTACAAAAAACATGAAATTACTTAATTACAGAAATTATTAAAATCACATTTATTATTTTAATGGACCATTTTTTGAAAAGCCATTTTGTTATTTTTGTTAGTTATTTTATTATTGGTGCATGTGCCGGGCTAACAAATTTATTTTAGTTTTTCTTAGAACAAAAGTAATAATTAATATTTCATTTATGATAAAAATTAACATAAATTTAAAAAAAAATAGAAATTATAAAATATAAAGGCTATCGACCTTAGTCTTTCAATCCATAATTTTTCTATTATTTTCAATAAAACCAATAACAATGTATTACGTCTCTACAAAGTAATATACATTATTGTTCTATAAAAATATCCTTTCAAAGCACTCAGATATTGATTATTATAAAGAGAGTTCACTATTGGATAGTCAATGCTTGTCAGTTTTATTGTCACATTTTGCGTTCTTTCACATAATTAATGTCCCAATGATGGATTACATCTATATAAATCGATGTAACGGTTATAAAGAAGAGCATTATTGTGCTTTTATAATAAACTTTATACAAACGTTAAACACAAAAAAGTATAGTTAAAACAAAATAAATAATCAGAATATAAATTCAATTAGACAATGTATTTTACTCTGCTTTAGTGTTTCTAAACTTTTGTTGTAATTGTTGTTGTCTTTTTTCATGTTTTGATATGTATTGTATTCTCTTATTATTTCTATTTGTAATTACAGCAATACCACAATATCATTTTTTTTACAGTTTAGTTAATACTGATCGGACTGATCGAAGACGCACAATATGAGGTATTGCTATAATTACAGTAGTTTTATACATAATTACTAACAGTCTGCGCAATTTTGTACGTAATAATATCGTTGATTGAAAATGATATTTCAGGATGTAGCTAATAGTTGGGGTTCATCCAATGCAATTTAACGAGATGTTCTTTTGTAATAGAGTAATATTGGATTGCGTGTTTGTCGGAGGCATATATGTTCCCGGAAAATATTTATTTTTGTCCATGGCAGCAGCGGAGCTTAACGAGAAAAGATTGGATGGCAGAGAGAAGAGAAGGGTGCGAGAGGGAAGAAATCGGGTGGGTCGAGTTGAGTTGTTAAAGGCAGTAGGAAAGGTGGAATTTTTGATTGGGTCGCTAATAAATTGGGGCCGGTAGGAACTGAAGCAAAGCGAAGAAGGAGATTCTTGGAGGAGAAAACAATGCGATATAGAAATTGGACCTTAAGTTAGTTTTTCGTTTCGGACCTTGCCACATCGATGGAATTGATCCGAAGTTTCCTCTCCGCAGGAACGTGCACGAATAGACGTGCTTCTGTATGTGTAGATGTGTGTATGTACAAGTATGTATATGGATGTGGATGTGAGTGGGTGTGTGGGTAACTGAATTATGAGGCTCGGCTGAGTGCACCTCGGGATTCTGTGTATCCGTTCGCAATCAACGGGACCGGAAACGCTTGTCCGGATCCCGCGATAAATTCATAATCAGTGGGGGTGCGGGTGAGGACCGAAAAAAAAACCCTTATCCGCCCATTTCCGCGTACCCTTCTCGTCGGCCGTTTTGCAATTCGACTTTCCTCTCCCTCTCTCCTAGGGAATAGTCCTAGTCCTATATGTCCTAAGTGTTCACAGATAAGGCACGTGTGTTTACAGAGACCGTAGGAAGGTTGAGAAATATGTGTTTTGTCATCTTGTTTTACATTCATTTTTTTTGTCAATTCAGCAAATTCAGTAAAAAAGTCTTAAAATTTACAAAGAGACTTAAAATTTTCAATGAATGAATAAATGTATTCTAATTTCATCTAATTAGGAAACACATTTTAGATAATTAATAAGAACAGTTTAGAATTCAGATTTTCCTATTAATAATTGATAAAATTCAGATCGTCCAAACAAATTGATAAGAAAATTTTACAATTCAGCATTCAGTTCTTCAAATCCATTTCATATGATTTTGATAAGATTGTCCACTTATTGGACAAAAATAAAATAAATATTAAACCAAAATATTAAATACAAGGATAATAACTAATGCAAACTGTTGAGTATAGGTTATTTTTGCACATAAATTAATATTTTCATATTTTGTGATACCCTTATAAAATTGTTATAATACCCTCTAATTTTGGTGAAAATATCAGATACTTTTGTATATTATAAGATACAAAAGTATCTAAAGAGCAAAATATTATATTATGTTTATTTTAACAAATAAATGAAATGGAATTTCGATTTTGGTCATAAAAGAATGATCTTCGCTGTTATTTTAGATTATTCATATTATTTCAACAAGAAGTAATCTCTAAACTAAGTGTCGGATTTAAAAAATACAATATTAAATCTATAAACCTATATATACTTATGTAAGCTTTAAATTGTAGGAAGTTTTGATGTACATTTTTTTGGCCTTAAAGAAACCAATTTAAGTATTCCCTTCTCTTCGGGCATTATGCAATTCTATTCTCCATCCTCAGGGATGGTCACGGTTGTGTATGTCCAAAGTGTCCACAGATAAGGCACGTGTGTTTACTGAAAGCGGCGGCAGCTCAAAAATTAAAATTGATTTTTATTTATTCCATTATGCCACCGCTCCGCAGCCGCCACCGGAAGGAAAACCCTCGTGTCATATACCTCTGCCTTCACCCTCATCCCCCCAGAAGCCATTCCGGCATTCGTACAATATTAAATGGGCGCGTTTCGGTGCACGGCAACACGCGTTACCGGGCGATATTGGGCCTTCGCAATTTTTAAAACGGGAATCCTCAAGATGCTACTAGGACAAAATGAAAATACGGAGTAAAACAACTGCCCAACCACCTGGAACGGAACATCCTCGACCGAATACCGAATTCTTAACTAAAATTATACAGCTGGATGTCTGGCCCATAACGTTTAATATTTATACATCCGTGAAGTTTTCCAATTCCCGAAATCGTATTGCACGAGCATCATTTCCACCCGCATTTACAAACATACATTCTATACCCAATAAATTTATATTTACACATAATCAACACAGAATTTCAAATTACTTTCAAAAGATTCTCGAATATAAGCAAATATTTAAGAGAAAGAAATTTTATATACAAGAATATGATAATATCAATCATTCGCACTAACGTAATCGATGTTCATACGAACGTACACTACGATATTCGTGTAAGCGTACATATTTGGTTTCTTTCATGAGTAGCTGGATGTTTTGGTGATCAACTTTTAAAAATATATTTATATAAAAATAATAATGTTTTAACGAATTATTTAATATGTTTATATTTAAAAAAATGAACACAATTGATAATTAACTGAATTTGCATTAATATACATTATTTCTAGATAGCTTATATAATAGTTGTTGATAAAATGAAGATTTAATGATGTTCTTTCTACTTAAACACACAAAATGAAATAAAAAATAATAGTTTTCTTAAGGAATTGTTAAAATGGATAAGCATAAAATTGGATGCAATTCGCAACTACAAGCACAGTAATATTTTTAATACACTAGTAGTCGTTAAAAGTAGTTAGTTGCCTCTTTGCTGTTCCTAAAGGAAAGCAGGAATAAATTTGTCGCGTGACCGAGTCTGCCGCGAAATGAGAGAGGAAGTTTGCAAAACTAGCACACTGCAAACTGTTTTGTTTACCTACAAAACAAATGTGCTCTCCATGTAAATATCAAATCCATCTCAAGATCGAATGAGATTCGAGTATCAAAAACTTTGAAATTGTTGATTTGTATGCAACTAAATAACATTCATTGAAGTTTATTGCAACATTGATGATACAAATTAACAACTAAAAACTTATATCGATTAAGATGCATGAACGTACCAACGTGTACGTTAGTATGAACATGGAGTATTGTCCATACTAACGTACACGACTAAATTCACAGTAACATACAGTATTTATCTGAAGCCTACATCATTTGGAAATAAGTAGTTAAAAAATGTAAAATAATTAAATATAATTTATTGTCACTCTCAAGATTTTTAACAAAATTTAAAAAATCATTAAAATATACAGTCACTGCTCAGTTAACGTACATAATGTAAACTGACATTTTTGTACGCTAAGCAAATGTAAATTAATTTGATAGAAAATTCCCATGTTAATGATACTTTTATATTGGTTTAATGAAACACATTTGGCTCTTCATTCGCATTTAAAGTATTGGATGTTCATATTAGCGTACTCACTCAACAATCTCACAAACGTACATTTTTACTCACACTCTTGTATTAGTAGACGGGCATTCTGGTACTTAGATTTAATAAAATATTTGTGCTAAAAGGACTAAATAATTATGTACGTATTATCGAACATACTTTGATTGAATGTGTATTTAAGTTGTAAATGGAAATAGCTTTTAAAGAGTTAGAATAAATTTGAATATTCTAATATAATAATCAATGGGTACTAAAATTAGGTGTTGTTAAGGACTTTGAATATTATAGATCAGCGGTTCTCAAAGTAGGCGAAACGTCCCTTGGGTCAGTGGGTCTAACTATAAGGGTCTCTAAAAGGCAAGCGAGCATGCTGAGGGGGCGGATGAAACTTTCGCTCAAGAGTTGTTGTGTGTAAAGCAACCAAAAACAGATACTAAAGGGTCAATAATTCTTGTACTTAATACATTTTACACGACAAGAAAATTCAATTTAATAGTTTAATAACTACTTGATGCTTTTCTCTATCATCATGAAAATTACAAGTCAATATCGGAAAATAAAATGGGAATTTTTATTTTAAACTCAATACATTTTTTTTGCGAAATGTAATAATATTTACGTTTTGTATATATATTTCCATTAGTATCCCTTCCAATGTGTGCATACATTTCAAACTGGGATAATTGAATTAAATACAATGGAATAAAAATGTTGGAGCTCGTTTGTAAGTGCAGGGAATATATGAAAATATCAATCATTCGATTCAGTATTTGTTTTTTTTTCTGTCCATATTCGACATAGACTCATGCATTTTTATTACCCTTAATATTATTAAATTGAAAGCTGGACAAGGGTTGGCAACGAAAGTATCGAATATCAAACAACAAAAAAATGGAATTGAAAAAATATGTGAGCGGTGCGCAGATGGTCATTACTTAATCAACACTATTAAAAATGTCCAACATTAATAAATAAAATAAACAAACGTTTGTACATTTAAGAAGATTTTAATGCACTATTTAACTATTTAACAAGTATTATTCAGTTTATAATAAACAATTTCGAAATAAAGAGGTTTCGAGGAAATGTGTACGTTCTTGTGAACGTTGAGTACATTCGTATGAACATAGTGTACGTTCGGACAAAAAGAAGAGTGTATTCCACTATATTATTTCGATACTGCCTATTTCGAAATAGGTTCATGAATTTATAGTAACTTGAAAGTTGGAAAAGGGTCGGAAACGAAAGTATCGACGCTGATAAAAACGTCTGGTTTTAAAAAAATAACCACAAAAAATTTAACTGCAAAAAAATTATGAGCTACGGACGGATCGCCATTAATTAATCAACACTATTGGAATGGGCAAATTTAATAAATGAAATAAACAAGGTTTTTCATTAAAAAGCGAAAATTGGGGACGCTACGAAATTGGGTCGCGATTCGTTATTTAACGCGAAAAACGGGAGACGCAAGGGCTGCTGCAACGGGAATTATAATTATTGCATGGGGGTACAGTGAATTAAGGGTTCCCTGTTTTCGGATGGGCGGACAGTTTCTGAAGGGTGGGATGCCGCGCCGCTTCTACGTCCCTTAGATTCGATCGATCGGTCATAATAATCCACGCGAAAACATCTGCAGTCCATTCCATTAATCCTATCCGATTAATTTAAAACCGCATTTGTTTTTTTATTTTCTAATGTTCTTTAACCTTAAGGTAGTTATGTCGTATATATTTGTCATGGTCTATTATATTGCTTATGACGAATATATTCGCATTATGAATTTTCTTGATATACAGATTATCGTTCCTAGTAATAAAAAAAGGGATGTGCACCGTACTATTTAGTATGTAGATAACAAAATATAAAGCTAGTGACAAAAATTCGTGTCCACTAGAGGAGCCACTTCGTGCATTGCATCTGCTTAAGGAGTTAAATAAAGAATAATAATTAATGTGGAATACACATATGTTACATATAGATCATTCGGTCTATGAATTACTATAGAAATTGAAATATATTTATCTTCGTGAATTATTCCGGAACTTTGCGGTTTGGTAGCAGATGGTAGTATTTAGGTTATAATTATAAAACGTTCACATTCGTGCAGTTTTGCTATGAGCACTATATTTCAATGATAAATCGTAGCACAAGCTATAATATTACCCCCATCAAAACTTGGTTTCTGTTTATATTGTGTTTCATATTTCAATAAATTCACTACTTTTACAACTTTTATAAATATTATCAAATTTTTATTTAATAAAATTGTCTTTACATTATACGTAGTTATTTTTGCATGTACATTCATCTTTAGTAAATCAATAATAATAGTATTGAACCCAAATTTTAAGTTATAACAATTGCGTAATTAAATAATGGAACTTTGGATTAAAAAAAAAATAAATTAGTTACGTACAAATTAATATAAAAATTTTCAAATAAATTTGATATACACAGTCAAGCATTGTAATGTGTCGATGTCCTCGATTAGTCTGACTTCAAACATTCCGAGATATTGGCTGAACCGCACAATGTGAGGAATTCCTGTACTCACAGCTGCCGGTATAGCACTCGGTTTACGTCGCAGTTCCGTTTCTACAAAAGTCGGCGTAAAATGAATAATATTTATCTTAAATCACAAAATATAAGTTACATAATATGGAAAGTAGTAATTTTTTTAAATGAATTAAATGATTTGTCATTTTTCGGTTTCCAAATGTAAGTAAAAATATTCCACGAGAAATAAATATTGATTTCCGTTATGCTAGTGAAAATAAATGAAAAGGAATAGTCGAGAAAGGCACGTTCCGTGATTCAATATCGCTGCTTCCTCGAAAGCTCGAAGGAGGAAGGCAGAAAAAAAAAGAGGAAACCGGAAGTAGGAATACTAATAATACTTCCGGAAACGTCGCAATGTCAGTTATCGCAATGGGGTGTAAAAAAGAAAAAAAATATGCTGAGGGAGCGCGCGTGTTAGTCCTTGCTCAATATTCGAGAATCCTGCGGGGCGTTGACAGGAAACTCCGTCTGACTTCCGTGCATTAAGTTTGATTACTGCCCCGTCAAATTAGTCATGTGGCATTAACCGAGTCGCATGCATATTCAAATTTTTGCATAATATGCACAAAAATAAACACAGCTTTGCAAATGAAAAAACATCCTGCAGGAAAAAACAGTCCGCAGTGAGGAAAACGTAAGGAGTAAGGGGAGGCATCCTTCTGCATTAATTCGATAATTGGCCAAGGAAGAGCCACCCTCCGAACAATATTTCAAAATAATAATTTATGGGCCTTCGCGCTTTGTTCGCAGCCAGGCACGCAATTAATTATGTCCTCACTCCAGCATCCAAACCCCCCCTTTTCATATACTCTAACATACTATCCTTGCGCAGCTGGGGATGAACACAAAGCTCGGGATTAAATAACACCACAGAAAATCCACATGAAAAAAATAGATTATGTTCTGCCGTTCGCATTTCCTGACGCTTTTCTATTTATACGTAAATATATATATATATATATACGTGAAGAAGAAAAACATAAACGCACGCAGTAGTAATCAATACTGGCATGCAGATACATATTGTTGAAATTTATAGTCGAGCAGAGGAAGTGAATTATGGGCCTCAGGAGGCGCAAGAAAAAAGCTGGGCTGGCTTTCATTATAATTAACATTGTCTTCGGGGGAAGTTGCATAAGAGAGGTTCACGTTGCTAGGATTGGTTGATAAGTAAACAAGGCCGCAGGGGTGGCGGCTTTTCCCACGGATTCTCTAACTGCGACGTATTCCATCTTATTACTTACTACGTTTGCCCTTAAAATATTTATAGGCATCTCGAAATTACTCCTGAACTTAATTAAGTCTGAAGCAATCGCATTCATAAGATATGCCTAATTGACATTAGATGCGGCATATGCATAATCTTTTCCTCCACATTGTTCCCAGAACATTTGACATCATAATTCCATTCATATTTAAATGGATACTTAAATTTATTCGCATTTGTTAAAATTATTTAAATTGAGTAGTTGAAAAGTAAAATAATATGAAAGAAAATTACACGAATATGCCGGGAAATTTCGCAAATTGTAAAAAAAAGTAATTAAATAATAAAATTATAAAAAAATGAATTAAATTACAATATTTAATATTATCTGTAGAACATGATATGTCCTTTAATATTGACAGCAGATTAATCATTGATTTGATTTTTTTCATTAAAATTTTGATACCAAAACATTTTAATTTCCGATTTAGCATTATTAAGTATTTTTTCGGGAAATTTATATCATAAACATTTCCAGGAAATCTCTAGAACCGTATGAACCTCATGCATGATTGTCATGTTAGGATGAAATTATCTTTTATGAAAAATTTAAGTTAAACGAAGCAAAACAATATTCAGAATTTTACGAGAAAGTATGATGTTTAGTTTCTAGACATGTACTTTACAAAAAACTGCTTTTAAAAATGTTGCTGTAAGAAATATAAGCACGTTTCATAAATTTATATTAAAAGTTTCTCTTTCTTTATTATGACAAAAAAAAATCGTGTTCATTGAATCGGTTGTTAATTTGTCCTCGCAGTGACGGAAAGTTTTTAATGGGTAAGAAAGATATCGGTCGTAGAAGCGGGGTTTTCCGAAAGGGCGGACCGAGATTTACTTAAAATTCTCTAAAAACACGGGGAATTTACATAATTTCCCGTCGCTGCGAAATTCCGACGGGGAAATCAATCGCAATCTACATATTTTTCTAATTAAATAAAACCCGTAGCGTTGACGTGTCGCGGAAAATAATTCATACAGAATTTCCCGAGCCCGCTCTTTCTCTTCCTTTTTTTATTATTCTTCTTTTTCACCCACGCAGTCCCCTTTCTTCCTCAACAAGGACGATCGGAATAAAAAAAAGAAGAGGAGTGTATAAAAATTGGGGGGACGACCGGGGCGAAGGTTTGTGCATTATGAAAAGGAGCCGATACGAAATTGATGTGTTCATAAATATTCAATGCGCGAGGTGCGCTCCTCATCTCCTCTTTCTCTCTCTCTCTCTCTTACGTACACATTCCTCATCTTTCCTCTCACTCATACACACACATTATCTTTAAACGCATCCTGTGGGAGGTTGAGACGGCGGGGATTCAGATGCTTGATATTTTACATGAAAATGTAAATTGCAATTCGGTTAAATAATTTGCATGAATTACACACATTCTCACTCTTCGGGACGGCATAATCAAATTCCGTTTAATACCATGGACACCGGATTATCATATTTAATTATGAGCCGACGAACGGCCCAACTACCTCCGTTGCGGCAACATTTCTAAACTATTTCAGATCCTTTTCCGCTTTACGTTTTGTCCCTTTCGTGTAATTATGCTCATAAAAATGGAGATTTTCAAATTGTACCACTTTTACACCGCTAAACTAAATGCTGGAACGGGAAATGCACTCAAACGTGCAGAGCTTAATCTAGATTATAGAACAGACTTTCTTAATCATCCTTTCTTTGACAAAAAAAACTCTCACTAATTTAGATGAAAATTCGTAGTTTTAAATATGTATTTATTGTTTCAGTCATTTCTACACAAACACTAAGAGCATCATTTATTCTACAAAACAAAAAAATTATTACTGAAAAATCCTAGAACATTTCTTCTTTTCATACCTTTATGAGAAATGTTAATAAAAAAAATTATCTCAATGATCGAGATTTTATAATTATCTTTATTTATTTAACTGAAAAGATATTTTTTTCAGTCATGTAAACAGAGAGAAGAGTCGACGATTAATTGTGAAGTTATTTTCTTCCCGAAAATAGGTGTTAATTTCCCGGGAATTCTCGGGTAATTAACACAATAAAATAATATATTAGTAAACTAAAATAGCGATTGAGCACTATATTTTCATTTGCGAAATATTAGTTATGTGTAGATTAGAGAGAGAAAAAAATGAATGAAATGAAAACATTGAGTGAACGTTAAAATTAAAATAAATAATATAATGTGAAGGATCTGAAATGTTCTTAAAAAATATGAATGATTCTGCTTTCATATTTCAAGAAAATTTAATTGATTTGCTTTATGTTTCATAATTTATTTAATTGAACCGAAGAACATTCGTTGTTATAAATATGTAGTCATCATTTTAGAAATTTGTACAGAAAAAAATCTAAATGATGGGACTAGGAGAATTTGTCCAATCCAAAAAAAATCGTCTTTAATTATACAGAAAATTTATTCTTATAAAAAAATATGTATGATCATCGCTTCAGACATTTCTAGAGACAGGATAAGAATCTAAATGATTGGATATACTAATCAGATTACCTCAATTATCATTTACAAACTGAAATTTCTTTGAAATTCTATTTAACTGAGAGCATAATCTAAATGATGTAACTGCATATGTATTGAAGTTTCAAAGTCATGACATGAGATTATGTAATTTACTGAATCAACACATAAAAGTATTATATTGGCTATTTATAGTTCAGCAATTTCTGGACAAACTTTTTTGGTGGTATCATTGATAACATAATTACGTAAATACCTCAAAAACTATTAGAGAACAAATGGGTTGGTCATCAAGGATATATATATATACCTTATGTATAAGAAGAAGATCTGAAAATAATGTAGATACTTAATGCTAACTATACAAGGAAAAATTATACTATATAGGAAAATTAGCTTTGCATTAAGTAGAACATACGTAGTATAATTACATTTCAAATGTTAACGTTTTGTATGAAAAAGTGTCTTCATAAAATTTTCAATTCAATCTATTTTTGGTTGTGTCTAACAATTAGATGATTGCAGTTTCCTCAAGGGTCTTGAAAACTTAACACGTTAGCCTGGACCGAAAATACAATAGGTCGATAGTTTGTCATGTTAATGTCGCGAAATTTGGAGACCCGGTCCACACATATCGATTCCACTCAACGCGCTCACCCAATTAAAATAATTGCTGCCTCATTAATTAATTACGTTACTATCTATAGACTGGAATGCGCATTCCACTAACGCTCCATTTGGTCTCACTTGAATTATTACTTAGAAATCTATTATCATCCTCATACATTATAACCTTTACATAATAACAACATATTTAGATATATTTACTTTAATCATTTTCACAACAAATCTCTCTAAACTATCATTTGTCCAAATTGTTAAATACGTCAAATTAAGTTTATACTTCTTGTATCATGTATATACAACTTTGCAGAGTTAGACAGTACGGAATTCAACAATTTCATATATATATTACTAACTTTGCTGAGATAGATAGAGCCGGATCAAATGAAGTAGTTCAAATATATATGCATAGAGAAATACTTATTTGCTTTGGTTTTCTCTTCCTTTTGCTGATCTTCCACTAGTTGATTTTCACTAAAACCTTCTTAGCATCCTCATTGGTTTTAGTGGAATTCGCTCGAGTAGTGGATGCTATTTCCTTATTATTATTCTCATCACTTTCGGCATTTTCTGTTTTACGTTGCCTTTTATTAGGTTTAACTAAATCCTCAATATCATGATCAACAGCATCATTATCATCGGTACTGGTTCTTTTTGATTTTGAAAGTATTTTACTAGTGAATGCGTTTACTAAAAACTTTTTATCATCGTCATCGTTTTTAGTGGAATTCGCTCGACTAGTGGATGCTTTGATTATTTCCTTATTATTATGCTCATCGCTTTTGGTATTTTTTGTTTTACGTTGCCTTTTATTAGGTGATGGTTTGACTAAATCCTCAATATCATCATCATCGGTACTGCCCCTTTTAGATTCTCTTACTTTCTCCAACCGTTTGTATACATTTTGTTTTCATCTGCGCATTTAGATGTAATGGTAGTTCTAATTTGAGCTCTTGTACAACTACAATTCGATTCTACAAACTCAATGATATCTTCTACTATTGCAGGATTTAACTATTTCTTGACTTCTCTTGTATTTTGGTATGCTGGGCTTGCGAGTCCAGTTAGAGAATGGGTCGCTAAATATTTTCTTGAAAACAAGAGGTCTAGCAAGTTTTTTGTTGGTTGTTTTCGTAAGCAAATAAGTATTTCTCTATGTATATATATTTGAATTAATATATAGCAAATCAATATTTTATGTATATTTCTAAAGTTTATATACTTCCAGAATAATATATTTTTATAAATTTACATGTAAAATTTATATAATGAAAACTAAAAGTCTCTTTGAAATTACCAAACAACGTAATTTAACATAAATTCATATCAAATAAAGTTACTAACTTAAATAATGACTACAAACATATACTTGCAATGAAGATATTTCATGCACCATTATGATATACATTGTTTAGAAATATGAATATTTACAGAAGTAGACTAGTTAAGTGTTTAAAT
This sequence comes from Nicrophorus vespilloides, assembly GCF_001412225.1. Classification (NCBI taxonomy): domain Eukaryota; kingdom Metazoa; phylum Arthropoda; class Insecta; order Coleoptera; family Silphidae; genus Nicrophorus; species Nicrophorus vespilloides. The sequence continues at coordinate 795,974 of NW_017096594.1, forward strand.
CGTCACTAAATGCAAATTTAGTATTTAGTGACAACAATTTATATTTTTCATGTCCTTCCTTAATAAATGAGAAAAATGTTTCTCAATTTTATAAAAGTCATTATGATATATTATTATTTGTAAAATTATAAAAGTAAGAAAATTAATTTTGTAACACTTGTGTATTTTTTTAAATTATAAGAAATTTTGTAAAATCATTTTTTTTATTATTATACATTTATTCATGATGATACATGATGATATTCATGATGATACATGATATTTAAAAGACTGAAAATAATGAGAATATATTTTTTTTATTCTTCTTTTGCATTGTTGACTATTGCTTCTAGAAAAGCAAATGGGATTTGGTAAATTATTTTAACAACGTCAATTATTGTTATCGAATAGTATTAAAATATTTTATACAAAAATGAAGAGAAACTACCAATATTCAAATAAAAATATGATTCAACTATTGATCAACTTTGGAAATATAATAATGATTCGATGTATAAAAAGTTTAATAATTCATAAAGTATCAATATACGAGTTTTGCATAGATCAATATCTTTCGTTTCAAATTAAAAAAAACTATGTCTTTGCAAAAATCAGTTCATTTTTTTTTGCCATTTCATCGTTTTTACTTTTCCGTCGAAAAGTAATGAAATAGTCCACACTAGCAGCATGTAGCTTGCTCCAGCCAGATCAGTTTCTGGTATTTGTCCGTCCTTCCTGTGTTCAATTTGAAATATATCTAAGTAAGTATGATTATTAAAATTATTATCTATTATTTTTATTGCATTCAAAGTATAAACCTGCAATTATTTTTGTTTGTTCTACATTGATCAGTATTCGTTTTATGTGAAAAAACAATACTTTATTTCAATTTAAATATTAAAAAAAAAAACTTGAACAGAAAGATAAAAAATTTAGTAGATACAGTATGAAGGTTAACTCAAAAATGTCGTACGAACATAATATGCAATTTCTGCAAATTTTCTAGTTTTCTTACATGATCAAATTATTTTTCTTATTATAAAACACTAACTTTTGTAGGATTTTCTGATATCTAATTCCAACTTTTCTTTTTACAGCATTTTCTAATAATCTATAATTTCTAATAGGAAAATAAGTAAAAAAATCAACCACGAAATGATGTCAATGTAAGGACTGGTAAAACATTTGATTTCTTCCTACTTTAAAATTAAATTTTAATAATTATTTAATTATTCAGATAACCACAATTCACTCCCCGACTCTTTGCAATCAGTTTTATAAACATCAGGAACCCGAAAGAACAGCTAAAATGAAAGAAATAACAATTAAAGAAAATTCGCAGAAAGGGATTGATATAAAGAAACTTCTCGACGAAAAAAAAACCATTGAATCAGATGGTAACACAACAATATAGGGGTGGTATCATTTATGTTATATTTGGATCCAATAATTCTAAAGTTTCATACGGAGATTATAAAGCAATTAATTATTCAAGTATAACACAAGCTACAAACATATTATTCATCTGTTTGATTTCAAGGGATTTCGAGAATTCGGGAATTCGCGAATTCCTGTGAAAACAAGAAGCTGAGCAATTTTTTTGTAGGTTGTGTTATACTTGACCAATCTAATGCTTTATAATCTCGGTATGAAACTTCAGCATTATTTTGTCAAAACATAACATAAATAAAACCATGCCTCTATTGATGAATTAACGTCTGATTCATTCGATATTGTCAAGAGGTGTATGATGCAATGAAGTAGAGGGCCAGATTTGGCCCGCGGGCCTTAAGTATCCTAACAAAACATAAACGTCATTTTCAGCGGAAAGCTTATATTAGTTTGTATGTAATATTTAGGAAATAATTATTCTTATGCTCTAGTAAAATAAGATAAAACTTAAGATTAAACCATTTGATTTGACTTTGGATCAATTTTTAATTAATATAAAATAATATTGTAATAATAACAATTTCAGATTATTTATTTATCCATGTTTTATATATGAATTATATTTTATAAAAATTAAAAAACAAAAATAGGAATAACGAATTTCAAATATAATATTTTACGTAGAAAAAAAAAGACAACAATAATATATATGTGTTAATGGAAGTACAAAATGTAGTAAGAGGATTAAGTAATAAAATTTGCACAAAACAAAGTGGGATATTTTTAATAGCATCGATTTAGGCCAAAATGCCAAAAGCTTAATTGTCTTTACAAATAAAACTGAATCGAAATAAGCAGTAATTGGCCATTCGTTATTATTGTTATTATTAACCAGAAAGCAGATTAAAACCGAAAACATTTTTAGTTATTCATAATATTAACAGTGTTAAGCCTTGTATACAATAGATTCGAAAAGTGTTGTAATAATGCAAATCCCCGGATAATAGCGATATAATAATGCGATTGATTCACCACAAAAATATATAGAAAATAAAATAAAACAAAATAAATTTTGCAAAACACGCTCCATGATAATCCGATCCAATTTGAATTCCGTTTTGAAATAATGTATGAATGGATGGTTAATCCAATGGCTTTCGGCATACAGGAATACAAAAAAAAGGAAACACCTATTGGATGGGTTTAACATTGTTGGCAACAGCAGTGGGTGGTATTCAAAGTGGTGTGTAATTGATTAAACAATTCGCGCAATAATTTCAGCCATTTTCATATCTAAATATTCAATGATTTGATTGCACCACATTACACTAATTATATGTGTAACAGAAATGATTAGTGCATACCACAGGCAATTCCGTTATTATTTCGATTCTGCTGTTATTGTTAAATGAAAAAATGTTACTAACTATTCAATGCAATTATTTTGTTTCATTTGAATAATTGTATTTGTTTGAAGTATCGATGAGTGTTTTATTACATTGAAATATTCAAAAATTAAACAAAATTTTGTTTCAGTGTATATACTAAAAATAATCTATTTAAATGAAAAAATAAATAAATTATGTTATCAAAAAGACTGTAATCTGCGAACTGGGGCAATTTACCTCTAGTGGGGTATTAATGAATTTCTTAGGGTTTATCAATTAGAATATTGTAAATTCTTACGATTATAAGAAATACTTATGATTATATGTAGGTTCTCGCAGATAAGTATACAAACTTCTGTTATAGAATATCTCAACAAACTCAGAAATCAGGTCTGTGATAATCTTTCAGATCTTAATTCAAACTGTCTGTTGGATTATATCTCTTGAAATTGCTGATATAACTTAAAAACCACAAGAGTTGGTATTGAATTTGAAACCAATTTTCAACTCCAATAAACATAGAAACAAAGCAGAAAAAGCCCGAAAACAGCATGTATGTTGGCCTGACGTCAAAATGCTTTAAGTTTGATGATATTGATAAAAAATTGTACATAGTATATGCTTAAAAATTGTATTTGTGGCTACTATGATGGTTGAAAATGCGACCTTGAAATATTTCTGTCTACAAAGTGTCAATTTTGTTTATGACTGTTACAATATTGTTGTTATTATTATATTGCTTTTAAATATAGAATTTAAGTAGCTGAATTTTATAAGAAATAAAAATTATATGATGTATATCTTTTCAATGTGAAAAGTGTCAATTTTGTAATTTTAAGGCGATGAGCTTGCGGATTCTATTCATGCGGAAAGGTAAGTGGTTTGCGGTGCAAAAGCTGGGCCTGGGCTTTTATCTTGAAGATAATGTTGATTAGGGGTGTCGAGTGTGTGTTTCTGGAGTACCTCTCTCTGGATGTGGAGCTGTAGGTCTGTGTGTGTGCATGATGGGTCCATAAATAGGGCGAGGTGAGAGGAATTCAGCCTCTTATACCGAGACTATGTGGCTATTGTTCCAGAACTATAAATCATATTCCAATAAATCTAACATTCCACCATTGAACGGTTTATTGCTTTTTGCGCATCGGATTTCCTTTCCCTTCCCCCTTCGATAGTAAAACGTAATAAAGGCTACGGACACACACCCACACAAAGTGTGGATGCAGTCCAGGCCATTCTTCACACGAGCATTTACAAAGAGGATAAGAGGAGTGCAGAAAGCGTCTGAAAATAAAGAAAATAAAAAATAGGACCGACGAAAATATTAGAAACGAAAAATCGTCAATACCAATATAAACTGTATATGTTCTACTGTCGCTCGCACAGAATTATATTTATTATATACATTGAATTCCTCTTGATCCGTATAACTCAAACACACAAACCGCGACACTTTATTGTCACGAAGAATTTTATTACTTTCCACACTCCATTTCCTGGGGGAAGCGAAACTCTGAGCAGGATACGAAAGGAAAAGCGAGGAAAACCATGAAATTGGCTTAAACATAAACAGAGGCGCGAATCTTTTAAAACATCCCATCCAGAAATCTGTTTATTCTACTCCAGCCATCCCTTCAAGCTCAATTAATTCCATCCCTCATAACTGAAACCAAGTATTTTTAAGCTTTTATAAGTCATTCATTGTATTCATCAAGTAAAATTATGTAATATTCATGATATTTTATATATGTGTTTTTATATAATCAATTCCGATGAGGATATAAAAACAAATTAGTTTACAGGATTTGGGAACTAAGCATTCAGATATTTATAAATATGTCAAATCAAGAACGCCATCTATGAATGACGTTATAACTAATTTTTTTAATTATAATAATTATTATAGAAACAATTAAATTTTCTTAGAAAATACCAAAAAGTAAGGTCAAGCATAATAAAATTATTATTAATTTATAGTAATGGACAAGACTTCATGATTTTGGAAGTTCTGATTTGAATATTAATGTACATATATAATGTAAATGTAAATATAAATATATAAACATAGTTGTAATGAAGAATTACATAAGTAGAATTCGTTGATTGTTAAATTATGATAATTATTGAAACAACTTTATAAAATTGAAAAATAAACTTACAAATTTTCTGAGACATAAAATTATAAAATGTATATTATTTCAAAGTAAAAGCAGTGGATCTTTTATAAAAATCCCATCCAGAAATCTGTTTACTCCCGGAGAAGCTCTGCTCCATCCGCGGTTTCAAGCTCAATTAATTTCATCCCTCATCACGCCAGCCGTGATAAGATCATTTTCATATTTATTAAAGCCACGCCGAAACTGCGTTAAAAATTATCATTTAGATAACTCTGAGTTATTGCCACATTGATAAGGGCAAAATTAATTCAAAATAATAATTAAAATCGCAAACAGAGCTTGAGAGCAATTTTCAACCGTGGAAGTTCATCAAGCGTTCCCGCAAAAATTACGTTTTTGTTACAAAGCCAACCACTTCTGGCTTTTATCTTTCATCAAGAGAAGAGGAGGTAAAAGGGGAATACATTTTCTATTAACTCATCCTTTTCGAAATTATCTCGACATGATGAGAATTCTGATCCAATTATGCATGCATACGAATTTGTAAGGGGATTGGGAATGGTATATGGCTTAACGCCATCGATTGTTCCGTCACTTCGAGGAGAGTGACAGAACCATTTGTTAGTCGGCGCGTTCTGGAGTGCTATTAGTTCTTTCGAGACAATTTATAATGTTCGACGATTTTATGGTTACCACTGTCATATGGAAAATTTATCGCCAATCCGAATAGAGAATTATTAACAGCTGTTTCACTCCACCCCACTTTGATGTATTTTTATTCTTTGTCGCCTTTGTGAATTCTCTTAAAATATATGATTACTTTATCACAATATTTTCCAATAAATCTTACAGATAATAATCAAGAATTCTATAAAGAAACATAGATTTCTAATGGTTGTTCCAAATCCAAATTGTTCAAAAATTGAAATATTTATCGCAAACGAATTACTGTAAAGTAAAATAACTTAACAGAAATATTATTGTCACCACCACTTTGATCGGCTTTTTTTATTGCCTTTGTAAAATTTCTTCAAACAAATGAATATTTTATCGCATACGTTTCTAATCAAACTTTCTAACTATTATCTAGAAATATGTACAATAAAACTTCGGTTGTCGAACATAAATTCATTCCTAAAGTTCCGAATTTAAAATTGTTTGTAAACCGAAACCATTTTATACGACAAAATAAAATCCGATTGGATTCGAAAACCGAGTATACAGTTGGTGGTAATATGACATAGTAACATTTGTAACTTATTAAGGGCTGCCAACAATTTAAAAACAATAATTCACTATATGTTTGTCGCATTTTATTATCCTATGTTTCCAATAATGAAAGTAGACTCTTATAATTGTATTATTCAATTTTAAAATACGAAAATCGTGTGGTCAGTCGACAGAAAAGGGAAGTTAATAAAATTACGAAATAGGTCAGAGCAGTAAATTGCATTAATAATTTGTTGGATCGGTCGAAACTCGTTTAAATTCATTCATAAATGGGGAATACTTAAGGTGCCGGAGCGAAGGTAAAGTTATTTCGCAAAACAGAAATGATTCAATATAAATTCATCGGATGCAGGGTTTCCATTATAATGGGAAAATCCAGTGAAATCCGTTATTATATTACGTCTACAGTTACCTTGTCAGGTGACTGTGTAAATTAAAGAAGAAGTAAAAAATAAATAAATAAATGTATATTCATAATCGTTGTGTACGGGTAAGAGGAGAGATGTTAATAATAAGAAAAGCGACGTAGCATTCCGACAGGCTGAGAGATGCTTTGTTGCTTGGGGTTGGGCGACATTAAGAAAATCTTTTCAGCGGCGAGGAACGAGACAGCTATTATACAAAAGGCTCGTCCGCTGCTGGAATAATTTAATGGGAAATCATCTTAATAAACTTTTAAAGTAAAAACAATTCCATCAAATTCAACGTTTTAATCTTATATACATTAATTACACTTGAAATAATAAATAAACATATCTTTGTTTCTTCATATGTTTTAATACAGGAAAAAAAATCAAAATAATGTATATATTAGTAAGAATGAAATTACTATTATTTACTTTATCTAACTACGAAAGTTAAACTAAACCTGACAAGCTTGTGGTCGCATTAAGATTGTTGTGAAAGAAGAAGGTCATCTGTCGGTATCTTAGTAATATAAACACAAAATATGTATTCCTGAATTCTATTTTTCATGGGCCCCAAAAAGTATCGTGAACACAATACTGTGGCGAGTGTCCCTAATGGTTCATATAAAATAATAAAAATTAGAATAACTAGGTAAAGTATAGAATAATCAGATAAAGTATAAACTAATACAAATATTCCAGAAATTGACAACTAATTTAATAAAATACAGTTAATTACTCGTTAGTTTCCTACTAGAAATGACAAAAAAATGTTTATGTCTCATAAGGTTTTTTTTAGGTTTTATGATGATCATAAAAAAAATGAGTACTGAAACTTATGGAGGATGAACAAAGGATAAAAGGGATGTTTCCATCGGTGAAATGTGATTAACATTCATTACTTTCTTGGAAATTACAATTACGTCGACCTTATCTTCGCCTCAAAGAGAAATTAACGGCGAGGGGAAGACTCTTTTCAATGAGCAATTAATGCAGACCAGATTATTTATTTTTTTTACCCTCGCCGCAGACGTAAGGAAAAAAAAGATCCTTACGCGAAGAAGACGAGGAGCCCTCTTTGATGCCCTTTTTCTTGTTTAATATTCATACGGTATTGCTCAGGAGTTTATGAGAGCCAAAGAGACTTGAAAAATCGTTTGTTCACCCCCTTGTTTTATGCAACACCGACACTCATATTAAATAAATCTTCCTCACCTTTTATATTGCAACGCACACCGTTCAGGATATTAGAGTCGTTTATATTATACCTACAAAATTTCAACGTTAAAATAAGTATACGTATGTGGAAGGAAGCGAGAGCAAATGCTATTAGTTGCGCAAACTCCTAACCTATTTCAGATACAGAAGGAAAAGCCTTAAAATATACTATCAAGCCTGTACAAGCAGCGACAAAAATTATTCATATTTTCCACGCGCTGCATAAACTTATTACACGTCATGTGTCGGGATCAAGCACTTTCCTCGGAAACCATCCTTAAATATCGAATGCAAACAAGATCCCTTCTCTTTTTTTCTGTTACATCTCCGTATAAAACATCCTTTTTCTCTGTTTACCTAACAACGAACGTGCTCATAACTTGTTTTGATAATAAACAACAATTTGCATTTTCTCGAAAATGGAATTACTCTATATAACATATGTAAATTAATTTCAAAATTAATGACACAATGCACACATTATTTAAATTAATTATTAGTATTAACATCCTTAAATTCCTTGATTATCATGAATTATTAAGTATGAAAATTGTGTGGTAATATTTTGTAGTTCTCCAATGTTTTGTTTTATATTGATTTATATAATGTTTCGTTCACACTAGAGCTATTTCATTACTATTGGTTATTCTGAAAAACTAAATTGATAGCTCATTAAACTGTCGTGTATTTTACTTATTACGTCTTTTTGTTTTATATTATACATAATGAGGCATAGATTTTAGTAGAATATTTGTAATTGTAAATATATTTATTTTAGTGTGATCTTATTTTATTTGCAATCAATTGTGTTCAAACAAAAGTAACATACCTTTAAAAAAATCACACTATATTAATAACATACGTGAAAAATAGGTATATTATTAGTAAGCTTATATAGAACTTTAAGTTATAACACATCATGCAGTACTGCAACGGATTTGTGTTTGCTTAATCCAGATTACTAGAAGTGGATGCGTACGCACCGTTTCATGAATAAACTGCATATAGCTTTCATCCATTTAAGTTAAATACTTCCATTTACTGTTTGGACAATGCTGCCTCATATAGTATACATATTTAAAGACTTCTATGCAACGTGCCTTTTATCAAAGTGAACATATTTTATTCAAAACGTTCATGCATATTGAAATGCACTAATTAATGAAAAATATATATGAACTTCAACGAGCTTCAACTAAATAGTCAATTTTCATTTAGTTTTAAATACTATAGTAAAAAAAATTATACATAATGTAAGTATTTTTAATGATGTTTGCTAAATATAAAGTTAATAAATATATTAAATTATTTATATTAGTTTTCATAATATTTCAGTTAAAAAAGTTTAAAAACGAAATCAAGACGGATTTGAAAACTGATTAATTATTAAGAGAAACATTGCTTTTCTCGAATTATGTTCGAGAATTGAGGTTAATATTATATTGGTTTAAATGATCAAACATCGAAGCGCCTAACACGGATTCTATAATGGATTATATATTTTATAGGAAAAACGATTTCGGGTTTCTATAGTCTTTGAACAAATTAAGAGAATCAAGGTTCCATTGTATAATACATTAATTCATATTAAAATAGTTTTTATGAACAATAATTGAAGATTCTAATATGGATTATCTATATTATATTAATTCCTGTGTAGAAAAGGGTTTAGTTTATTTTTCAGACTTTAGGAACAAATTATGTTCATAAATCGAGGTTTCACTATGTAATGTATGAAATACTATTATAAAGATTTAAGACTTCGAAAACTTATATCAACTTAAATTGTTTCTATTTCTATAGACATTCTGAATAAAATAAGTTCGAAAACCGAGGTTTTTGTACATTGTAGTTGGATGAATATTATCAAAAAAAGCTAATAATTAATTACTTAAATAATCCAATGCACGATAAAAGAATTTAAACCTCTTAGCAAACACTACTACAATATTTTGTTTCTATTATTTACAATCTTGTTGTCATTTGCACAATTTTGTTTGCTCTTGTTTTGCGAATGTTATTCGGGACTATCAAATATATTCACAAATGTCGTAACGTAGGTAGTTTGATCTAATATAAAAAATATATATACTTACCCTCTTCGAACTTTTCTTTTGTCATATATCCAATATCCTTTTCTCTTTTTTCTTCAGTCCCTACTTTTACATTTTACAATGCTTTACAGAAAGTAAGGTTTTATTGCATACATTCAAAACCTATCTGTATATTTCTTTTGCGTTTCTTTGACGTGTCCTGAAATATCTCACGAAAAACTTCACTTTCTCTTCTCAAACAACTAATTTATTACAATTGAAATTTACATTGTGTCTGAATACATTTCATTCATTAAATGTTAATGTAAATACAGTGGAATTTAAATTTTAAGGATCTTTCCTTCTAATTGGACTTTTGTTTAAATTAAATATTGCATATGGGATTAATAGAGCATTTTTCTATCATAAATCGTCATCGTAAGGCTTTAGTATATTATACTAATGATTCCTAGTGGGTAAATAATGGATGGAAATTCATATAAAAATCATAGTGTGTAGTGAGATGAGAGTTATATGAATGCCTTGTTTAAAGAGGCACGGAGACTAGTTCATCAAGTTCTAGTTCATCCACCTACTTTCAGGTCAGTAGTTGTTGTCCTGAAAGTAGGTTTCTTGACTGTCGAAAGTTTTGTAACAAGACCATAATATGTTGAAGGTTTTTACCTATTATTTAACTGCTAGTTGTATTTATAAACAAAACTATCTTGATATTCAGAGTATAAAGATGTGAGAATAAATTGAAGTATAGAAATTTAAAAAAAGATGATGAAAACAGACAGTACGTGTTGTTACTTACTTTTATTATTAATGTTCAAGACTGAGTATACACAGATGACTTCAATGGGAGTAGTGTGATTGTGCTCGTTAGTTAGCTTTCGAGTATGCCTGTTGCTTGTTGTCATTTTCAGCAGATACATGAAAAATTATCGCTCTTTAAACAAGAAAAACACTCTCTTATCTTGCGAGACAGACAAAAAGAAAATAATAGCCAAGTGAATTTAATTTAAAAATTTAAAGACATAAAAATTACTTATAAGTTGGGAATACGTAAACCTTAATAAGGAGAGTAATTCTCAGATACAGATGGAATATCTCGTTTATATCTATAAATAAAAATATCCAATTAAGACTATGGCACAAAAGAACGACTCGAAATGCAAAAAACTTAATATAATGGTAAGAAGAAAAAGCAGTCAGAAAGCGGATAAAAGGATAACTGAGGCAAAAGGAAATTAAATTATGGCGAAGTAGTAAATAAATCTGGTATTTATTCCGACGGAAGTTTACGTAAAAGATTCGCTGATAGGTTTCATTAAAAATATAAAATGCAAACAGATGTAACGCAATTTTTTTTTACCACAATAAATTAATTCATTATTTTTTGTTTCAAATAATCAAAAAACCAAGATTTATATATTTTTAATTCTTACTATTTTCTTGTTTTCAAGAAAATTTGTTGCAATAAATTTTATTATTAATTTAAAACAACAAATAATAAATGTTATTGCTTTATCTTAATCATTTTCCAGTTATAAATCTTAATTACATTCATGCTTTATTATTTGAATTTGCTCAAGCTATTAAAATGAAAAGATACATTAAATTATATAAATGTGTATTTTAATTAATTAATTTCAGAACCTTTTTATTATATACAAAATATTTGAATCAGAAAATTTTGAATTGAGAAATATTTATGCAACTTTAATTAAATGAAGAAAATTGTAGCTTTGTAGACATTTATATAGGGAAAGGAGTTACCATCTAAAATTTATTATTCTAAATATTGCAACAAACATGTGCATAGTAAGAATTGTAAAATATGTGCAAATTACATTTTCAATTATTGTTTCCTAGGATGGACTAATGGCTTACTTTTAGTATGTTATTATTTCTGATTAATTTTGATATTATAATAGAAAAATATGTTTAGTTCATAGTGGGTTTGGTAAAATTGAATTTTTAATTCTGGTTTCCTTGGATGGACCACTGGTTCACTCTCAGTATGATATTATTTATAATTAATTGATTACAGATTTAAGTGAATTTAATACAATTGAAACAAATATAATTTATTTAGAGGCTGCAATTTCCAACACAGGAACATAAGAAAGTTGTTGTTGATCAGCTTCGAGTATCGCAATTTAGGATAATTAAAAAAAATAATTGTTTCTTACATAATAATATTTATTTCCTTAAATATTAAATTGATCTTGGAATGCAATTGAAATAAACAGAGAAATAATTAGTTTTGGGACTGCAATGTATAGCGTTCTATGTACCGTTTGTGTCAGCTGTCGATCCGTCAGCTCGCCAAATTGATCCCATCAAAGCTTAACTGATTGCTTAATTAAACACTCCCCTGTATAAACACTCAATACTCATGTCTCTTTCCCGCACTCTCTCTCTCTCTCTCTTGCACACTCATTCATACAAATACATACGCACATGCAAACACTTCATCCGCGAATGAAGCGACCAATTGAACAGTATTAATATTATTTCGTGCTACTTCCGGTCTGGAAAACAGAGCGCGTCGTGCAATTATATCCGGCCGCCGTGATTAACATTAATCACGCAATGATTGATATCCGCGTTTATGCCATTCTGTCATTACGTAAGCATCGCTCGCAACGTCAGCCGCCTCCACTCCAAAAGCATAACTAATTATTGGAGACGGGAGGAGGAATGGGAATCTCGAAGGTGTGACACCCCCCAGTCATAAATAACACTTAGAAGGTATAAAAGGACTGAACATATTCCAACCAAGTGGGACGTGTCTCCAATAAACATAGTGATTTGATTGATTGTTATAATGCGTTTACCGCATTTGTCGCGCGCTGATCAATCAATTCATTACCGTGATTACATCCACGAATTCTACTATAACATCCTATAGATGTATTCCAGGAGAGAGGAATATGATGAATGCAATTTAATTAGGTTTTGACAGCGATGCCCGAATTTGAAACTGGGTACCTACGCATCAACGTTATATTCCACACATTTCGTCGTTCCGATTGAGAGCTAAACCGTGTACAGGTAAATTGGCGATCAAAAAATCATTGACTGACTTTTATTTGTCTCACACGGTATTGCCATCAATGAGTACACTACTTTTCAATTATTGACATTTGTTCGAGACTCCTCTTTACTAATGACAAATTGATGTACATTTGTATGTATCTTCCATCTGGAAGTGGACATCTCATGACCTATATATTATTTAAGTTCATAGAATCGCCACATATTAGACAAAAGTTATTACAACATGAAAATTATTTGGTAATAAGAATAATTATACTTATTTTAAACCAGTTTAAACTCTACTAGTTAATTTGATAGAGTCATTACCAGAAACATCTTTCAATAACCTTGGGGGTATAGTATCTAGTGCCACGTGGACATTATTGTTATTTTGTATCAGATTACAGTCCAAAAATAAAGTTGATAGAGTCGCGACCAGATAATTTCTCCAATTACCTTAAAAAAAGTATATAGAGCTACGTGGTAATAAGAGCCATAGGTAATAAGAAATATTAATATTTTAAACCAGATAAAACTATTTAATTCAGTGGGCAAGTTGATAGAGTCATCATCAAATAGTTGCTCTAATGACCTTGTATGGTGTCACATGGATATTTGTTGGTAATATGGTTCATATTCTGAGCTATAGGAAACTCCTAAATATAGTTCTAGTTAAGATGATAAAGATGTCACGAGATTATTCTTTCAATGATCTTGAAATTGTTTATGTAGAACCACATATAATTTAGTAGTTAGTTATTTGAAAGTAGCATGAACTAGAGAGTGGTCTCCACAAAGGAAGGCGAGTGGAGCCTGAAGAAAGTCAACTAGGAGGATGGTAGTAGAAACTAAGACTAAAACATATCAACTTTGCTGTTAAATACTATTAAAGTACTGGTCCTGGGTGATTGATGATGAAAGGGAGAGGTTTTAGTGCGTAAGAACCCTCTCCTTAACACCAAAAAGTATGAACTACTCAATACAGCTTACATACTTATGAAACTTAATATGAATTAGAAATTATCATTTTGCAACCTAATTCATCAAAGTTTGTCAATGGATTTATTCTCAATATAAATTTATAATTAACAAAATATTCACAATCAAACTCTTTTAACCTCGTAATTCCCTTTATTTTTGGTACAATTCAATTTAAATAACCACAATATTTCCATTATAAAAAATTCATTAAATTTTTCATGAAACAATGGAGACAAAACTAACAAATATTTAATTCTACACCTATCATTTATATAACACAAATAATTAACTATGATTTTATACAAAAGTGATGGTGATTTGGCATGTTTTACACAAGGAAGTAACAATGCACCCCCGATCTGGTGATGATTGAACATAAATTAGTCTCATCAATCATGAAAAAAAATATCTGGACTTAAAAATTGCCGAGTCACGTTTTGCGAAAGGAAAGCGAATCAAGATCAAACGTCTCTTTCGTAATCTGAAGTAATATACAAAGCTAAGAAAAATGGAGAAGAAAAAAAAAATGAACAACAACATAATAATGTAATTTATTTTCTGTCAGACTGTTTCCGTTCAAACCGGAAAATGATTTCAAGAACGCCATTGATCTTGCATAATTGAATTCACTTTAGCAAACTTATTATTCATCATTGTGTTGTATATATTCAGTTTTTATGTGTTCATAAATTTTACCATTATATAAGAAAAATGATTTCATTCATAAAGAACAAGATATGTTCGAAAATTAAAACTTTTGGAAAAATTGTTGGAAAACCGAAATCTTGTTTCCTATATAATAAACAATTATTATTATAATTCTACATTTTCATAAAAACTACTTCAAACCCGAATTGTCCGTCAAACGAAACCTTTTCCCCCATATAATAATAAACTATTGTTGTTATAATTCTGAATTTTCTTTGTTATACTCAAAAGCAAATGGGATTATTAAATATAACTGGATTAATTAAAAATATAAATAAAAAGCGACGTGCTTCATAGAACTGTACTATAGATGTGAGTATGCTGAAATTTACGAATGAATGAAAATTTGAGTAGCCCAGAAGAATAAGGGGCGCATGATTTATATAAGTGTTCTACATATATACAGTGAAAGGGAAAAAGAGAAAAGGGGCACAGAATTGAACTACTCGAATTATATAATGGTTATTCAGCTCGGTGCTGCAATGAGAACACAGAGCTTCCTCTCATCAATTATCTAACACATCCATTTTTGCACCCTAATGCAATTATATAGAAAATAAGTATAGAATAAAAGGAAATATAAATATATTATGTAGAGCGCAATTAAATAAATCGATTTATATTACATGCATGCGACCTATTTATTAGCTGCATTTTTTTCACGCTATTGATAAAAAAAATTATAGAAAACTATTTTAGAAAAAAAAAACAAGTAAGTTTTCTAACTATTAAGATAGATTAAGAAACGCCATTAAGATCCAGTATATTTTTTAAAGAATTTAATATATTTTAAGGATTTCAATAATAAGTTAATAAAAAATATTTTCTTTAAATTAAATAAAATTATTTTATTGCATAAAAAGTATATAATCTATCTTTGTAAATCCAGTGTAAAATATCTTAATAAAACTTATAATTATTGCTAAAATTGATTGCTTTTCGAAATCGTCGGAATTATGTAACTGTGAAATAAATAGTAAAAGCACTTCCCTTTTGTTGTCCAATTCATAAAAATGCATTCTTTCAAGGATTAGAATTGATACTTATTTTGATCTAAACTTATATTATTGTAATCATTTGAGTCTAAAGTTATCATGAGAAAAAAACAATTTTATTCGAAGAAATTGAAAATCTATACCCAATGTTACCAAGTTTATGGTTTTATATTTCGCATTAGTATGGTTCTATTTATAAAATGATGGTCCTTATACTACACCTGTATACTACACCTGCTACAAAATCACCATTGATGACATATAAAAGCGAATCTTAATATTCTTGTTTTTACCATGTCAGAAATAAAATGTAGCATGGACACAACATTATATAACATGTTGTAATTTTTTTTTCCAAGGATCGGAAAACTGGGGTATTCTTGGAGACATTGAAGACATTCAACAATTAGAACTTTATGAATTATTCATTATGGGGTAATATTGGCGTAAATGAATATATTTTGGTAATAGTTAAATAGACTCCCCCGATCCCTGTCCTATTCTTTTATGATGATTGCAAAATGTTGCTGACATTTCAAATTATCATCAAATTATTTTAAATATATCAATTTAATAATTAATATTCTTTGTCATATTCAAAGTTTTCATTGATTGACGTTGTATTGTATTTTTCAATTTTTTCGCGTTTATGCAGCAAGTTTTGCTGTAGTTAAAGGGTTAATTATAAAAAACTTCAAACTCAAGTTCACGGATAACTTTAAAAATAATTAATTACAAAACTTGATTTAAAAGTAGTTTTTTTAATGTATAATTAAAAATAATTCTAGAAATACCTTGATGCAGATTATATCGAAATATAGAAGATAATTCAAAGATGCATACCTGAAAGCAGAAAAAGGAAAACAAATATTACAAATGGAACACGTTACTTAGTACGTGTAAAGGATTAAAATAATTATTGATGTAATGTATTTGGACAACAAATAATTGTGTCGAGAGCGCGCGGAATTGCAAATTGCAAGTTCAATATTATGCCGAACATTAATAGGTTTAAACAAACATGCGCCGAATTCGTTAATTCCCGACGAAAATGTTTTCAATTAATCCGAAACGCGTGTTTGCGCTTTAAAATCAAAACATCCGCAACAGGGAATTTCGAAGAAAAAAAAATATAGTGTACGATTCGAATGCATATGCACACACAAGCAATTAGGTCAGTTTTGCCAACTGTAATTATTTCTCGTTGGGCGAAAGTTTTGATGGCGTATATTTTATAAAGTAATTCCGCATAAACGCGCAGCCAGAAACTCATCAAATCTATTATTTATCGTTGCCGCCTCCGCGGTGCCATTAACTTGTGAATATTTTGCAGAAGAAACTTTCCAACCAATTAAACAACTTGCATTATATAATTTTTTTCGTAAGCGCGGTGGAAGCAAGAGTCTAGAAGGGCGGGAAAAAATGTATAATTTAATTTTTCGTATCTTGTCGCTACAATTCTAAATTTTAAATGTGGTTCAGGGACAAAAGTCGAACAAAACTTTTCAGATTACTTCCTACACGTTATTAGATACAAGTATAACTTTTTAAAGTGAAAACATTTATATTGATCAAATACTAATTCAAATAATTATTTAAAAACTTTCTTTTTGTTAATAAGTTGATGATAAACATTGAAATTGAAAATTTCTATTTCATTGTTATACTAAAAATTTAATATATTGGTCGTTTATGTATAAAAATATAATTTTTTGTACTATTTTGATTTTATTTTACTCAATTAAAATTTATTAAATTCGTACTAATCGTGCTTTTACTATTTTACAAGAATATTTAACAATTTTATCACATATCTTTGGTTATGAAACTAATGGTTTGGTTTGAGACTCAGTTTGCAAATATCGTTTCACTTTTTACAACTGCTAGTACGTAATATGCACGATGGATCTGCAAGATTTATGTCTTTCGAAAGGTTTTTGCGAGAAGCAAAAAGATCGGATTCATGTCTATTTAAAGTATTCCAAAGTTTATTGGATTCGATAATATCAGTTTAATAGCAAATAAAAGAAAACGTAAATAGATACATCTGCAATGCACGTGATGAAGTATCTTCCTTAAGCAATAACAAAATTTTATGATAGCCATGATACAGAAACTTGAAACTACCGTAGAAAATTTTGTTACGACACTGATTGTAATTTATTCAGATAAGAAGAGGGTGAAGGAACAGGATAAAAAAAAATATTTGAACTCTTCTACCCGTAAAATAAGTTTTGCGAATGCATATTTAATATTAGTGCACTCTGGACGCATGCATATGCGATTTTTTTTTAACGTGAATTTAATGCACCAATTTAGTGTAAAATTGCCATAAAATCCGTGCAGTTAGAATTTTAACGCACGCAAAAGACGGGTTCGATTTTGCAGCAACCCCCTCATATATTAAATTTATTTTAATGAAACTGTAAAGTCTGCTTTACGGTGTTGGTACTAAAAATCGCAGATTTGCATACAGCTAATGTGAAATTTGCATTTGCCTCTAATTTCTTTACTTCCCTATCCATGCATGTCGCCTATTATTTTACTGCGTGGTGTTCTATTCTTTTGTTTTTGGTTATTTTTAGGTTGAACTCGGTGTGCGATGAAATCTGAATTGGTCGTGATTTTAATTTCAAATCTGAAACTGTTTGGGTTTTTTTAGTATTTTTTTTCCAAGAGTGAAAATCCTTTTTGAATTCTTTTCGTTTCTTTTTTTTTTGGGGGACATAAAACTCGAGAGCCGGGCGGCTGTTGTCAGGAAGTCTGCTCCAGTGCTATCAATCAAAGCAATTAGTGCCCTAATGCATATGCAAAATCCGAAATTGAGAGGGTCACTTGGACCGCCCTTTGTTCGTCTATAATGTACCCATGCAATAATCAACATATTTTAGTGGTTTATCTTCAGATTTTATTAAAATATTTCAGTTATTGCTTCATGACATATTTAGTACATGACATTATGTACTTTGTATCTTATTTTCAAACATTTCATTGACTTATTAAAGCAATAGTTTGAAACGTTCCAATTCTTGAATTTAGTTTTATTTCACTATATTTAATATTTGATAAATTGAGACAAGTTTCTTTCTCATGGCTATCATATATATAAATTTGGACATATTTTTCTCAAAATATTAATTTTTCAAATTCTAATTTGTCCTTTACATAATGTAACTTACTAAAAAAAAGCGAAAAGCAAAACTTTTTTGTTTTGGAATATTATTTGCGAATCAAGGTATTTATTTATGAATCTAACCAATAAATTTATTAGTCATAAGTCAAAAACAATATATTGTCACCAAAAGTTGTAGTCAAAAAGAAACAGTAATTTAAATAAGAAGCCAATAGGAACAAGATGATTTTGTATTTATAGATAATTGGAAAACAAGACAAAAAATATTCGTGGGGCCCTAATTTCAATTCGTTGGGCCCTCAATTTGAAATTTACCAGAGTTCTTCAAATACAAATTTTACCTGTGGCCCACAAATTCCGTGAAAACAGTGCTTGTACATTGGCTCATTCACATATTGTTACGTTTATTAAGGCAATTGTTTTGGACGAAGAATTGGCGTTTATTACTACTTATTACATCGCTTACACTTCTACTTAGAACTATACTCAACTAATGTCACTTAAACTACTGTTTAACTAATGATCTTCTCCATGCTTAACTCCACGCTTTAAGCTTCCCACCTTCACAATTGCACTCAAACAGCAATTGTTAATTATATAAACTTCAGTAGTAAATACATTAGCCGTGTTCTAATTTACTAAAATATGATATGATGATGAATTCTGTTGTTGAGTAGGAAGCAATGCGCCAGCTAAAATATGCGAGGAAAGTTCATTATTCATACAGGATTTCCAAAGGTTCTTTCAACTTTTGATGCGCGCAGTTTCTTATTTTGTTTATTTCATTTGCCCGGATCCTTTGGGCGTGTGATATTTTGATTGCGGCTGCGGTATGTGTATTCCACGATCAAAGGAATCGATTTGCACTTAGAAACGGTATGCAAAATTCGTGCGCGCGGATTTACATGGATGAAACGGTCATTAGGCCGTTGAGCCAAGGATAGAAAAAAATCATGTATATGGAAAACAACGTCGAGTCCTGAAAAAAATAATATAGAGAAGGGTTGGATATGAAAGGTAACGAAATTCCTGCAGCCAGAACACCCCTCTCTCATAAAGCAACCATTAATATTTATATGTCTATATATACTTTTCTGCACGGACGTACATCTACGTGTGCATTGGTGTGTGTATGTATGTGTGTTGAAATTACAGCCGAACTGAAATACCCTTTGTGTGAGCACTATGCAAATGCAGTCGCAGTAAATTGATTCAATCCGCTTGAATATTATCACGATAAATATTGTGCCATGGACAGAGTTTGTTTTGAGTGAGTTGGGAGCATATACATATCCACATCCATATCCACGTGTATACGTATATCCTCACACACATATGAACCTGTGATTTATTTAAATTGTATATATTGTTTATTACCTGCGAAAATATGGTTTTGTGGGTTTTCGGGCGTGTCTGGATGCATCCAGGATCTGTCTCTCATTCCGCGAGGCATGTGTGGTTTGTGTTTCGTAGGGCTCTGATTTATGTACCTTTTGTGACTCGTCTTCCGGTTGACAGTTTGGAAATAGCCAGGAAATAGAGTTTGTCTATCAGCCTGGAGGCTCCTTCTTCCAACCGGAACACAACGATATAAGCTCAAAGAAACTCACCCTCTGCAACAGCTCTGCTCTATTTTTTACCGAACAAAACCCATTTATTACAAAATTATTCAACAGATGAAATGGATGTTGGTATGACACAAATGGATGATTGTTATACAAATCATAAAAAAGCTCAAACTGCAATTTTTCTAATTGATCGGTCTCGGTGGATGACACAATATGTTCAATAATTTAACTATTTATCGTGGGCCCCAAAAAAACCCTAAATAAAATGACTTTGCTTAGAGAAGGCCAACAATAAACGAATCAGCGTTAAATGAAGTTATGTTAACTTAGAATAAATATATAAATTTAAAGGTTTTTAAACTTCTTGTATTGAATTATTTGAGGAATAAATTAAAGAACATGTTGACAAAAATAAGTTGAAGCAAAATGTTTGAAAAGATGCAATATTAGTTTCTAGGTATTCATAGTCTTGAGATATTAATTAGAACTAGACGGGAAGCTAGTATCCATCTGGGGATTAATCTTAAATCATAAGAAATGTGGAATAAATTTCAAATTTCCTCATAAATCATATACTAATTAGAGGAAGGACGAGGAAAGGCAACAACAATAAAAATAGTACAAAATATAGAGTAAAGAGCAAAAGCTGAAAGAGATGCAGCGATCGCGGAAGAAGACGCGCAGCGTCGGCGGCGGTACAATGGGATTACGCTAATGGAATTAATTTTGATGCATAATTAATTGCAGCGGCAGGATTTATTGGGCACAGTGCGATGATCTATTCTGGCTACGTTCGGTTCACGTGCACGCTTTAATCAACGAATACAATTTGAATATTCCTGGGTTTCAGGTAGAATTACGAAAATCGGATCGAAGTAGGAGGAACCAGAACCAGGATGTGGGTCCGGGGAATCCCTACCCGAAACGACCATCTCCTACCAACCAAACCCCTTAAGCTAAACCTCTGGTGCTCCGCGCTCGTTAAATGAACTTTCAAACAGAATTCCTCCGTACTAATTAACTTCAATTCGACGGCAATGAAATAAAATTTCCATCGGACATTTTTATTCCGCGTCAGTTCATCGCATTAAGTTGATCTATAATAGCATCAAATAAAAAAAAGTTGGGTTAACTTATATTAACTATCAAACAATTGTATTTAATATATTACTTTCTAAATGCTATTAAGTGTCGATTTAACGTTAACTTTAGCAATAATTACATAATACATAAGGATTCTATTGAGTTTTCCTTTGCTGACGGAGCAATTTTACAGGTAATTCAAGTATCGCCTCTACAGATCTAACATCAAAGCTTAATCAAAAATAGAAAATTATAACCTCAACATTTCGACACCGTTTGCAAAGGTTAGTGGAGTTTAATTTGGGCGGATATATACGCCGCTCATCTGTAAAGGTCATATACGGTTCTAATAATATGTAGTGAATAAGAATAGATGTTCTAAACATAATAATTACCAGTTATTTCATAGATTAACGAATTTAACGCTAATATTTATATATGTGTACTTAATAAAAATAATTAAGAAATAATTTATAATAACTAAATTATAGTATTTTGTGAATATAAATCAAGGGTTGGCAAGCTTCTTGGAGTCAAGAGGCATTTTTATCATTTGTATCACTTAAACAAATTTTCTCGGAGCCGCACTTAATGATGAGTAACGTTGGAAGACTGATAATATCAATGATTCTTTTAAAAAGAAAAGAGCCACATCAAATGAGTCGTTATGAGTATATTCAATTTATGTATAAATCAATTTAAAAAAGCTTTTAATAAAGCTGCAAGAATGTCGATATTTTAACAATGTCGAGTACGATTTTTTTTTGAAATATTTGGAAACAGTTCACTTTAGAATGGATAGAATTGCGATAAAAAAAACTGTAGAAGTTTCTGGGGAATCGATATATAGCTGGGATGGTAGGTGGATTGGAATTTTTGGAGATGCCAAAGATATAGACAACAATAAAAGCTACAGGGCTATTCGTTCGGAATTTTTAGGGAGTCTTTTCAAATTTCATTCCACTTCTCTCCGGGGCTTTACAAACCGGTAATCCCTGTGAAAAACGCGGACCGAATAAATTTGCCCTACTCGAAAATCGAATGTGTATCTTCCTCCTTTTTTTTCGCCCTCTCACCCTTTCCGACTCTCCCTATTTCCTCGTGTTCTCTTTATTCCACCTCAAACGATGTTTCGCTTCTTCTCCATTCGTTGCATCAGCGAAATATAGCAAAATCAATCCACCACCTGTGGGAAAATGTTGTGTGTGTGCATGCGACATAGGTGGAAGAAAATGAAAGAACGGTTGTCTGAATTTCGGTGGAACGAGGAACAAAATCGATCTGGGATAGGAAATGCCCTATTCCGTATGCACGACCCGATAACTGGAATCATTATACTCAACCCCAGTAATCACTCAAATTAATTACATAGTTAACCCGGGCAGCATTAGATGAATATTGAAATCCATACATCCACACACAAAATAAACGATATTCTCTCTCTCTCTCTCTCTGCTTCTATCTAACTCCATCCATCCATCACATTTACTTGTCTATACATATCCAACGCAACGCGTGCAGAGTTTACACAGAAAACCATGCCACAAAGTGGCCCTAAATTGAACAAAACTCATCCTTTGTGCTGACTATACTTGAATAAAAAAAATGAGGGAGCGTTAAATATTTTATCAGCCCATATTTATACTGCTGACACACGCCACGCTAAATAAACCCTGTTTCTGAAACATTAATTCTTCAGTATATATTTTTTTTTCCATACTCTTGTATGACCCTTGAGAAATGTACAAAAAAATATATAAACATTACTCTCCTTTTCCCTCGACAAACAAAAAAAAAACAAAATGGTCACATAACAATATATTAAGATATAAAAAGGGATATACTTAAAACACACCGCATTAAATATTTTTTAGAGAAAGACAAATGTTCTTAATGTATTATTCAGTTATGTAATAATTATTAGAATAAAGTATACAATTATATTTAAGAAATGGTGAATATTAGTATTAAACTGCATCCAAACTATGCGTGACTAAGTACATTAATATGTATCATGCTTACTAACTGTTACATAATTTAGTTTTTTTTAACTTGTAATTAGTAATTCCAGTAATAGTTTAAGTCATTTGTCAATGTACTGCTACTTTAGTCATCTTGTTCATATGACTTATGCATAATTATTTATTTTCTCAAAATATTACATTAAAAACAGAAATGCAATATTTTAATTAACACAACAATAACTCGTATTGTGCGGATTCCTGCATCAGTCCGGTTTCACTCTAGTCTGGTTTTAAAATTTAATAAAATTTCAAAAAGATTTTTTTATATTTGCTTCCTCAATAAGTCCGGTTTAAAACCGCACTATACAAGTTATTTCTGTATTTAAAAATACAAATTGAAAGATTAATATTGGAACATTTAATCATGAAAATTATTTTAGATACTTTATAAATATTTCTAAAGGAATTAAAAACTGTGAAAAAAAATCAAATATTATCATTAAAACTTTTGAAACTTTATGTAATTCATTCATAAATAAATTGATTTACATAATAATTTGAAATTATATAGTTTCTATAATAATAGAAATTTTATTATTCATTAAAAAAATGATTTTTTCTAGTAAAATTATAAAATTACTTTTGGTCATACAAAGTGGAATTACCTTCAAATATCGTTATTTTTGATATTTATCCATTAATATTATGATTTTACTATTACTCTATTGAAATGACATACCGTTTATGGGCCATTATTGAAGTAATAAAGTAGGATTGAGTTTATGAACCGAAAAAATGGCGCAAATTTTATTCGTAATAAACTGCATTACACATTTCTTCTCAAAATTGTAAATCATTCCTAAAAAAATAATTTTAAATTTACAATCAACTGTACAATTGGATTATTTTACTTCCATTAATTTCTAAGATCAAATATATGAAGACATAATAACATAACTAATTGAAAATTTCTACTAAAATTGTAATAAAACATAAACAATTTAACAGACAAAATATAAAAAAATACCCTTGAAGTATTCTTGCAATTTCTTACTAAAATAGTAAAAAAGCAAACCTCACACAATTCGGCTTCGATCAGTCCGGATTCACTACAATATGGTTTAAAAATAAATTCTAAAAAATCTTTTTTGAGTTCTTTATTTTTATACAGTTTTATAGTTCTCGATTAGTTTCGTACTATGCGAGGCATTTATACATTAATTGATAATTGATTTTTAATTCTTTTATTATATAAATTTGTTTCTTAAATTATATATATATATAATATATTATGTAAATTCAATTAATTTACTACAGTTTATTTTCTTTATTGAAGATATACTAGAATCATACCTTGTCAATTTTTTAATTTAAATTAAATATTTAGAATGTTTATGTAAGAATGAGAATTTAAATATTGACATCGATTTAGATAGACACAACATAGTTCAAGCATTTTTTAACAATGGATGGACGTGTTGTTGTTTTAATATTGCTAAGTGTCGACTTAAACGAACCATCATTGTCTGAAGCTTGTTTCCAGTTTGTTTATTTCGAGTGTCCTCGTAAATGCATTGTGCTAGACAGCACTGCAATCATTTGCATTGCACTTCTCTCGTGTCCTGGATAAAAATAGTGCCTGACGTGCCAAGCACTAAATCATATCTGACGCCTACTCAAATCAAATAATTGTAAGAAACTCTTACATACATTCATTATTCAGCAAACAGTCATTCCTATACGACAGACTACAAACTTGTAATAAATGAAGCATATTTTGTTACAAATGAATCTTATACTTTTTTGAATCATTTATTCGTATCGTATTGGTACAAAATACAGCAATACATCGCATAGTGTGGCTTTGATAAGTTTATTATAGTACGGTTTAAAAATTGCAAAACAAACTAATTTTATTAAAATTTTCCTTTCTTATTGTGTTATTTATTTTTACGTGATTTTATAGTCATCGAATAATCCGGTTCCAAAATTAAAATTTAATTACTATTATTGACTGAAGACAATACTCTAAATATTTCAGGATAAAATATAAAAATAAGTGAGAGTAATATTCCACGAATTTGTATAATGACTGATTTCGCCGTTACGTAATTGGTACGTTTCGAAGAAAAGTTTTTTCGGTCGCAGGTGAAAAGGGTGAGTTGTGGCTATTCGATTGACTAATGGTACTTTTCTTGAAACTTGTCCCACTTACTTTCTAGGATTATTACTTCAAAAATAAGTTCATCAAATTATTCAATTCCATCCAGTCACGTTCCTTTTTCACGTACACCAAAATTATAACTTTTGGTTAAAAAAAAACGTTAAAAGCGATATTTAATAATGTATCGTCAATTGTGCTTCTTCCAACTTAAATTACTTGTAATTACGTCATCGGAATATTGTAAATATTTTAAATGGCAATTTAGCAAAGGTATACTTATTCAACGAATTATGTAAAATATGTTTGTTTTTTACAGAATTAGCTTAAATTATATCATCGATCAATTTGTATTTGTATTTGTATTTGCTAAATCAGTAAAAATATATTTCTCTAAAAAATTATACTTAACGAGTTTTTATAATATTATATAATAGTATAGTAAATTACCAAATAGTAGTGACTAGAATGTACCACTAATACTACTAATAGTACCACATTGCTATTAGTAGTAATGACTAGTAATAGTAGTGGTAACTAATACTGACTAGTAGATACTAAGTATTTATCATTGGCAGGTACCATTAGTAGAAGTAATTAGTAAATGGTACCTATAGTAATTATTAGATATTGATAGTGGATGCCAATAGTTGTAGTATCTAGTAAATTATACTACTACTAATTGGAAGATGCTGTTAGTTCTTGCTACTAGAAGTAATTAACAGATATTATTAGTGGATACTAGTAGTAGTAACTAGTAGTATTTAGGAGATTTGTATATTTTAGAGACAATAAAGGTAAATACTTCTAATAATGACTATCACATACTAAGTGTTTATGTTAATTAGTTATTTGTGAAAATGTTAGTTTTATTACTTATTACTTCCATAACTCATTTTTTCTATATTTTTCAAGTTATAAAATGTTACATAGATGGGTGCCACTCAAAACAAGATACATAAATATAATCCTTTAATAAATCAAACGAATCGAGAACGAGAAAAATCGTTCGCTTAGTTCTGTACCAATCGCTAATCCGTTTATCAACACTGCTGATAAATGAAGATCCGATTGGATCCAGTTGGGATTAAACCAAAAAACAAAACAAATATACTGGAAATAAAACGCAAATATAAAAAAAAAAGACTCGTGCATCGTTCGGATGATATTGAAATCGCGCAAACCATGTCGCATAAATTAAATATTGACGAATGGAAAAATGGAAAAGCTCCATTCAAAGAATAATTAATGCCGGCAATTTGGTTGTCAATTCGCGTAAACAAAAACTTGTTTGGAAAATGCATGTTTTCCAAACGCGTCGCGAAAATAAACAACAAATACAATTTGGAAAAAAATAAAAAAAAAAACATCGAACATGAGATAAGCTTAATTATGGACGCATCCAATTAACAAGAGCAATTTAATTTGGTATGGAAGAATCTGTCCGAAGTTAAAGTTGATTCATTAGACGGAGGATTTTTTTTATATATATTTTTTTTTTGGAAACTGGAGAAGAAAACTTTCCTAACGATTCGGATAAATTATAATCTGCTTCTGACAGGTATTCTGACAAATCCCAGGGAAAATGTAGCAATTTTATACGGAACTGTTCTTGAGGTTTTCTTGTCAGGTATATTATTTTATGGTAGATTGATTCAGAGAATATGCGTACAATCGACTTTCATTTCCCCATTTTCTGACAAGATCATTCACATTTATGTAACTTTATAGAAGGAAATATATTTTTTTTATAACTTAAACTTGAGTAAACGAAGAAAAGTTTTTTTATTACTGAAAAACTATAATAAAGTAAATTTGTTAATTTTTGTTTACTAATTATTATAATTTGTAAAAAAGATTCTTAGAATCGACTTTTACTTTCCATTCATTTTATTTTATAAATATTTAAATTTTATTTTAAAAATTTTCTTTTCATTGCTTTAAATATTAATTATAAATTTTATTTCATGACAACAATAGATTTTATTGGTTATGATTTTTGTGTTACAGTATGCAAAAATTCTAAATAATATTGCAAGAAATTAAAAGTATTTGCTTATAATACAAACATATTTTAAATTTTCTTTCCACTTTTTTAACAATTTTAATTTTCTCTGTTAAAATAAATGTATGTAAACGAAGGAATATTCCTTTTGGATATTAAAAGCAAAAGAAAATCTATTATGACCATGATTCAATGGTGATATTTTTTATTGCTGTTCACAAATAAATGTGAAAATTCAGCAAAATTGAATTTATTTACACATTTTGATTGTCCAAATGTAATTGAATTAAAAAAAGATGTATTTTAGTAAATAACAAAATCATTAATTAAAATTTATTTATATTTGAATAACTTTAGAAACAACAGAAAAAAAATGAAATGAAAAAAAAAAATGAAATGAAAAAAAAAATCAAAGTACAAAAATAAACAATTATAAATAAAATTTTATAAAGTAATAAATTCTATAGAATGTTAAAGGGCTGTTATAATATGTACAATCAACAATAAGAAAGATCTATTTACTTGTGACTGCATATTTTTCTTGTCGCTGACAAGGGGAGTAAATATAAGCATAGAAAGGGCTCAGGATAAGGAAGAAAAAAAAAATAGGGAGGAAAGAAAGAGAGGGAGAGATCTTTCGATTGAGGGCGCAACAGAAAAATCCTTTTATCAATACATGCATTATTCTGTCAGATCCGTGGCGTCTTTGAATTCTAAAATAGAGCTTTAATAACAGCCCGTGTTTTCGTTTCTTCAAAATGCGGGAAGGGGAGAAGAGTAGAAACATAAGAGACTAAAAATCCAACTCGTGTGTCTATATAGATCTATGTTAATGCCATCCCGCTTTCCACCCCTATGATCTACAGTTGCAAATGCTGAAATAATACGCCAACCCTACCACCCACCCCACACATTCGATCCAATCCCTAAAGTATGAACTGAAAGTTTCTAGTAATTAATCAGCCGTAATTTATAAATCATTTATCATCCCATCATTTGCAATCCGCTGAGGAAACTTGAAAACGTATCCGTGTTCCCTTCTCCCTTATATATACATATATATAGATATATATTCCAGGCGTCGATTAATTGATTAATAAGTAATTAAATTTAGCCACCGTCGTTTGTTACACTACACCCCTCAGATTAGTTAGATTAATTATTGCCAAACCATTTGGATCCGAAATCTGTGCCTGGTCCAGATTGCCAATAAAAATGTTCCATTCCGGGGAACCCCTGCAACCCGGAATAAAATACACTCGTAAAAACGATATATAATATCATATCATAAAACCGGCATTGAATTATATCCACCGGGCATTCCTATGCATGCACGTAACTGTTCCCACGTGCACCAAGCGCACATTACAATGTAAGGAATCGGAATATAAAACAGAAATTGGAATTTTCGCACCAGATTTTATTCCAGATTCCTTTATTACATTACAAGATCTAATTCCAAATATACAAATACTCAATATATTCAAATATTAGCAATAAAATGTATATGTAAAAACGGGTGTATATCGAAATCCCGACAACCAAAATCCCGACATTATCAAAATGCAAACTGTAACAAATTCCTGACAGTAACTTTTATTATTTGATATGGACTTATTCATAATACACCTTAACAATAAAATACTGCTGGATTATGTTACTGCCAGGTTTTTGATACTGTCGGGATTTTGATAGTGTCAGGATTATGGTTGTAGTGATTTCGAATGTCGGGATTTGGGTTCTCGGGAATAAACTGTTCATTTTTGTTAAATTACTTCAGAACTTACTTAAGTTGCTAATACACAAAGTTACTAAATCATATTAGTTTCAAATATGGGAACAAATAAATCATCAAATACTTTGAAGATTCAACTTCAAAAACAATGTAATAACATACAGCAATAATAAGTATTTCGAATGTCGGTAAAATCCCGACATTCAATTCGCATCGGTAAAAACAAGATTCGTTATTATATGAATAAGAAAAAATATTACAAATCAGACATTTTTATAACAAAAATCAAGGAAATAAATAGAAACTTTTATAAAATAAAAATTTACATTATTGAACCACATTTTACTTTGTTTCCTACTTAAATTTTTAAAGTTATATAAATGAAAAAAAAAGGAATATTTATATAAAGTAGAAACAAATTATAATTATACAAATAAATAAATATTACTTTTCAGTAATTTGTTTTTTTATAAATTATTTAAATATATGGAAAATATTTGTAAAAATACTTTGGTCAATAGACAAATGAATCAATAA
Source organism: Nicrophorus vespilloides (assembly GCF_001412225.1). Lineage (NCBI taxonomy): Eukaryota > Metazoa > Arthropoda > Insecta > Coleoptera > Silphidae > Nicrophorus > Nicrophorus vespilloides. Next base: position 825,653 of record NW_017096594.1, read on the forward strand.
ATATTGTAATTTTAATGAAATATAAAACTATTTTTTATATAAAGCAGAAATAAATTTGTATTAATGAGTTTTTAATTGCTTTATTGTAAATATTAATTTTCAATCATCTAACCGACATTGGTTCGAAAAACCATAAAAAATTTCATAAACTGTGAATATTTAATATCCTATTTAAATACGTATCAATTTAATTAATTTGTTTTTATATAGTCGAATATTAGTATGATTTTTACTTCATAAATAAACCAATTAATATTTTATTAAATTAAAATTAAAAAAAAAAATTTCTAGTGTATTTTTTTATTAGCAAATTCTCATTATTTTAATTTTGGTAGTTCTACAAAGTAAATAAACCACATAACATTCAAATATGGAAACAAATATGTAAAAGCATACATCAATAATATGTATTAAGTAAAAACTATTTATTTTTGTTAAATTACTTCAGAAAAAAATAATAGAAAGTAAGTTTCTAATATACAAAGTTACTAAACCATATAACTTTCAAGTGTGGAAACACAATGATCATCAAGTACTTCAAATATTCAACTTCAGAGGGAATGTAAGAGCATACATCAAGAATTAGAGTACTTCAAGATCTTATATGCTATAACATAATATAAATAACGTAACACTGATATAAGTAACCTTTACGTAACCGTTAAAGACCGGTTACTAGGAGATAACTAACATTTATGCTATGGGTCCTAAGTAAATATTGAAGTAACACGCTCTTTTATAGTTATGATTATTATTAGTTTAAAGATAATTATTCATAGGTATTAAATTTGTTCGTTGGGTTTTAAATATAGAAATATTATTGAAAATAGTCGTATTATATTATTATTGGTTTACATAACTAACTTTATTGAATTGAAAATTGGATTTATATGTGGTGTTTATACCAGAGCTTAAATAAAATATTATTAATTACACCCTTTGCCTATGCATTTTAAAACGCGTTCAATAAATGTATATAATTAAATATATTAGAAGTAATTGGATTATTCGATTGAAAGGATTGTATATGTTTTCAAAAATAAATGTATCTTTCAATTTTTAATTTAAAATTGTTTTGCCTAAATTTACAATTATTAAAACCGGATGTCCCGTCTACTAAAATTAAACAAACAAAAAAATATAGGAAACAACGTCCGAAGCAAATTTGTATTGTTTTGGACTCGTATTATTTCCGGGTAAATTCCAACCAGAAACATTGTCTGTCTCCCTTTTACCTCCGCTATTTTTATATAGTTGTTTTATTTTAAATGCTCTCCCTCTGATGCAGATAACGCCGTTTTCATCCGCCGCGTTAGCAACGTGCGTGGTTCGCTATTTTTTTTTTATCCAAACCCCCCGCGGTGGTGCCAATTTTAATTAAAATCCTAGGCTCGGTCCACCCCAAATACCGGTGCTCACGTACACATACACGCAATATTGTAAAACATCAAAGTCGAACGTTGAAGCGCATTTTAAATCGACGTTCTATTCATTTATATATATTTTTTTTACTTACTCTCGAATAACTCTGCCGTGCTGTTCCAGTAAATTTAGTCAAACAGGATTAAATAAATTCGAAAGTTGACTATTGAACATCGCTTTTGTTTGTTTGTGCTTTGACAGATTATGTCATTAAGATAATTAAAGGTTGAATTAATGTTTAAATCGCTGCAAATAAATTTTATTAGTCATTAGATCTTTAGCAAACAGAATATACTTATTTGTTGTTTTTTTTTATAGAATATTTATAGAATAAGCTAAAATAAAAGTTACATCTATTATATAAAGAAAATAATAAAATAACTGAAATGTTAATTATTACCGACCAAAGAAAAAAGTTTTTATCTAAATTAAAAAAACATAAAATAAAAAGAAATTGCATTTGCGAAAAATTGGAGAGATTTAAAATTAGGAGTGATATGAAATATTTATGTATTTAACCTTTCGGAGATTGGCGGATATATTCGCCCTATTCTTTACACATGAAACAACACTTATTCTAAATTGTATGCAAAGCCATTGTGGTGGAGCAGTCATTAAATCTTATCTCAAGGGAAGCTCTAGTCTCTTTCTGCTAGAACTGCCAACTTTGACTTTACTTTTTTAGAGGCGCCATTCATGTTACAAAATTGATTTAAGGGAAAGGAAAAGGTATCTGCCGTTGTGAGGAACAATTTTGGTTTTAGAATAAAGGATGTTATTTGGATTATGAATTTGGATACAGAGAGGTTTTTGAGACCATTCTTAATACTGTCATTGGCCATTGACTTGGCTGAAAGTCCATATGCTGAACCTCCTGGCTTGACCAGGATTCGAACCGGCGCTTACGAAATTGTGGATAGGGCAACATAACCATTCGGTTGTTAGTCGCCCTAAATGTATATAAAGATGGATATTTAAGAGTTAAGTTTTTAATTTGGACTTGAGATGTTTAGATTAGAAATTGAGATTTAGAATAAAGAAAAATTGCTAGGTATTTTCCAATGGAAATAGGAATATGGTATGATTTCCTAACGTGGGGGACATGCGATAATAGTTTTGTATTTGAAAAGTTTATTTTTAGACGTCACGTCAACCAGGATAATGCTCCGTATCATTATCCTGGTAAAGGTTGGTAAGTTGTGAATCAAGGATTGAAGAGTACAGGCGTTGGAAACCACCGTGGTATAATCTTCATATTGCAGAATATAGAGTTTAAGATCTAGCTTATACAGGTCATAACAAAGAAGGTTAAATAATAGGGATAGAGGTAAGCCCTATGGGATGCCCTGCAAAGAGAGGAAACTAGAGAAAAAAATGGAAATTCAAGGAGTGTTTTAATAGTGTTTTCATTTAAATAGTTTTGTTATATTTCATAATATAAGACAATAAAAATATTTTCATTGATTAAAATTACTTCTAATTAAAAAATAATAATTACTAATATAAATAAATATATTAAAATTATTATTATTTGCTTTCAAGGATATAAATTATCCAATACTTTTAATATCTCATATGTGAAATTACATATCCTGAAAACTCCAACTTCGTGGATGTACTTGAACTAAAAGTGTTAGGCCTAGGGCACTTCACATTTCGAGCAATATATACCGAAGTATTTGAACTGTTGAGAGGTAAAAAAAATATATAAAAATTGGGCGCAGACGCGCGCTGCGCTGTGAGTTTTTATTGATGAAATATAATCCAAAACTAAACTTTTTCATAAGTTGTTAGTAGTTATGGTGGAGGTGTTTCGATGATTGGCAGCTGGCCTAGGCGAGGCTCTTAACAGCAAACAGCGTCTGGTCTACTTCGCAGAAGTTTCCTTATTAAATCGCGAAACCCTAATCCTGCGGAACGTCGTAAAACCGAGCACACGGCCGCCACCCCCTCTGGACCCTCCTCTACCCTCTAACACCTCCCAAATTCAACTACATAAACATCCATTAATTCCTGCTTGACACAACATAATCACATTTTTATCAACATTCTTATTACAGCTGGTATATAAAGTAGGGCTACTGGAACTTCTTTGTTTCCTTCGTTTCGCAACGGTGGCGTGCCGCACCTAATTTTATTAATGCAAAATACCGAAAGAGAATAGTTATTATCGCCTAGTCCCAGCTCGCTCCAACCCTGTTAGCACTTTGCATAAAAAAAAAACTTTTCTTAAACTAGGAAACACATTTCACTGCAGCGCCGAAACTACCTTTGCCCAAAAATCATAAACATTTTTTATACGCCGCTCAGTCGTAAACTAATGCATACGTTTCAGTACGAAATAATGTGTTTCGCTCATAATTTTCCAGATGAAATGCAATTTTAGTATAAAGGATCGTATAGACCAGCAAGATATTACTATAGCAGTCGTCAACACGATACAAGAAAAAAAAACATTGACGTAGCAAGAGGATGCATTGAATGCATTTCTCAAGAGCACACTTATCTAGGGGATGAACAGATTAACTATTGACAATTGAAAATTACAAAATTACAAGTGTGCGAGCCAAATCCACTTCTTTTTAAAAGTATGTACATAACACTAATCCAATACTAAGTGTCATGAAAGACATACATATCAGGTAAATCAATGATGAAATCATAATAAAATTGTCACTTGCAATTGACAGTATAATTCAGTTGTATATAGTAGTTATATAATGGTATAACCAGTATTATTTATTATAAGTTAAAAACAAACAATCTTAATTTCAAGATTTTTTCGTGGTCACCAAAAATTCTCGTTGGTCATAGGCACTGTGCCCTGATTTCTATTATTGACATACAATTTTGTCCCATTTCTAGCAGATTTTATATGCAGCATTAAATATAAACCATTTCCACTCATTTTCCATCATTGATGGTGAATGAAATAATTTAATTACTTTGAAATCATGTATATATGTTTAAATATTCAAATTAATCATTTTCGATGCACCGTATGCTTTATATAACTCTATTTCATATATTTTTTAAACTTTGTTTCATATGTTATTCATAAAGAACTAATTTCATTATATGAACGAATCAAAAGCTCGGACTATTTCAAATGCTCCAGTTGACATAAATAGAAGTTTTAATGGCATTTGCATAGGGAATTCAAATATAAATATGTTCCGGAAATGCACATGTATAGATCAAAGTTAGCCTCATTTTATATTTACTATCCTTATATTAGTGCAAGTGAAATCAGAAAAAGAATACAATCATTATTTACACTTTTTAAAAACAGTTATATAAATGGACTTTTAATAAGCAAAAGTATTAAATTATTTTTCGTAAAAGCCATATGTCACTGAATAATTACAATTCATATATATTTAGTTTTATTTAATTATTTTAATTTTGAGTTGGGTTCAATTACAAATCGATTTTTTTAATCTAATCTATTAAAACAAAGTAGATGGTGTGGGCCCCGATTGACCCACGTCTCTGCTTAAGGTGCGTATTTGTACATATAGTAAATATAACTCACATAAATATAGGTAGTTGGTAAATTTAATTTTGTGAAGTGTTATATCAAATCAGCGTTAATCAAGGAAGCGCTAAACGAGGTTTTGCAGTATTTAAATATAAATAAGTATAATAATGTTTATTTATTTAAATATATGGATTTTGCTAACCTTCTATAATTTTACTCCTTGTAATTGCTTCAGAGTTTGAGTGTACTGGGTTAATTATTAAAGATCTTGTCTAACTTTGTTGAAATTTCAATTTCTTAAAAACTTATAACTAACACTCAACAAGATACAATTTTGCATAATTATTTGATTTTAATTTGTTTTAAATGTACATAATTTTATTTAGAGATTATACAATAATCACTTTATATAATTAGAGAGTTAATTCTAACTTTACATAAGAAATACAACTATTATTATGACAACCCATCTAAAAAAATATTATAATTATATTTTAATTGTAATAATTTTGGAAATGCGTGAAGATTGATAAATTAATTGTGAAAAGATATAAAAATAAATGAAAAATACCGATGTGCAATAAATAATCATCTGGTTATGTGATGATTTATTAACGTTTGTTGTGTTGAAAGTATAATATTAAAACAAGTTGGGAAGTACAGGAAAAAAAAATATAATAAAAGTGACGTATAAATTATAAAATGCGATTTTGATGCGCCATAAAAGGAAGAAAAATGTACCCAATTTAATGGCACGGCTGGCGGTGGCGGCGGCGACGATAAATTTATAAATGGGTCAAGGTATAAATTGTTGTATCGAATGTAAGTTGTGCGAAATCTGTTTTCAGTCTCGTTTGATGCCATAAAAAGATTGCTTCTGTATTGTGTAAGGTGTAGTTTTGAGGGGGCGGATCGATCTGGAAAAACAGCTCCACCGACGAACGGGCCGTGGGGGCTGTTGGGGGTGGTGGAGTGGATTTCCGCCCTCTATCCATTCCATTCTACAAAACCCACCCCCCAACCGACACAGACATGCACACAAATACGGGTATCGGAAACGGCCTATTGCATCAATTTAGTTTTATTCGGCTCGTTTTACATGCCCTATCATGTATTTGTGTGTACGAGAGCAAAACCAAAATCGCACAACAAGCACATTAACTGCGATTTTATTCCAACCCCAAACTCTGTGTATGCATTCATACACATATATACTGCGGTCTGACTCGGATGAACTTGAACCAAATTTCAAGTGTTATTATATTTAAGTCTATTCGAGCTCAAAATACTGCAGCTCAACATATTTCCACTTCCATGCAAACAAAAGAATATCAAACAATTTCATTCATTTCAACATGAAAAAAGAAACACGAGGAAATATATAAGCAAACACAGATTTCTTCATGATTATTCACTGCTTGTTAAAATTAAGCAAACTCTAATGAGAAAATAGTAAAATATAAACAATTTGTTTAATGCTTTAATATTTTCAATACTAACATTGCAATATGTAACAAGATGAAATAATATTCATAAAACTCCATAATAGATTATTAAACTTATCTAACTCATATTGAGGAAATAGATAGATTGATAAAATGCCAAGGCTTAACATTACATCAATTCAAATAATACAGTCATACGTCCGTTCACGTTACCTCTAATAACGAAGTCTTGCAATTTCGTTCAAAAAAGGAATAGAATATCAACTTAACTCATATTTTAAAATGTGTATCAACTTTTTTATAAAGGGTGTCCTTTGTAAAGTGTCAAATTGTTTTTTTTTTGGGGTTTCCAAAACACTTTACTGCTCAAATGGCGGCAAATTCTAATCTTGCATTAATTTTGGGACACCCTTTATAAGCTTTTAATGTTCTAGACGAACGATGGCTTCACCATATTGGCCATAATATTATAACCTCTGAAAACGAAGTAATTTGTTAATCGAGGCATTACTGTAGTTTCGAAAGATTGATGATAAATCAAGATGGAAACTTATTATCAAATACAAATATACACAAATACATATTTTGTACAAATCCAATTTATTGATTATATAAAATCCCTATATTTATTTAAAATAATTATAATTGTTTTTATAATTTAAAATATTTTATTTATGAATAAATAAATAAAAACTGAACTAAATACATTAATATTATAAGAATATAAAAATAATTTAGATAAGACCTATGGTAAATTGCCCTTTGTATCAGTTGACTTTTTTGAAATTATATATATTTATTTTGTTCTTTTTATTTGTGTATATGTTTTTATTTTGTACGACTGATGCAATAAACATTATAATTATTATTAATTTAGATAATAATACTTGTATATATTGGAAAAACGTCAATTAAGATATTATTAATGGATTGGAATTTCATGGAAATATCTTAGCTTTCAGACTGATTAATGGATGAAATACTTATTAACTAAAACGCTTCACACAATTTAAATTTAATACATTTTCAGTCATTCATAAACATTATATGAATACAAAAAGTACACATTTTTTAATATTTACTTAAAGTACATAATATTTTAAACCCCGATTATATAAAAAAAACTAATCTATAAATAAAGAAGTTTCAAAGAATAGTTCAGTTTTGCAACAAAATTGTAACGATTTTAATAAAAAAAAATGATATAATAATATATTTAAAAAATATATATCATAATATAAAAATGAACATCAAGAGGGTCAGAAGTGCGTAAAAAAAAATATGTTGCTTAACGAAAAAACAAGGCACAAATAAATCGTCAAGTTGATGTTATCTGTCAGGACGTAGATAAAAAGGATAATTCTTAGTATTATCCTTGAAAGCTTCTCAAAGTATTACAAAGTATGTCTTAATAATTAATTTTTATAAGGTAATGCCAATATATATAATTGAACAAAATAAAAATATCCAACATAAAAATAACCAAAAAAAAAGAAGTTATTTTGAATTAATTCATAACATAATATACATTAATTCTCATAGGTTTTGAAAATATTGACTGAAAACTTTTGTCAACCTAGAAATATTTCATTAATTTTTATTACATTAAACATAAAAGAAAATTATAAAAATACTATAATATATTTTTTTCATAGTTAACTAAATGACAGCTATCACTTTGCATCAAAGCTTGTCAAAAAGGTTGAAAAACGCTGCTCTAAAATACTATTTAGTCAGTTATCTGCAAGGGCATGGACAACAAGGATAATGCTCAGTATTATCCTCAGATGTTTCAGAAGCTTTTATAAATTGTGACAAAATAATAATTTTTGATAAACTGATAATATAATTTTAATGGTTTTAAAATGACAGCTGTCACTTTGCGCCATAGCTTGTCAAAAAGGTTGAGAAACGCTGATCTAAAATACTCCAAGGTATTATTATTATAATTATAAGTAATATTATTTTTTTGATATTAATTTCGGTAAAATATTGTTGTAAAAGAAAACAGTATTTTATATTGAAATTTTGCATTGTTTATAAATTATATAGATTATTTCAATATTTGATAAATGTTGCAATGATTATTATTATTCCAACAATTTTTTTATTAAATAAAAATATTTTTTTTTAAGGTAAGGTCTTAGCAATCACCAAATGGAAATTCTAATTAAAAGGAAGATAATTACAAAATAAAAAGAAAAGGAGAGAAAGAAAATTACAAGAAAATTAAGTCAATGAATAACGCCTGTCTGCCTCTTTACAGTTAACGATCTCATCCAGTCTATCCGATTCAATTTATACATAGCTCGAAATGCAAAATCAATCACAATCTGATATAATTGCATTCCCACTTGTACATGTTCTCACATTATATACACATCTATGTAAATACATTTATGTATATATACACTTTCCTGGGGGGGGTTTTGTTTTTTTTTTTTTGCACCTAGTGTGTATGCAAAGTGCAAGCTTACAAATTAGCGCAATTTGTTCGCTGCGATGCTTTAATTGTAGCAATTTGAATAACAAGTGACTTTGAAATTACGCAGAATTGCGTTTTATGTGTAATTGCATTTTCGCGTAAATGAAACACAGTCGATGGTTATCCCAGCCAACGAGATTCCTTATCAAATGTGGTACGTTTTTTGCACCTCACCCTCATACACACACTGGCTTTATGTGTGCATTTCCTTTCGCTGTATTTAGATTGGGTAATTAAATATGCTAACTCTAATTATTCACCTTCCTTATAATTAATTAAACCTTTTTTTTATTTCGAATGAAAAGCTTGTTTTGCGTGTGTTATTCAAATTAATTTAGATCCTATTACGCAAACAAATAATATTTTATATCAATTTTTTTTTTATAATTATTTGTAAGCAGTGTCGGATTAAGAATAGTTGGGGCCCGTAGGCGAATTGTTTTTGGGAATCCCCAAAAATACTAAAAACAATAATCTATTTTAAATACTATAGGAACTTAGTTCAGGAGCTCATAGGCACATGCCTTAATAGTGTGTACGTTTTTAGAATCTAAGAAGACACACAATTATATTTATATTTCATTAAAGAAAAATGTATAAAATCAAAAGCTTTTAAAATCAATTTATATTCAAAGTATTATTATAAATATATCAAAATATGCAAAATATTTGTATTATTTTCTATAAAATTAATTTAATAAATATAATTTACAATAACATAATATAATTATAATATTATAATAGAAACATCACTTTAATATTCAAAACTAACATTTGAAAGCAAAAGTTTATTCAATGCATTTGATAAATTCATTAATAATTCAGTAATATTTACAAATCAATAAAGTTGAACTTTTTTCATATATAATATTTAATAATTTTATTTATGTGACATATTTTAATGTGAGCATTAACAGAATAGAATGCTAAATTGACATTTAAATCATATGTCAAGCGGATATTTTTTTTGAACGAAAAGGTATAGCCAATTTTCCACATCGCTTGTAAAAAAAATAATACACAATCAATAAGTTCATTGCCAAACTTCCTTGTTATTTGTAAGATCAAAGAAATGTAACTTTCCTTTAATCTTTATTCACTGAATTCGCTTTATTCAAGGTCTATTTCCAATTATTTCCTTAATTTATATAATTCAATGGAAATCAAAGAATTGAATCAAAATATTTGAGTTTATAGTTAAGTCTCTTTTTATAATGCAATTTTTCTGTTCGTTAATTAAACGTTCATAATCAGGGATTAACTAGGTAGTAAGTTTCAAATTATGAAATTATCCTTAATTATAAAATATTTAAACTCAAAATTATATGTAAAAAAATAACATAAAGAAATTAAGACAACTGAAATAAATCTAGAGAATTAAGAGGTTATATCCTTTATGAAAGCTTTCAAATATATCTTTTAATATTCTTAACATAAAGATTATATAGGTTTAATTCCATGCTAATCAAAAAGTTTTGCAGAATGATCACCAATTTTGTCGCCCCACGAGATGTTACGACATACGGAAACTTCATCAAATTTGGTACCGGCAAAACTTTAATCTTATATAACTTACTTATATGATACGCTTTTTAGTGGGAGCCATCACATTAAGGCTACAGCTTAATATTTCTCACATCCTCCACTTATTTTTTATATTTAAACCACAGGTTACACAATTTTTATATTACATTTGATAAAATAATTTTATATTTGCGGTAATTTAATTACAAATTAAAATTTACTTGAAACTGTGAATTCCATGAAAATTTTTTTTTTTCAATAAAATTTTTAATTAGCGTATAGAAATTAATTAAAATACGAAACATCATTCTTGCATTAATATTTTACGTATTGGTTTACAGAATTATTAATAACACAAATTGAAATTTTACCACAAAAAAAATTGCATTCAATGTTCAATGTTTTTTCTATGTATTTGTACAAAAGCATTTTCATGACTATGCTATTGTTTGTGCAAATAAAAAAAAATGAATTGAAATGTTTCTGATATGCACCAATATTTGTATTAATTACTTTTAATAAATTCTGATTATATAAATATATAAAAATAAGAATTTTCTCTAAATGTTTGTACAAATGCTTTTTTTATTTCTTTACTTGTTTGTTCAAATAAAACTTTGCAGTATGAAGCGGAAAATCGATCAAAAAAATGGAATATTTTCTACACGTTTGTATCATTTTCCTTTCCCAAACTTATTTGTCCAAATGATAACAGGAAAGTGAGGAATATCAAAAGGAAATGTGTCTTTAATGAATTATTTTTTATTAATTACTTTGAAAATAGACCAAGTAGAGAGTCTATATTCAAAGTAATTGTGCGAATCCAAAACTAGAGTAAAAACACGTAAATTGAACAGAAATGTATCTTTAAATGAATCCATATTTTTATAAATTACTATTAAAAACCATTTTAATTATCTCATATATAAAAAAATAGAATTTTCTCTCCGTGTTTGTACAAATTCAAATTTTGAAGCAAATCCTTTTCGGAGAGGAAATCCGACCGGATATGTGACTTTAATTTTATAGCTACTTAATATATATCCACAAATATATTGCAATGTGTACGTGTATATAATTTAATAAATTTAGCCTGAAGCTCGGATTCACCTCTAAAACTGGGCCTTTCGCCGCCACCCCTGCTGCTCTCTTTTAGCCGCTCGGATTTTAATACGAATATTAAAAAGGCGGCTTCTTGAGCACATAAGTGTGTTGCCCTTATTAGGCTCTTGTATATGCTCGTGCGAGGCTAATTGGATTTACTAAACGTAATTAGAAGCCCTTTGTTCCGAAAGCAGTGTATACAAAGAACAGCAAATAAATGTGCACCTATGGGCTCCAGGAATTACATCTCACTTCGTGTATATTTTATAATAATTCCATTATGTTTCTATTATGAAATTCTTTTTTTTTTCGTCTTTACAGAATATTGAAACCAATTTTACTAATTCTATTAAATGCTGTAATTAAAGCACACGTTTAAATTAAAATTAAATGAGCAAATTAAATTACATATATGATAGTTTTATGCTGAAAATATTCAGATTTTAAAGTTGTAATGGATTCATTCGTAACTTAATATAATAACTATACTATAGTTAATATAGAACTTATTTTTGCTATTTTGTTGTATTGAATTACCATTGAGGACAACAAATGAAGAAATCAATTAATAATACTGGCTGAACTTTTAAGGGCCCTAAAATACTAAAAGTAACAGGGCCCACGATTTTATTTGGCCCTCCAAGAACTGACACTGCATGCTCCCGGCCCCTTTCATCAATTTTTTAACTGTTGTTTAGTGCTCTATGATTTTATCTTTTTCAAATCAAGGAGGGTCTCAAATATAGTTATCAATTATAAAACAATTAAATAATTATTTTGTTAATTACAATGTAATTCCATTGTGTCTTATATCTATTTGTAGAATAATGATTTCTATTTAATGGTCTTAAATCATTTAGATGTTGATAGGTTCGTAGGTAATGGAAATTAAATAATGAAGAGAAAGGTGCGAATCACTAAATATTTAAATATATAATTGCTAAATAAGTTAAACCCTTCGTATTTGTGAAACTTTAATATAAGGGACGAAAGTCGAATTTAGACCACAAACAAATTAATATTTACTTCTTTAACACTATTCAATGAATTTTTGAAAAAATTAAAATTTATATTGGCAAATATGGGGAAAATTCAAATAAAATAATAAGTCCAATCTTGTGTCCCAATATAGACTACTTACAAGAATTTCAATTGTCTTAAGTATTTAAAGAAAAGTTAGTTTTAAGTAATACTTCGTTATTACTAATATACTAGTTAATGAAACATTACTTACCTTGATAATATTTAGATTTATATGAATTACTTTTTATTATAATTATGTACTGGGCATTCGGTAAACCTTTTTATACATTTTAGTTCACTTAAATACTAAAATTTTGATAATTTTTTTGTAATTAAAAAATAGAGTGCTGAACTGGATAAGATAGGAAACGATGGAAATCGTATCTTTCCAATAACGAAAACTGGTATTAAAATGTTGTCAGAGACGGTTGTTGTGCGTCGTTGTTGAAAGGAAGTGCGCCTGAATTGGCTTGCTTAATCTAAACGCGACAGCTGCAAATCTAATCATAAAACCCCGATGACAAGGGACGCGTCTAATAGAATTAACCCGTTTCACATTCGTACACAGAGGGATGGGCGCAAGGACGAGGAGAAAGGAAGGAAGGACGAAAGGAGCGCTGCGTTTATCCTCGCGCTTAGCTCGCGCCTCGTCTTTAAAGGATAAGCCCTCTCGGTTTTGGCTGCGGTTCGCCCCGGAATCGCGTTCATTACCAAGATGCCATTCCCCATGGAAACCGCCCAAGATGAAGGGCGGTGGCGGCGGCAACGGTAGCAGCGGCGACGGTGGTTGCAAAAAATATTCGCACGTGGATGGTATTCCTCACGTGTAAATTGGAGGGTGGATTTGGTAAAGTAACCGTTCTGGATAATTTGCTTTTCGGTTCCGCTGACGGGACCAGCATTCATTCGCATCACTCCCCGCAATCAACGGACACCAACCCTGTCCGCATATTAATTCCCTTATTACGGATCTGCTTACATGACCCACAATTTCGAGGATCGCAGAGCAAAAAGACAAACGGACGCAAGAAAGGATGATGCGCCTTGATTAAAACACGATTCCAATTTTCTTCACGAATCACACCCCAAAGTAACATCAATAATTGTCTCACGAGAATCCGACCGGATATATATTTCATGTGCACACTAAGGTCCAATTCACTAACTTATACCAAATATCATTTATAGGATTTATATACTAATTCCTTATAAAATACATACATTGATCCCATCATCATAATTTCAATATCGTTACTAAATAGAAATAAAATTGATTAATTTAATCCTTTGATAACTCTTACAGAACTAACGTCAAAGCTCTATTAAAAACATGCATACAATTTTACATAAGTATAATTTTCTATAAATAAAACTTGGGCGGATATATCCGCCACTCGGATACATAATTGCATTAATAACTACAAATTTTATTTTGACATTACTTCAAGACTGAAACATCAAGAAAATTAACTATTACTTATGATCTGAACGACAAAATTTGTATCAGACTTCAATTAAATAACAAATAAATATAAATTAAAACTCAAAATAAATATTTTTTGTGAATAATTATAAATCATTGGAACTAGTACATTTAATTGGATGTACTTTATGTTAAATAATTATTTGATAATTATTGTTATTGTAATCATAATGAATGTATAAATAATGAGTTATACGCGAATATTATTCATATATAATTAAAGCAAATACATGTGACAGGCAACAATTTAATGTTATAACAAAATATTGGTTCAAATAATTAGAATTTATTATTATTATTTATTTTTATATTGTATTGAAAATGTACTGCGATTATTCTACATTAAATATCTATGTTAAATTAATGAATTTCCAAATAAATTTTGTTTCATTGCGTGTACAGTTATAATTATATAAACTACTCTACTTAATTATTTATATAAAAAATTGTGAAAGTTTTGATGTACTACAAATATTATACAATGAGAATAAAATATTTTTTTGTGTGCAAATATTTTTTTTTTAGTGACTATATTTACTTTAAGTATTTTAGAAAATAGTTTCAGAAAATAGTTTCGGTATTCGAACAATTCTATTTTTTTTATTGAAAATAGGCTTTGACTGCACAAAAATACCTCGCATAGTGACTCGTCAAAGAGGACTTCAAAAGTACATAAAAATAAATTGCACAATATGAGACATGACTGTATGAAGTTATGTATACATAAATATTTTTCTATATTAATAATTAGAATTTATTTTTGCTAAATTTTCAAACAGGAATATAGTAAATCCGGACTAATCGAAGCCGAACTATACGAGGTATTCTGGATAAAAAAATCTATTTATTTGTTAAATTACTTTAAGTATTACATATAGTTGAACTCTTGTGTAAGAAAAAACTATAGTTTTATTATAAAAATATACAATGAACTGGAAAAATACAGTAAGTATACAAAAAAAATAAAGCCATAAACAAGTATACATGTTGGCCGAAAAAATATGATAGAGTAGAGGGAATAATAACCACTAATGCAAATAGTGGATGCGGCGCTATTTATTATCCTATATATTTTTTATATATGAGCAAACTGTTCGCAATAACGGACGAAGGGCTAAAGTGGAACCATTGAATTATACGACATTTTTTTGGTAATTGAACAGAAAAACTATTTTCATTTTGGTAAATGTTTCAATTTTCAACTTTCAAAAGTATGATTTAAATATTATTTAAATTTATATCAAATTTTCAATTGTGATGAATGAAAAAATAAATATAAGTTGTTGGAGAATATTGATTTACACATTTAGTTCGCTTAGAAAACTATGATTCGTTCATTTATCAAGTTTCTCGCGTTATTAGTTTCGCAAATTGAAAGAAAAGTTTTTCTTGTTCTTTTAATATAATTTATATGATATATATTGTTTATTTTGATAAAATAGAATTAGTTTATTAACTTTTAATGGAATTTACTATATTTTATTACAATTTATTATAATTACATTTTCGACAACACTATTTGGACATAAAGATCGTGAGTGTCCCACAAGTGGGACATTATGATCATAACTTCAAACAATAAATTATATTTGAATTCATTTCAGTTTGTGAAAGAAATCTTCTTATACTTCAAGCAAGTCGTGGATTTTTACATATTCAGCATTGTTTTAAAACGAAATTGATTTTTGTGATGATGTATTTATATAATTTTTTTATTATTCTTGTACACTAACACTCTAAGTTACATTCAATTTAGGTTACTTAAAGGTTATTGAATTTATTAATACTCTGTGGGGTCCAAATTAGGAAACTTTTCACTATATAAGACACAAGGATATTGTAGAAAATATATTTGTCTGTAATTAATGAAGTCATTAATTCAACCTGAAAATATCGCTAAGGAATAAATACCAATAATATTTGCATGTACATCTAAGATTATGAGTAGCAAATATTTTAATATTATGATATAACGTTGTTCGAAATACTTACAAAGTAATTATAAGGTAGACTATGGTATTATAGGTTTATGTTACTAAAATTTGATACAACTTTGATCGGTAAATACTGTTCGCACAAGCTGTTGTTAAGTGTTTTTGGTTTACTGATTTAGAAGCAGCAAGTGTGGAAAAGGGATAATTGTTGATATTATCCAGAAACTGTTCGAATCAAGGACCGCGCTGTTCCTGATCCTCCATCCTAATGAATCGGTCGAAATCATTAGGTTCGTGAATTTATGGAGGAGACCGTCTGAAATGCGTTATCAATGCGGGAGCCCCGAGAAACAATTTAAGCAATTCCTCCACCCACATCACTACCGCCGCCGCCTCCGATTATAGCCAGGGCAACTTCTGCAGAGGGTCATTATATAATTCGGTATAGGGTGGATGGCGAAACGGGTGCAGGGCTGCAAATTAACGCGACCGGGTCTTATGTGTGCCGGAGCATTGTTCGTGTCTTCTGTCCGCGTTACGTAACACAGGGGTCGGATTGAGCGGGCGGCGTTTTCGGAGGGTGTAGGAGGAGGATGAGGGCTGCGGCGGCGGCAGCCAGTTGTAGCGGCGGTCTACGACTGAATGAACACACGCGTCTGTTCGGAATCCGCCCGTTGCCACGTCATTCCCGTCTGCATTACAAGAACACACAGCTGTTATTATCTTAGCTTTCCCCCCAGAAAACCCATTTCTTCATTTCTTCCTCTTTACGTGATGTACGGCTTAATTAAAATCGTGGGGTCCCTCTTCATCTTTTTTTTTGTTCCTTTCTTTTCCAACCGAAAAAATATATAGAAGAAAAAAGAAAGAAAGAGAATAGCCATGAACAAAGAGAAAAAGGGACAAAAATAAATACACATCGCGTGACTTTACACCCCCCATCAATTCTTTATGTTCGAAATCCGTAAATCTCGGTAATAACTGAGACCGTTGGGATTATTGTTACTCTCATTCGTAGTTTTGCTCTTTCTCTCTCTCTTTTTTTTGTTTCTTTACCATTCTACTCTCAAAAGAAGCGTAAACTACATTTTGATGAATGGAAATATAGCAAGCTATTCTTTCGCTATATTAATTTGCTTTTTTTTGGGTGATTTCTTCCTTTATGTTACTCAATCATTTTCTTTTCACAGGCAGTAATCTAAATGTAATGAACACATAAACAATGCAATATTATAAATCTTTTTTTTTTCTTCATAATAATTCTATATATTTTTGCTTTTCACTTCAACAAATTACTGTACAGAAATACTTCGTATTGTTCTGAAAATTTGTAAAGAAACTAAACTAATTGAGCGATTTTTTTTTTGTGGCTTTGAAGTGCTCCATTAGTACGACTTCAAACAGTGCAGCATATTGACAGAACAGATTACCCGGATTATGCGGGGTATTGCTGCAATACACAATCAGTATTTTTTCTTTAAGTAATAAGAACAGAAATTTTAAAACAATGTATAGCAACAATTCGTTCTATATAACATTTATAAAGGTTTACTGAATGCAATTATTTCTCAATAATTTATAAACAACAAAAACCTTGTATTTTCTACAAGTTATAGAAAATACAAGTTTTAAAAAAATACATCTAAAATTATTGATACTATGCATTCTATCTTTCTTTTTTCGAAAATATATAGTTTAATTGCGTAAATATTAATAAAAAAAATAATCAAATTGTTAGCGGAAATACAAAACAATTTAATAACATAATGAAATTCTTTGTCAAAGAATGAATACAATTCATTTGCAATTTAATTAATTACAAATAGATCAAAAACAGATTACCCGGATTATGCGGGGTATTGCTGCAATACACAATCAGTATTTTTTCTTTAGGTAATAAGAACAGAAATTTTAAAACAATGTATAGCAACAATTCGTTCTAAATAACATTTATAAAGGTTTACTGAATGCAATTATTTCTCAATAATTTATAAACAACAAAAACCTTGTATTTTCTACAAGTTATAGAAAATACAAGTTTTAAAAAAATACATCTAAAATTATTGATACTATGCATTCTATCTTTCTTTTTTTCAATAGCAAACCATAATTATGACTGTAAAACTACAATCGTTGTATTTACAAGAAATACAGTCAGTTGCGGCTCGCGACCCGTCAGTTTAAAGTCACTATGCTAAATAAAGAAACTTTGTGAAAACTGATGAAATCTTCTTGATAATGTTTTTTTTTTTCAAATATTTGGTGAAATGAAAAATGATGACATTGGCAATACAAACGAAGTAAAATCATTGCGTATCTAACCGTAAGCGCTTACATAATCACACACTTGGCGCTAAAATGGCAATGTGTATAAGCAAATAAATCTCTGATTGCGTGACCCGACGGCGCCGCCATCAATGCTTTACGTTCAAATCCCGTAAATCTACGTAATAACTAAGCGCAGCGAGATTAATTTTTTCCATTTTCCGTCTAAAACAGAAATAAAATTGTACGCTGTAAAAGAAAGGGCCAACACACAGAAAAAAATATCAAACAACAGAATAAATTACTCAAATCGATCGACAAAAAATAATGCCGAATCGGACCATTAACTTGTTATGTGTTCTCTATGTATTCACATTATATTGGCCATTCTATGCGACTGCAATGTAAAAACAAACAACGCGAAACGTACAAAAAAAATATAATTCAAAACGCCACCCTCACCCATAAACATTGTATATAACCTCTGCATGTATACATTATACACGTGCGGAGACTTTTGCATATTCATGCTCGCATTTAAAAGCCTCGGATGCAAATCCGGCCGAACAATAATAATTGCAAAAACAATTTGCTTATCGGTTCATCTATACAGGGGTGAGGCAAATTGCAGAATAATATTATTACTTGTGTCTATACGATGGATAAAACGATGTGAAAGTTCATTATGTAATTCAACATTTTCATGGGAATACACATATTTCAGTATAAATTTACATATGTTCCATCAGTTACATAATTTAATTATAAAATAATTGAAGATAATATCAAAGACGTTAAATTAATTCTTTATTAAATTTTACAGCTACATTAATGAAAATAATGATGGTAAAGATTTAGTTTAAATGTAAGTACGTATACTTAGTCCATTAGCTATGTTTTATCCACTACATATAAATATCAATTAAATTCAAATAATAAGAGATTTAAATGTATTAAAGATTTTCATGTATTTCAAGATTTATTACCACCAATTATGTGGTGTAGAATTTGAATAATTTATTTTTCAATTTTCATTGTTAATTATTTTTATTACATTACTGACCATAAGACGCACAAGTTATGGGACGATTAAATAGAAAATTTTAAATCAATTTTTCTTGCGTTCGAAAAATACCCGCACTAATCAGGAATTGCTGTATACTTCTCCTCTATACTATACTTCTTAATTATTTTATGTTTATATATTATATTATTTAAGAATGTGCTATGTTTTTGCAGCCCAATAAATAAGTTGTATACTTCTCAATACCTCGATTTGGGCGGATTATCGGTTTCGACAAACTGTTTAAATCCGGACTAATGGAGGAAATAAATAAACAGCAAACAAAAAAATACTCGATAAAAATAATTTTGTATTATTTTTTATAATTTATTTTTATTTTGTTCAATACAAATTTAATTTCTTTTGAAATTTTCAAACCCGACTATAGTGAATCCATAGTAAAACCGCACTATGTTAGGTATTAAAATATATAAAGTTATATAATATTTAATGAATAGAAAATGTAATTTATTAACATGTTTATTGAACAAATATATTTTCGAAATATAATAGTTTAATTGCGTAAATATTAATAAAAATAATCAAATTGTTAGCGGAAATACAAAATAATTTAATAACATAATGAAATTCTTTGTCAAAGAATGAATACAATTCATTTGCAATTTAATTAATTACAAATAGATCAAAAACAAAACTTTAAAATTCGAGTTTCAATTAAATTTATTGAATAAAATTAATTGATTAAAATACGTATACAAAGACCGCAGTTATTTCCCCTTAATTTTATTTAATTTACTAATTTGATTGGTTGTTTTAATATTTTAAATTAATTACATATTTTATATAAATATTTGTGAAACTATCTATTAAATTAGAAATTATATATGTACAGTGGAATCTCGCATAACGAGCATTTCGCTTAAAGAGAAAAATAAATTGTAAGAAAAATGACTCTAAAATGGATCGCAGTATATTACATTAGTTTATATGGGGAAAATTGTTTCACTATACGATTAAATATTTGTAAATTATGGAATGGATTGTACTCGTATATATGTTATGTAAACAATACATTTGACATTCGTGCTGTAATCAATGTAAACGGTGGTAATTAAGTTTTTTTTCCTAAATTTAAACTTTACTTGTTTATGCTCAATTTTCCACCAATGAAATAAAATGATGAAATGTTGGATGGTTATCGTAGGTAAAAGTTGTGTTAGGTGAAAATTAACCACTTTGAATAAACTTTTGCGCGTGTCGCGCTCTTTTTCTAGTCATCAATTGAAGTGAAAATGTGATAGAAAAAGTTTAAATCTCAAAACTTTAGTTTATACTCAATCTCGTTCCCCCCTTGGACAGAGTTCGGATATCCCCCAGAGCACGCAGATCTTCGGTGGATAAAAATACCGCAGTAGATGCTTCTTTTTGGTACCTGCACAAATATCGAATGCAATGGATTGCTTTTTAACTGTACTATTTCGACTTTACTGAAAATAAGAAGACAATAATAGAATTGTAAAAATAATTTCTGCAAATAATTGAGAATTTATTAAGAAATAATACAAAAAACTTTAAGTAATGTAAGAAAATTAAAATATATTTATCAATTTATATCATACCAAATAAAAACGTTACAAAGAAGTACTGATCATTTTAATATTTAATTATATTAGAAAGTGGATGACAATAATATTATTATTATTAAATTATAATAAAAAGGTCATTGAAAATTGTATAAAAATATGTGTATTTGGTCCAAAAAAATATAAAATCATCTAGTATTTTTTTTAATTAATTATTTGTTACGTATCTTGTTTAAAATTAGAATATTTGTCTATATTCTATAGTTTGCTAGCATTTGTTACTTGTTGGGTGTAGGTTTCATAATAATTGTTTTGGGACTGCACTTTTTATTTAATGGAATCGCTCCAAATTAAAAAAAATATTATGGTCCAAATTAGGCAACTTATATATAGTTCTTAATTTTACATAAAATTTGTTTATAATTTTTATGTTATAATAATAATAATAATTTCCATTATTTTTTAAGAATATTTCGACTTAAAAATTTTACAAATTATAAATAATTTTCTATTACAAAATATTTTTTAAAGTTTGTATTCAAATTACTACAATATTAATTTTAATATGTTTGTTTACAAAGCAATATCTTACATAGTGCGGGTATTTGGATTTATCCTGTATATTGATAAAATCAAATATACGTACTATATTGAAACCTGACTAATCGGGGAACTAAGTAAAATCGTAGAAAAAAATTACATTGATCAATTAAAATTTACTTTGTTTCGTAATTTTCAAGGAGTGAATACGGACTTAACAAAACAGTACTATGTGAGATATATAATTATGTTTATGATAACTAGCAATGATATATATAAATTAATAAAAATATTTTTAATAACTTCAAAGATTTATAATAATATTGATAATATAATCGTTTGTAGCCCACTTTTAGTTGAAAACCGTATAACCATTTGAATGTTGAATTATAATGTTGTAATTATTATTGATTTCTCCATTTCACCTATAAAAACAGTGTATTAATCGAAACCTCGTTTCTGTCGAACAAGAGAAAAGTTTTTCAATTATAGAATTCCGAGTTGCACAGTAGCATCATTTATTGCAGTGAAACGCCGTTGTTTTCTCATTTTTGTTCATCGTCTCATGCCATTATTGCCGAACGTTCTTTTGTTCCGATCAGACTGAATTGCATGCATTTGATTCGAACGCGGAAAGGTGAAAACCGTGAGGTTAACATGGGGTGAAAAAATAATGATAGTTGTCGATTCGAGCAAACAGAAAATAGAGAACTATAATTGTTTGCAGGGGTTGGCGATAATGAAACAAATTTTCGCGTAAATTCTCGCTTTATGCAATTGGAGAGTGTGTCTACAACATTGGGGTAGTGTTGAAATGTTTGTTGCTTTTGGGAGGTTTGTATGTATTTTGGGAAATGATAAAAGTTTCCCTGAAAATTTTTATACCCACGAAATTACGGGAATCGTAAAACTGCTATTACAACCGATAAAATTTCAGTACCATGCAAAAATTAATTTTCGAATGCGTTCCTGAACCTTCCCCAGGTCTTTGCTTCCAACGAAACTCAACCCCTTACACATCGTATCGAGCGAACCGTTTATTTGTTTTATTATTAAGGAATACTTTTTATTTCCGTACACCGTCCAAACTCTCTTCCATTTTCTCCACCCCCTTTCATCCCTTCATCTCAGCCCGGTTTCCACCCTTCTGTGTATTAGGAAATCGATGAGCGGCCCTTATTTGGTAGTTGGCCGGAATGCGGGAGAGTAAAAGCCTCGGACGTTAATGTCCCTTGAATTGCGGCAGTTGCCAAAGTTGCAGAGAACGTTAATGAAGATTTACTTTTATTGAACTTATTACGTGCCATATAGAATGTGATCAGAAATTATATCGGCCGGAAGTGGAGGCGCTGCCGGCGGTTTGCCACCCCCATGAAAGGAATACACACACATACATATAACAAAAAAATCTAAGAGAAGAAGTATAGAAGTTGGTGGGGGTAACGCAGAAAACACGTAACGGTACTTGGAAAAGTATTTTTATTGCCGCCTCGCACAGAAAAATTGCTAAATGTATATATTTCCTTTTATTTGACAACGCCGTTTATTACGAATTCCGTATAATTTATCTATATTGCGACTGTATGGAAGTATCAATTACATATTGCATCGAACGAAATTCCATGTAATCTTAAAGCCATTTAAAGATACTATATGTAGGTACTTCTGAAACTCATTTAATTGATATATGTTTATTACTTACAACTATTTCAAAAATGCTACAGCTAAATCTTCTAATGAGGAGAAATAAAATTAATAATATATTATCTCATAAACATCAATTTAGAATAATGAATTAAAGTATGTTTACAATTTAAAACTAATTCAGAAACACTACAGAAATTAGCAATAAGCATAATATTTCCCAATCTAATTTATTTTTCAAATAAATCTGTGAAGGGCTAAAGGGTAAAAAAAATATAGAATGAAATCGTCAATTACGTACTGAAATAACAGAAATTAAAGCATTTTTTCTAGTTTTGCTCTAAATTATAGTTCTTTGTCGCAGTTTTGCCAAATTTTGTCATCATTACTAACAACACCATGTTTTATTCTACAAAGAATCCGATTAACTTTGCTGATATTGATCAGGTTTGGTTTAAAAGAAGTAGAGGGCCAAATCTGGCCCTCGGGTCAAAACTATCCTAAATGTGGCACAGAACAAAGTAATTTAAACGCTAGTGCTATATTTTACATCAATAATAATACACCATGTTTTGTTCTACTAAGAATCTGATTAACTTTGCTTATATGGATGAAAAAAAAGTAAAGGGCCGTAACTGTCCCGCGGGCCAAGAATTGTCCAAATGTGGAACAAAACAACGTGATTTGAGTAAAGTTTAACATTACTTTAACAAGAACGCGAATTCTAGTATTTTTTATATTCCATTTTTTTATTTAAATTATCTACAAATAAATAAAAATGCAGACCAAATTTTGAAAAATAAATCAATAATTAGTCTATCTGATTAAATTTAAATTATGTAATAAATAATAATAAATATTTTAAATTTTCCATCTACATAAATTGTTTGTAAATGAATATTTTCAAAATTATTCCTAATAAAACTTTTAATACAAATTCTAAAAAAAAATAAAAAAAATTTGTCTTCATGCAAATAATTAATCAATTACAATTAGATTTTTCCACAAGAATATTTCATATATTATTTATATATTCAAAACAAACAAAAAAAGTATAATTTGTATGTACTTTTTGATGGATCGAAAATCATGTGGAATTATTGTCAAATATCCTGCGGCCAAACTAATGCACTTATCAATTATGCATTAAAACTAAAATACTATTTCGGAAAACGTTGGCCGAGGCTCCGCAGCACGCGATTCTATTTAATTAAAGTTAAATATATCATGAAGTTTATTATTGTTTTCCATTAGCCGCGGCAAATCGGCGATTCACTGATTATTCATCATTTACATATCATTATCGTCAGTAATCGGGCAAACAATTTAAAATCATTTGCGAAAGCTTTCAAATCGATTTGCACAAATAAATGCACAAACGAAAAATAACGCAAAATAAAATGAATTACTTCAACGAATTATGCGTCAACGAAAATCTTGATTGAACAGTTGTGATTTACATTCGTTTTGATTATGTGTAAATTACATTATTGTTTGTATGCGCGGATTAAATGGATTTTTTTTTAAATTCTACTGTTTACTTTCGATATATGTATTCATTTATAAATTATTATATTTTAAATGTAAGCACGGAAACAATTTGTAATTATATAAGCTAATGTATTTAAACGACACTCATAAATGAATATTGCGGAGAAAACACATGCTACTGATTTTGTGATAATTTACTAATGTAGTTTCCAATTCGATTCATTATATCAAATACACTTTGATGTATTATACAACATATTGTAAGTAATTGCTGGAAATGTAATATAATAAGCTTAAGAGATTAATGTAATATATCTCAATAAGTTAATGTTATTACAATTTGAGTTAATATTGAGTCTATTTTATAAAATATTATGAAAGTATTACAGAAAATATGATAAATTGTTAGTCGAGACTCCTTTTAACTCAACTACCTTGTTTGTGTCCCGGGATTTCCCGGGAAATTAATCCCAACTCCCCTGATTCATTTTTTAAATAAATTATTTGCAACAGATTATTAACAATAGGATACTATGAATATACTAAAATTCAAAACAGACAAACCAATCTTACAAATGTGCCAGTTCTTTTCAAAGTAAGCCAATTCCTACTATGGAAAAAGTAATACTCTACAAAATATGCAGAAACTATATGAATCAACAGGAATGAAGATACGCTGTTTGAGAGGTATCTACAAATCGATATTATGGCACAATCGCCAGAAAAAAATGTTTTATCATTCTATTGATATTGATAATCTGTAATATCAGTGGATTAATATAAAATATCCCGAGAAATCTTGGAATTTAACGAATTCTTGATATCGATTCCCAGCTTTGAAAGAATGCAAATATTTATGTTAAAGAAGATTTTGGAAGCAAGAAATGAAATTAAAATAATAGAACAATAAATAATTGATTAAAAAGTGTATCCTCCATTAAAAATTATATCTGATAAAAAATACTTTTTTTCGTTACAAGTTTATTGATTCTGTAATAAACTCAATTGATTCTTAAATTTAAGTAAGTCTAATTAGAGAAGCATCTCGGCGATTGGAAAGCATTGAATGGAAATTGTAACGTCAAAGAGGATTCGGAGAAAGGAAGAGATCAAATGATCCCTGAGCGGAGTGAAGGATATGGATAGCAGCAGATCAGGCGCGGTGTTTGCGCAAATTGGAAATATTTGGTAAAATTGGGGCTTACTGGAATGGAAATGATGGTAGAATTAGAGCCCCGATGAACGAAACGAAAAGTAAGAATCAGGAGGGATGTTAACGGTCTTGGAAAATTAGTTGTTCGTCACAGGAACAGATCAATGAACAATCTGCTTAAACGGATTAGGGCCGAGTGGGACCTCGATGGGGTGAGGAACGCAGATCGAGGGGATGGCATTCAAGCAAATAAGTCCTATTAAGATCTTCATCATCGTCAAATTCTCATTCAATTTACATCCTCACGAAGAAAATATATAAAAAAAAAGGAAAAGAGAGAAAGGAACATCCTTAATAAAGAGAACGGCTCTCGGAAAAAGGATATTATAAGGAGTAACGAGAAATTATTGTATGGAATTTAAAATTTCATAAGAAAGAGGGCATTCATGTTTTTTCATTATTATAAATTTTGAAGAGAATCATCTCCAAGTTTGCGGTATGCTAGAAGCAAGGAGTGGGTGATTCAATTTTTTTCAGACCTGCTTCGGGTAAAAGATGAAATGATGATGCATATATATAAATTTAGGTTTCTTGTTGCCTGGAATGGGAAGGCGCCGGGACCGAAAGGAGGGAGTCCTGGAATGGAAGTTTTCCTGAAGGAAGTTCCCTTCTTAAGACCTCGCTTAATATTCAGAAGGCGTTCGACGCGCTTAGCGGGGTCGAGGGTGAAGAAGTGGTGGAGATGGAGTAGAAGAAGGAAGAAGAAGAGGAAGACTCGCGGACTATTTTCCACTCTAATCTACTCGTAGGGTCACTGAAGGCCGATTCACTTTTCCGAAAAGAAAGGTATATGGAGTGGTTCTTTTCATACCGCATTAATAAAATTCAATGAGTTATTATCGACGTGGTTGTACGAAGGAAATACCAACAAAAAAAGAGCTGAAAAAGGTGGAAAGCTTTCAGGTTTTATTATATTTTAATCCTCCCCTCATCGTCATTGTATATAATCCTATTTATGACATATCTAAACTAGATTCGAATAATCCGGAATTCTATTTATGGTAGCCAATTACTTCAGTCATGTGATTTTAGTTGTGTGACAAATATTGTACATCAATGTTGAACGCCGTAATACATTTCAATCCGGCATTAGTTTCAGTACAACTACTTCTATTAATCCAACGCAATAATCAAATCTCATTATTTAAAACGCTTTCAATTAGAAACTCCAATTATACAAATAATTAAAAAAAAATGGCAAAATCGAATAACTATTCAGGCAAATTCATTACTAGGTAGTGACTATTGTTATATATAGCCAATTCAATAATTACTTAAAATGTGTACATCCATCTAGATACAAAAAAATTAGGGAAAGTTTTAACAATTGCCCAAATATATTCCTGTTCTACCTTACTAAATATTTTGGGGTTAATTCCCTACTATAAAATATGTTTATGTAATACAAAGTTAGTCTCAGCTTGTCTCAAGTTCTAGGTAGTCCCAAATCTTAGTAATAGTGATAGTTAGACATAGACTTAGTTTGTCGGTTAAGGGAAGAACATACATCTAATTATAAATGGAAGAGAAGAATGTAACTTTGATGAAGAAGAACAACGAAGCTACTGCCAATTGCTATAGTTTCAAACACAGAAAAGCATCCGTTTTTTGGGAAGTATCAAATAGAATACTGAAGAATATAAGGGTTTTTCATTTTGACCCATCACGGTAGAATTGGGTAAACATAAAATATCGGACCATTTAGTACTTGTGTCTTTTCAAGTAATTATTAATTTAATATTGTGTTGGAAAAATATTTTTCTTACATTAAAAATTATCATAAAAGTGTGTGAAAAAAATCAATCGAATTGATGTTTGGTTATTCCTATTTTATGGTATTTGCTGCTGAATACTATTATAACTTCTTCCAATATTTCACGTTATCTCTCCATATATCTTGTAAAATATAAGAAGTCTTTGTTTTTTATCTAATTCAAATTTACGATCTGTGTGTGTTATGGTAAAAAAATGGTGTAGGTAAATAAAATATTTTTATTATCTATACGTATCGATAAGGAGCAACAGAAAATAGAGCAGAAAGATGCGGGTCGATCATTTTATTATATTTTAATCCGTCCTTTTTGGTGGATATAATCTACATATCTATTTGATTTACGGCTCTTGCGAACTGGATTTTTCCATTACAGTGACTTTTTGGCGCGCGCCCCGCATCCAAATGACTCGACAGTTTAGTTCGTAGCTTAAGAGTAACAAGAGTGAGCGAGACGGAGGATGGAACATGGACAGAGCTATCCAAAGAGTGGAAAATATAGGAGACGGATAAAAACAAAACAAAAAAAAAGAGGAGAAGCCCGGATTAATTACTTCTGAGGCGAGGAAAATCTGTAAAACGTCTGCACTCTCTTTTATATATGTATCCTTTCGAAGGGAGACTTTAATTTAAGTCAATACCGGATGCCCTAACAAAGTACGCTGTAAAAGAGATGGATGTTCAAATAAGGGGTTAAACGGCTTAAGGTGCACCCTTAAACGGCTTACTTCAGAGGGGTATGAGGGGGAGGGTTGTAGCTAAATTATATCTCTGGCAATCACAACCACCTGCAACGCCATTTCGAGGGTACCTTTCTCTATATAAAAAAAAGGACCTCCTACTTAATTTCAAGGGATGCGTCTGTTACTTATTTTTAAACTTTATTCCATTTATTTATTAATGGAATCCGGACGGACGCGTTTTAAATGGTCAAGCTGCCTGAATTCTCGAGTACACTTTGCAACGAGCTCTCTTTTGATTAGAACAGGGACCTTAATCATTGCCTGAATGGCCTCCTCTTACAATATTAATTAATTGAGATCCTTCGACGAGGAGCAGCTCGGCTCAGCATTTCAGGACCTCCTTTTATAGTTCTCTCTCTCTCGCTCAGTCTCATTTATTCATTCATACACCCACACTCTCTAATCAACTTGCTAAATCGCAGATAATGTGCATACTCTTCAGCACTCGCTCGTTTTGCAATTAAATCCAAAACAAAGTTGCGACTCGCTCCCGTTTTATGCGCTACTTAAAAATCATTTAATCCGAGCGAATGTAATTTGCGCTAAATTGCTCGTTTTATGCATGTTACACAGATACGTGTCCAATATCGAAATCATCATTCACCCAAAAAAAACTTACAAAAGTACACATACCTTAGTAAATAGAAATAGAATCCTTAGTTCCACTTGAGTACCTCAAATCTCTTCAACCATAAACATTGGAATGTCACTCTTCAAAATCCACAATCCTATACCAAATAATGATGAGGACGCTCCAAATAACCCCATTCTAATAACAAAACGCACGTGAATTAATAGCTTAAGCTTAATATAGTATTTACTTATTTCCACTTCATAACGGAATGAGTCTTTAGCCTTCAATATCATGAGAAAGTATGTGGTATTAACATTTGTTACTTATACTTCATAGTTACTATCAGGACACTAATAATAAACACTTTCTAAGAAAAGAACAAATCTGTGATTTAATCACTCAAAGGATAGTAGATTATTTATGATTTACCTTAACACAAATTGTTAAAAAAGTAGTAGAATTTTTCTTATTTCCACTTCATACTATTATGTTCTTCGGCCATGAATATTTTGATGAAGTATCGGGTATTAAGACTTTTTTACTCATACTTCAATGTTTCTATCAAATACACAAATTTATAAATGAAACGAATGTAATTTTATTATTCAATAATATTAACTATTTACCTCAAATTAAGTCTATCCAATCCTTACATCCAATTAATACCATAATTTCTTCGACCATATATATTTCGGAATAAAGTATTTGTTCTTAAGATTTGTTATCCAAAATCAAAAATTTCAACAGAATCAAAATGTAAATTTCTTTTAATTAAAGAAGAGGGCACTCCGAACACATTTTACCACCGTCACAAATGTTTGTTTCTTTTTACTATTCAAATAAAAAATTAGTCCATTGATGTAAATAGTTAAACACAAAACCGAAATTAAGAGTTCCACTAAATTTTACAAAGTTCTTCAAGCATGAAAAATTGCGAGAATCGACGTAAGCCGAAAAATAAGTTTCTTACAAATAAAAATGTGGATACACTGTAGAAACACTTTTTAGGTATGGTAGTATTGAGTGATTTTGTCAATCAAATTAAAATTTGGTTTAAATTATTTACCGAAACACAAAATAAAACGACACAAATTTCGCGAGTTTTACCGAACTGACAGATTAATTTGACACTGATTTATTTACTTATACTTTAAAACAACCAACTTTGATTTTATTATAGCTTAAAGAAAAATACATATTATATAGAGAATTTATTCAAATAATTTTCAATTTCTTTTGATATTTTGAAACCAAATATTATGACTGTAGAAACTGCACTGTCACTTTATTTTAATAACAGTAAGTGTATGTAACATTTTACACAATATATAAATATAAATACTTTTGTGTGTATATAACTAAACTTTATAGCAAACAAAAAAGAAATACAGATAGAAAAAGCTACTGACCTCAGTCTATCTGCCCATTTTAATGTAATATTTCTTTATCCTGTTTTTATACTTAAAATCATTAGATTTAATGTCTTCAAGAAACGCATGTCTTTAGATAAACTTTGAAACAATAATTATAATTTATTATTTCTTCAAACAATCCATAATCAATTAAAAACAGTATATCTATACTGTTCCATTGTATTTAAAAGAAATATTCTCTTTTTTTTTGATGATAGCAATTATATAGAGGAAGATGAGTTTCTCGGTGAAGCGGAAGAAAAACAAAGATCTTCTTTTTTTTCCTCTCCTTTTCTCTGTTTTCAGAAGCGAGCCGGAAATTAATGGTTCAAACTCTATTTACTTGGTAAATATCCAAGTGTATAGAAATAATAAACTCCTTGAAAAATATTGCAATATTGTAAGAGACAACAGAGCTCGATGCAAACACAATCTTTAATCTTCCATTAAATACCGAACGAGAAACTCTTTGTAAAAATTATAATTAGATAAAAAAAAATACACAATTTTTCTCTTTCGTTTAGATTCAAAATACAATTTAATTTTTTTGAATTGAAAAGTAAACGTATTTTTCATAAATAAAATTTAATTTAATAGCTAGTACAATCATTAACGAATAAGAGGATTACGTTAAGAAGAACTAATATTAAAAGAGGTATAAATAATACGGTAAAAAATATAGAGCTTTTTGTTGAACGACAAGTTTTATTAACCCGTAAGTACTACAGACGGGTCAAATTGACCCATCTGATATTTGTTTTTATTCGCTTTCTATTGTAATGTAGCAGTCAGGGCGAGAGGTACTTATTTTATTGCAAAGTGTATTTCGGGTTAAATTGACCCGACTATAGTAAATACATTCCTGAAATATCATCACTATTTGGATTTTAAAGTAGAATAACTTTGGTTTCCCATTGATCAAAATGGTAAACATTAGCGATAAGAAAACAGTAACGTCTGTGACTATTTATATGTATAAAATCAGTTTTAAATGATGTTCAATTCATTAAATATTAAGAATTACTAATGTGTTCTATTTTTTAATATTTAATAAAAGGTCAATTTGACCCATAGGTAGTATTTGTGTTTTATTTATTTGTCCATAATAGTTACAGGTTAACAAATAAAAAGCGTTTCATATATAAGAGGATTTCTTTGTTCAGGAAAACATCGTAAACAGAGTTAAAACATATATGTCCAAAATGGGGATACATTTCCTCGGAAACAAAATGAAAATCTTTTTGTCCAAGAAAAATAAGTTTTATTAAGTAAATAGTCAGCTTACATATGGACTTCGTTATATTGAAGCTTCGTGATCAGAAGTAACGTTAACCAAGGTATGACTGTACACATTTTGAAATAATCCACTATTAGTGTGGTTATTTTCAGTTGTAAGGATTCATGTTATTATTGCAAATTTTTTACTTTGTAATAATATATGTATAAATATGAAGTAAAGTATAATTTCTTATTTACAGATATTTTGTACTTATTTAGTTAATAAAGATTCTGATTATATAATTTCATATAAAAATTTACAAAAGAAGGTGAATTGAAAACGTAATGCGGCTAGCAAAGAAAAAATAAACTGTGCAAAACCAAACGAAACTCCGGGTGTTAGAAAATCTGTTGCTCTCTGTATTTTATGTCGAGAGCAGACAAAATAATACAAGTTTCGTCCCGTGTATGTGCTCAAGTTTAATTACACGGCGGGGGCATTTCTGCAAATTCTAAACGAGCTGTAACAGTGAGTTTTTAAAGTTCATACGCCACGAAGCCATAGCATCGCACAACAACACTTTGTTGTACGTTTGCAACAATGAAATTATTGCCCGTTTGTTGGCGGAACCGTATCAAATATTTATACGAAATTATTTCAAAACAACAAAAAAAAAACACAACAAACATGGGAAAGCCCGAAACTGCAAGTTCTAAATAAAAGGTTGAATGAAGAAGTAAAAGAGAGCAACAACAACTACAAAAAAAAAACGACTGAACACAGCGGATTTATTTCAGCAGCTTTGTCAGATTGAAATATTACTTTTGAGATGCTGCGGTTCGGGTGGAAGCGACGTGTATATATAAAAAAAAGACACGATAATTACAGTAAAAAATCTGCGTACCGGAAATAAAGAGAGAAAAGAAGGGAGAGAGAAAAAAATGTTGGGATGCTGAAACTTGTTTGTAACGAAGAGAAATCTTTTTTAACGTGCGCATCATTAGATTCCCGGTCCCGTTTTGTATCTGGAAACTTAAGGCAAAATATTACAAACTGTTTCTTCGAGTCATTTGTGTGGCCATTTGTTTAAGACCCACAGCGTTTTCCCATCAATCTACCCCGCCCAGAAATCACATAGAATTTTTTCACATTAATCCTGAGAAGAAATACAGCAAAAAAAAAACTTACAAGTTATTCAGTCACACAAATATATGTTATTAATAACGACGGTGGTGGAAAAAAATGTTTGGACTGTGAGGATATTATAATATTATGGACATTATGTGTGTGTGTCTGAATGGAGTTGTCGGGAAAAAGGGCAGCAATAAATCAACGGCACAATCGTCAACATTAAGACTGGTGGAAATCCATCAGTTAAAGGCCCCAATTTGTCACGATACGTCCACGCGGTTAATGCGGAATCACGGCCCGATTCGTTTTCTATTATTATTTTCTTCTTTTTTTTTTTGGTTTCCGATTTGGTGCTTTCTGTAATAGTATATAGACACCAATCAATGGATATTACATAGGAATCATATGTGGTTAAACCACGATACAAACATTTTCAATATTAAATTATCTGGTTTAGTATGAATAGCTTTAGTTATACACAACTACAGCATAACACGCACCAAAAACGCAATTCCTAGGATTAAGTAATACATCAATAGCTATTAGAATTTCAAATTATATAAAAGAAGTATAAAAATTTATAAAAGAATTATATAGGTTTCAGGATTTTATAATATTATAAGAAATAACTTATTTAACAATATATAGCAGATAAAAATGGTAAATTTTATATAAATTAAATTTTATAAATAAAACTATACTTAAAGATAGTTTGTAAGTTTACTTGAATGGAATATAGTAAAAATTACCGTTTATAGAAACTATCAAGTAAGTTTAATTATTAAACAAATTGCAAATTTGGTATAAACAGTAAAAGTACTATTTTTTTAAGGCAATTGAAATTTGAGAGTTAAAGGTAGTTATTAAGCAATAGGTGTAGGATGGTATTGCAAATTTGAAATATCTTTCAATTAATTTAATTTTGTTAGTTAAGCAATAAATGTGGTTTAGTACTTAGACAGATGAACAAATTTTGTTATAAATATACATTATATTTTAGAAACATTTTATATATTGTAAAAAGCACTATTTATAGAAACTGTATAAAGTTCATCAAGTAATTATAATGTTAAATTTAACGAAAGTTTTTTTTAATTAAACATTAAAATTTTAATTGAAAAGAATTTATTACGCTATTTTTATATTATTTTATAATTAAACAAGATAAATCTAATTAATACATCTGTGTAATGTGTATTCCCATCATTTCAATTTATTTATTTCTGTTTATTTTATTATGTTTATTTCAATTGTAATTATATCAATGTTTTTTTTTTAATTAAATTATTATTTAAACATTATTTTTATTGAAATTCAATTAAATAAAGATTAATAAGATACTTATTTTACTTAAATTTAAAGAAAAATCAAAATATATCAATTTTACCCCTAAATTTTGTCAAAATTATTTAATCCACATAAATAAAATTCCTGAATCTGCATAATTTGAATTCAAAAACAAAGTATTAGATAATATTTATTTCATTTGAATTTTCATATATTAATTTATAATAATTGGAATTCTAATAGAAAAAAAAACTAAAAAAATGTTAGTGAATTTTTCGTGTAATGTAAAGAAAAATATAAATTTGATTCTAATAATAATATTGTATAAAAACTATTGTTTCTTGAATATTATTAACATTATGTCATTTATAATATGTAAATTGACTATGCAATTGAGAATAATAATCATGCATTCTATATTAATCAGTTAATATAGCAGGCATCCACTTTATTATAATTACAGACCAGAATTAGATCGATTCGTAGTGGCCGCAAACAGACAGATACACATGCTTATTGCAATTTATAATAAGTATAAGTGGCGCTTTGATCTATGTCCGAGCATCAATTTGACCTATGAAGGTTTGATCAAATGGCTTGAAAGCAGTTGTGACCCGGAATATTGCTTGAGGATGAAACGCAAGGAATTTGCCTTCGACGTAACCTACGCAGTGCCATTTGATTCCCTATGATCAAGCATGTGCAGATAAAAGGAGGAATCCCTTCTTTTACCTAATGCTTCATTTAATTTTCATTCCTACAAATACACACGAACAAAGTCTACGACTTCCACGTAACTACAACATGATTACAATTTATTTATGCACTGTGCATCCAATTTGCTTTGTTATTTAACAAATATGATTTAAATCAATATTGATGTATACCTGACGTTAATGATAATATGATGCTTATTTACTTTTCTCCGTATTGCATCAAAGCTAGTTAATTAACACATACTCATTAATCAAGAAACAATATTTGTTAATTAATATAATGTAAATTCTTTTAAGCATATCAAGTGTTGTTTCTTAAGATTTTTTCAATTGGACAAAATATTATTTTACTTGATTAATAGTTATTTTTTTTTTTTTAATATATTTTAATCTCATTTCAAATATAAATAAATAATAAAATACTTTGAATAAGAAATAATATCTTCTTAAGCATATCACAATTACTGTGTACAGTTCTCGAAGATTTTTCAATTGGAATTGGCTAATATTCAGCTCCCGGGAAATCACGGGTAGGACCCACTAATAACAATAAATATAATGTCTTAAAATGAGTGATTGTTTCAAGTGTTTCATCACATTTCAAATCAAAATTTATAAAACAACTTTATTTAAAAATAGAAACGTTTTTGTATTGTAATTAACAAACAGGAAACGATTTCCCGCAATTTCGTTTACAAATATAAATACATAATAAAAGCATATTGAAAATAATTGTAAATTATTGTTAATTGTTAAGGTAGACAAGACAAGGTAGACAAGAAACAATATTTGTTTCCAATCACGGTAATTTCTCGGGAAATCCCGGGAAGACTCACCAATTACACTGTACTAAAATGGTATTTTACTTGATTGATTAAAATTAAATTAAATTGTTTAATTGTAAAACAAGTTGAAAAAAAAATAAGTGAATATAAATTAGAATGAGAAAATGAGCCAATCGTTCGATATCGAAGTTTTCAAGTTCACAAAATCCGTCTTCGATGAAAAAAAGCAATATATAAAAAAAAAATGCGGTAGGTAAGTGCTCGTTAAGTAACGTTACGTGGGTCGAAATTCGTATTTGAATAGCCCTCACCCACGTTATTTCGCTTGAGCTGACACCACCAATTATTATATAGCATCGAATTCTTAAATATAGCACATCCATTTTCCGACGAACCAATCATAAAGAAGTGTTGATATCTTTTAGACCGCAAAATAAATACGCAACAACAAAAAAATCCAATTGTATCGCCGGTAATTGAAACTCACTTTACAGAAATCCTAAAGAGGTTTTCAATTAAGGTTGCAGTATAAAAAATAAAATTGTTATTATATTTTTGCCTGCGATGCTCCGAGGATTAAGGACGAGACTAATGGAAATATGAATTCGAGTAAGCTCTAAGCAAACTTCCGAAGGAGCAGAAGAAAAAAAATACAGCAAACGGTATAAGAAGCCGGGATTAATACGGCTAAGGTGTTTTCATTCTTATTACAAAAGAAAAACAAATACGAAGTTATGTTAGTTAATTACAGGAGGGAACGAAATGTTGTTGTTTTGTTTTTGAAATACCGACCAGACTTAATTACTTTCAAGGAATAAAAATAACTGTTGTATTAAAGATGTTGAAATGTGAGTTATCTAATTGCAAGAAATAAAAGTAATTGCGTGCTGAAAATATTTATTTCATTTGTTATTGGCATTGTAAGGGATTATTGATGTTTTGTGAATTAAATAATACATGTGCATGAAGTTTTTCGCGGATGCGCCGGGTTTAATGAGAAAGAAACATGTGTTATGTGTGGAGGGTGATATTGAATACTTTGTATGTTTTACTGCAACTAAAAAAATAAATGATAATGCACTGCAGGATATGCACATCCTGTGGGAAGGATGTATTTTTCAGGAGATCGTAAAGCAAAACAGAACGAAATATATAAAAAAAAACTGAAAGTAGCCTGGTTCATATGCAGGAATTGCATATTTATTTCGCTATTTTTGTTTCCATCCATTAGGAATATGAAGATATTTGGGTCACATAATCCCGTGTCGGAAGTACACTTTAAGTGGTTAAGTGTATTTATAATTCGAGTTATTAAATTTGTAGTAAAGCTGGTAAAACGGGGTCAAGAGGAATTTGTTGTCGGCAATTAATTAGGCATTCGGGGTTGCATTAGTTTCATTGTCGCAATTAAACTGCTTAAAGTTACGGTTATTGGGAGGGTGGTGTGCTTTTAAAGTGAGGGGGTGTTGTTACTCACCAGAGATAGGATCACCGTTGGTATAAGTCGCGGTCTTGTTCGTGGGTGGTCTGGGTGTATGTTTAGTCTAGTTTGAATTATCCGAGGGGGTTGGTTTTGTACACACGGCTCGCGGTTACCGGTACGAATAGGAAAAGGGGGTGCTGAAACTCGGTTCAGGATCCTTATCCTCTCTCTATCTCTCTCTCTTAAGGGTTTGTCGAGTGTCCCGCTGCAAGCGTGGCGCACGACTGCCTGCCGGAGCGACGCGCTATTGACTACATACCAACCCCCGAGAGCGAAAGACGCGCCGCGTCGCGGCGCCCGCACCGAACTCATCCCGACACCACTTGGATCCCTTTATGG
The DNA here is from genome assembly GCF_001412225.1 of Nicrophorus vespilloides. NCBI lineage: Eukaryota > Metazoa > Arthropoda > Insecta > Coleoptera > Silphidae > Nicrophorus > Nicrophorus vespilloides. The sequence goes on from NW_017096594.1 coordinate 862,774, forward strand.
GTCATCACCGTTCAAGCGATCTTAGTTTTATGATGTATTTCTATGTATATTTACCCCACTATTTCAAGCATCCCTCTGCATTTGTCCAAACTATAAACCGCGTACTCAACTTGTTAACCATCCACCCTTCCGTAACCGCAAAACAAAAAAAATACTTACTATTACTACTTAACTCTGCTTAACTTATGTTGTACCAAGTAAACTACGTATATCATTAAATTATTGTCAATAGCGCTTTGTACAAGTTATTCATAACTTTTTTATTACGATATTAAAAAATACAAATACTTTTATTTATTAACATTAAACTGTTTCAATTATTATTCAAAATTATTATTAACAATATTTATTACAAAAAAATAATACAAATTCTTAATAAAATATGTGTATTTTTTTTCAACAAATAAATTCAATATTTTCTGTTGAGTTATGTAAAACTACAGAAAATGTTACTTTTGTTTCCATATCTTGTCTAAATAGTAGATAAGAGACGTCATCGTTAGAATCAAAATATATTGCCAATTAGATCATTAATTTATCCACATTATAATTTTCTTAATTTTCATCCTATTAAGTTTATTAAAAAAAACTATTAATGGACTTCAGTTATTGTTAAAATACTTTACATTATATATGTTTTTCTCCATTTGCAAAATCTTATTTTTCTATTATTTATAAGTACATTATTTTTCTTATGTGTCCAAATTTATTCATTACATAATAATACAAATTAATATACTTAGACTTATGCAAGGCTCAGCAACATTTTCTACCTGTGAGGCATATTTCAGAATCATGGAAGTTTGGCGGACCAATTGAAGTAAAGAGGCTTATAGTTTTGGATTGTTTATTTCTAAATTGCGTTTGTGTCAATTTTATTAAAAAAAACTACAAGTATTTGTTGTTCAAATTTAAAATTTTGATAATTGAATAATTGAACCGCGAGCACTTAAAAATTGCTTTGCGGGCGTATTTTCGAGTATTATTCATATATTTTTCCAATGCGTTTGATAATCTTATTAACCTTTCATAACTACAAAATATTAAAAAACTTTCCATTTATGCTCAAAGCAATTTAATTTGTTTTGTATAAAATAAAGGTCGGCAACCTTCTTTGAGCTAAGACCCATTTTTATGTTAAACACATATTTAGAGATTCGCACGCAGTGATCAGTAACGCAGGATGACCAATAAAATCAATGATTCTTTAATAATGAAAAGAGCCATGAGAACTCATTCAAAGAGCCACATGAGGCTAGTATTTGAAAATATATCTATTACAATATGATGATCATTTATTAAATTTTAATTTACAATCACTATAAATTTATCGATTTAACTATTTGTACATAGATAATCGAATATAAACTACTTCATCTATTCAAAGCTGTTTATCTATAGTAAATAAATCAAATCCATTTAACAAATTTTACCAGTAAACAGGCAAACAACATGTGATAATTAATTTATTAATTAAGCTATTTCGCACAATTTTATAACAAATACGTTATAATTAAAGTTATTAAATAAAGCATTAAAGTACGTCATTTCTATTTTTTATATGAAATTCTTTTATTTCTATTCTATTTTTATCAAGAATAATATATATGTATTTATTTCACAAAATTTTATATATTTTCACTTAGTTTGAATCAATATTATATAAATATTAAATTAGGAGTGGAAAGGTTGCGGTCAATAACCCATTTCATATGTATTTTCATTAAATTAATAATCGTGCAAAGAATAAAAAATATAACATAAAATGAATTGAATTATATTTCATTGATACAAATTTATACAACAAATATATCTTCAAACGTAATCGTGCGGTTGCTTACAAAAGTACTGTTTCTGGTCCATGAGGTTTTACCCGAGAGTAAAAAATAGAAGCAAGCAAAATAAAAGCACGTGTGATGTGTCTGAAATGCGGGAGACACGAAACAACGTGGGAAATCAATAAGAGATGATTTTTTTAAGAAGAGGGTTCCTCTTTCACGTATTCCTTACGAAGCAAAGAGTGACACATCCATTTATATAAAACGCTGAATTTTCAAATCACTTTTTTTATATCAGACCGCATGCATTCCAAGCATATTGAAAATATTGCCCATTATAAATTTATATAAAAATGTCAATGTGAAATTGTACAAAATGATAGCTTTAACGTTGAAAATAAATAATACAAAATTATTTTTTATTACAATAATTTTACAATCTTTTAGGTCATTATTTCATAAGGCTTTAGTGATATTTGTCTTAATATTAAGAAAACCAGAGGTCGGTAACCTTTTTGCAGTAAAGAACTATTTTTAAGATTTTCCTTAAAAAAAAAAGTCTAAATTTTTGTATGCATGAATTTTTGCTGTTCCATATAGCCAAATTTTCAAACTTGTTATAATAATTATATAATCGATATATTTTCGAGATGTTTTTAATATTATATGTATTTTCCATATTATTATTATTGATTATAGCCGTGAGTTAAATATAATTTTGTACTTGAATGGGATGAATTCATTGACTCTAAATATAGTAGCAATTAATGCGGTCTCGAGAGTTGTGTATTTGCGTGTCCTAATTCTGTTATTGTTCACCTAAATATTTTACTTCAGATCTGAAACAAGTAACGATGAAGATATTTTTTTTAATTTTTATAAAATATACATGCTTATTATTTATTTATGTAAATAAATTAATAACTTTATATTATCGGAATTTCTCAGACGCCTCGCAAGTAACGATATTAAGCGCTTATGTTATTTTTTTAAGTAAATTATTATATTTTATATTTGGCATTATTTAATTACATAACATTTACCTAAATTAAATATTATATATTCTTCAAATTTTATTTCTTCGTTTAGATTCTATAACTTTAGTTGCCACTTATTCTAAATCAAATAAACGTGAAATAAAATATTGAAAATACTAAATAATTAAATTAATGCCATATTTTGTATAAAATTAATATGTTATAAATCAATAAAATGCAAAAAAAATATATAATATTGTGTATGAAACAAACCTAACAAATTTAGTTTATTTCTTTCTTATAAAGGTTGTCCCAAATTAAAGCAAGATTTGAATTTGTTGCCATTTGTGCAGTAAAGTGTTGGCAACCCCAAAAAATAAACAATTTGACAGCTGAGAGGTTAGGGTATTGAGCATCAACAAGTGGATGCTGATTTTTCTAGCAAAATCATCCTAAACGATGAAGCACATTTTCACCTTGATCCGGAACCGGAGAACCCACATGTGATTGTTGAAAAACAAATGCATCCACAGCGTGTCACTGTTTGGTGCGGATTTTGGGCATCATTGGACCATACTTTTTTGAAAATGAGACTGGTCAAGCAGTTATTGGTATTGACTCGATATCGCAACCTGATAACACACTTCTTTCTGCCTCAGTTGGATGATATTGATATAGACGACATGTGGTTTCAACAAGATGGTGCCACATGTCATACAGCCCGTGAAACAATTCAATTACTGCAAGAGACATTTCCTAGTTATATACTCTCTCATTTCCGTGATCAGAATTGGCCCCCTAGATTTTGTGATTGAACACCATTAGATTTTTTTATGGGGTTATTTGAAGTCAAAGGTCAATGTCTACAATCCCACAACCACCCGTGCATTACAGGAGGAAATTAAACGCTGCATCAACGAAATTCAGCTACATTTATGCAAAATGGTCATGGAAAATTTCGATAAAAGAGTGCGTATGTGCCAGCAAAGCTGTGGAGGCCATTTGCCCGATGTGTTATTCCATAAATAACCCTATCCTATGTATTTTATGATTCAATAACAAAATCACAACCTGAAGACTAAAAACTGTGTTTTCTATTTATTTCAAATCTTGCGTTAATTTTGGGACACCCTTTACATGATATAAATAAACAAAATTAAGTTAAGAAATTATATAATATATTATTATAAAACTATGCAAATGATGATTTACTATTGTTAACAAATCGATTTAACTATAAACTATATTATTGTATATAATTTATATTTTGGTAAAAACGTAAACGCAAAATCATTATAATGGATGTAACTGGACGAAACGCAGCCAGTGATTCCATTCGATTCGAAACATTTCATTTGGGCGAATCCATTATTTTTTTTTTAATTCTCCTGAAACCATTTCCCCGTACATTATTAATTAAATATGCAATTATTTGCATAAAACATTTTGCAATGCTGCTGCATCCACTAATTAGCAGCGATGCATAATTGAAAATGTTGCAAGTTTGCATTTATTTCCTGCTACCCCGAAAATCCTGCAATTGATTTTAATACTGTCCAAAACGTAAATCTGTATCAAAATAATAAATGGAAACATTTACAAATATTAATATAAAATATATTAACTCATAGAAATGAAATAAACAAATGAATTCATTGATAATCAAAAAATGAAAGCGCTGCATTTGTTTGTGATTCATTGATATTGGATGATATGAAAAACTGTTTACAGATAATTGAATAATAAATAGAGATTATGTGTACAGATTTCATTGATTTTTTTTATATCAGATTTTATTACTTGATTAATTTTTCATGCTTAAATTAACAATAAATTTTAATTAATTAATAGAGTAAAGATAATAATAGTAAGATACATTAAAAAATCAGAATATAATATCTTCCCGGGAACGAAATCACGGGAAATTATCAGATTTTTTGCAAATATAATCATAATTTTAAAAATACCTTATCATAAAACTACTTAATGTTTGTTGATAAAAAAAAATAAAAAAAGAATCAATAATTGAGATAAGAAACACATGATTTTATTAAGTGAATTATAACTATTTCTTATCTATATTCTATACACAAAACAAATAAAATTATCTGTAAAAATCTAAAAATTTCTTTGATTATTCGTTTATATTTTTTTGTGTAATTTTATTCATAAACTGTTCATCAATGTGAACATTGAGTAAATTTAAGATCGCTGTTGACATTAGGTAGGTAATCTTTCCCGGTGGATAGTTACCATTATGATGATTTTGAGCCTGTGATCACTGCCACGTGGGTAGGACGACTTTACCATTCGGCCGAAGGTCCATATGCTGAACCTCGTTCATTTCACTGTCCATCTGTGGACGATGGCCCTATTACTGCAAGCACCGAGAGGACTCACAAAGGGCAAGGGCCTGGCTTGACCAGGATTTGAACCTGCTCCCACTACCTCGTGGGTAGGTCGACATAACCATTTGGCTATTAGTCGCACTGTATTATATAGAATAGTAAAATATTACTAAATAAATTTCATACTCTTTCTTATGTAAGACCTATGGTCAGTAGTTCTTGGCAATGTTTGTTATTTTACTATTATAAATAGTTTCTTGACAAAAACGTAATTATTCTTTTATAATGAATATTAAGGTAAATTGTCGAATAAATGAAATATAAAGTTGGAAGTACTTGAGATAATAAATATTGTGTTTAATATATCGTGAATTTGGGGTGTAGTTCAAGAGAAAAATATGTATCGAAATGAAATATGTATCGAACTTATGTTCGTCGCGTGGAAGATCTCCGATTCGAAAATAATGAAATCCAATAAATCCGAGTCTCATTTCTATTAAATTTGGTAGAATTGATAGGAATCGATAAACAATTCTCAAAAGTTGAGCTCTCAGAGTGCGAAAGCAGAACGAATAGAAGTAGTAGAGGTGGGTGAAATTTGCTGTTTTGGAATAAATCGGAAATTGATCTTAAGAATCAGGACACGCTTTTCCCGCGAACGCTTTCTCTCGTACTCATCCTCATCCTCGTCCCGATATCCTCATCCTGCCGTCAGGATTATACTTGACGCACGCTCGTATATTATGTTGTCGCGCGTCCTCCGAAAGTTTAGCGTGTTGCGGGGCGGTCGGAACGGGGGGGGGGGCGCTTGCTTGAAAAAGCACTGCTAATAACTTCGGGGCACGCAGTTATGAGACAACGGAACTTTCCGGACCGACGAAAGCGAATTAAAATCGTGCCTTGATATTTATATCTCAATTAGACAATTTAACGGACACAAAAAAAACAAACGGCGACAGAAAGAAACGATTATCATAATTGCCGTATCGTGCCATTAATTCCTTGCTCACAATGAAACTCATTATTTTAGTAAATAAATCAAGCTGACAATGAAATTAACGGATGAACCAATTAGTCTCTTTTGTAAAATATTTTATAAATAACATTGAATTGTTTTCATTTAATTGAGACGGAAATGAAATATTTTACAATATTATTTCAATGTACTGCATTATTTCCTGAATCAGTCAAATAAAAACATAGATGGAATGGGCTATTGACAATTCATATTTTATGTCGTTTAGTCGAGCGTTAGCATTACAGTTAATCGCGTTATACGAGAATTTTCCTCGTATAACACGGATAATACAAGTAGCATGTTTGGGATGACTTTAGTAATAATTTTTCACATTATAAGAACTAGCATTATACTAATATAATATATTTTTGAATTCTAATTAAGTTTTTTTGATCTCTTGTGAGCCCCCAACCTCATAGGCACTAAACACTGTGCTAGGCAATGCAGCCCTTACCGAAAAAAATACATATTAGTATTTGGAGATAGTCTTTCTATAATTGAAATAAGGATGTATTTGCTGATAAACCTTTTAACTCTCCGTTAGTTGCTCGGCTTCTGTGAGATGCCAGTAGGTATAAACAAACTATAAATTCTAAAACTGAGAAGTTAAGAGAATCGCTGAATTTAAAATAATAGAATTTCTTTTAAATTTTAGTATCTTTATTGTTTTCTTTAATCGTTAGTCATAATTCAAATCATCATTTAGATTCCGGCATTTTCGGTGATGTAGTCACGCATGTTTGGAACGCTGGAGTAAACTCCTGGGCTGGTTGGACGGGCGCATCCGTATCCCCAGGAGACAACACCAACGAGTTGTCCATTGACGACGAGTGGGCCACCAGAATCACCCTAGAAACAAAGGAAACAAAAATAAATAACTAAACTCTAAACTGTCAAATACAAGAAATGACATACTTGGCAGGCGTCCTTGCCACCTCCGTTAACTCCGGCGCAGATCATGCGGTCGGTGATGGCGCTGTCTCCGTATGCCTTCTTGCATTCCTCCTGGGAGATGATTCCAACGTGGACGGCTTGAAGTTGGGAAGGAGAGCCGCCACCTTCGGTAAGGGCACCCCATCCGGAAACAACGGAGTCAGAGCCAGCTGGGACTTCTTGGTTCAATCTTGGCAAACCGACTGGTTGAGCACCAGCTCCAAAGTCCAATGGATCGGAAAGCTCCAAGACGGAGATATCGTAATCAATGTTGTAGCTGTCGAATTTAGGATTTTGGAAGACGGCCTTAACTTGGACAACTTGTCCACCGGATCCCCTGATGGAAGATCCAGCGCGGACGCTCAAGGAGGAAGCTGGGGATCTACAATTTACAGTTAATATCATGTATTATAAAAGCATTGAAATTTGAGTACTTACCCATTGGTGCAGTGAGCAGCGGTGACGGCGAAGTACTTGCTGACAATGGAAGCACCACAGATGTGGCTTCCGTAGTATTGAAGAGACAATTGGTATGGGAAATCTTCGATTACAACGGTTTCACCACCAACGATGCGACCATCCAAACGTGGGGTCATTGGAGATGCTATAAATTAAAAAAATATAAGTAAACTTAAAGTTCTATTTAATGAATGTAAAAAATTGACTTACCAGCTGCGAGAGCCACGAGGGCTGAAACTAAAGCCAACTTGAACATTTTGAGTCGGTTTGATTAGGTCCTCAGCTAGGAAGCGAATTTATACTAAACCTACTTCCTTATCATCCATGATTTTAATACAATTTTATCACGTATTTCTTTATTTTTAGAAAAAAAATTGCTAATTATAAATCTATAAAAAGAATATCTTATCTAAAAAATATTATTTTTAAATGTTCTTAATATATAGTTATAATATTAAAGTTATTTGAAATATATAATTGAAAATTTATTGATATAAATCGAGTAATTCTTAGTATAATAAAAATAGATACGATTATCGTTATAATATACCAAAAATAATCATTATTTATCCTATTGATCGTGATTAATTTATTTGTATCTATTATTAATAAGCAATGAAAGGACACACATTTATGTCTTTTTTTTATATATAAATGTATGAATAATTTTTTTTTTTTATAAGAATGTAGGTAATAAAGACGATATAAATATGTATGTATAATATTTATAGAACTATAATTCACAGATTATCAAAAGTCATTAAGAAATTAAGTTAAGCAAGTTAATAAAAATAATACATTTCATTGCCAAAATTTCAATGTATTTTAAATAAATAGTAATTTTTCGAATAGTTATAATCGATAACTTTTATATAATAATATAATTAAATAATGTTATAATTTATAAGTATTATAAGATAACTATATGTAAAGGGAATCATCGAATACTTTGATCTTTCAATTGGTACTCTTATCTAAAAGTATATAAATAAAAACTCATTTTTCAAATATTTTTTTATAGCATAAAATCTATATATAGCTTATTAAATATTTTAAATTTATTTATTTGCACAATTTTATTATTCCTTTTTAGGACTATCTATCGATGCCATAAATTTTTACTACTAATTTTTAATAAATTATTAATTATAATACAAAACGACATAGTATTTATTAATATTTTTTTTATAAATTTATATATGAAAGTTTCTTTTTATTATTCAGATTCCCGCACTATCAGTGATAAAATTGCGCAAATTTGGAACGCTGGAATAAACTCCAGGATAATTTGGACGGGCACAACCGTATCCCCAGGAAACAACACCAATGAGTTGTCCATCGACGACAAGTGGACCACCAGAATCACCCTAGAAACAATTAAATAAACCAACTTTGAAATGTCTAATGGGAGATATGACATACTTGGCAGGCATCCATGCCTCCGTTAGTATATCCAGCGCAGATCATGCGGTCGGTGATGGCCGCGCTACCATAAGCACTCTTGCATGTCGCCACGGAGATAATTCTAACGTGAACAGCTTGTAGTTGAGAAGGTGAGCCGCCACCTTCTGAAATGGCACCCCATCCAGAAACAATGCAGTCAGTGTCAACTGGGACTTGTTGGTTCAAGCTTGGCAATCCAACTGCTTGAACACCAGCTCCAAAGTTCAATGGCATGGAGAGCCTCAAGACAGAGATGTCGTAATCTATGTTTTCTTTGTTATAATTGGGGTTTTGAGTAATGGCGCTAACCTGGACAACTTGTCCTCCTGATCCCCTGTAGGTAGATCCAGCGCGTATGGTCAATGAGGAAGCTGTCAATCTAGAAATTTACATTCCATTACATGAATATTGGTTAAAATTCTGTTAATTACCCGTCGGTGCAGTGAGCAGCAGTAACTGCGAAGTTCTGGCTGATGATGGAAGCACCACATATGTGGCTTCCAAAGTATTGAAGAGACAATTGGTAGGGGTAATCTTCGATTTCAACGGCTTCACCACCAACAATCCGATCATCCAAAGCTGGGATAATAGCGGATGTTGTTAATACATCAGTATAATAGTAGATTTTAATCGTAAGAAATACACTTACCAGCAGCGAGAGCCAAGAAGGCTGAGACTAAAGCCAACTTGAACATTTTAAATCGATTTGATAAATTCTACCACCGGTAACCGATTTTATAGTGAAGCAAAGCGCTTACCAGGACCGGTGCTGCGTCCTGTATTGGGTAAAACATACTTGTGATTCCCCCTTATTACCATGCATAAAACATGTTTCATCATCTTTTAAAGTTTTTTTATTTTTTTCATGCGATATTTTGCGAAAATATAAAGAATCCCCATTTAATTGTGCCGTCCTTGTAGCTTATCACTCTTCATTTAAATAATTCACAATCATTTATGATTTTATTTTTACAGTAAAAATATATTCATATAATAATAATTTATTGGCCAGGCAGCAAATATACAAACAAACAAACAAATACATCCTATAAATAAATATAAATGATAACAATAAAACCAAGTAATAATAATTAGAAAAAGAAATTGGATTCTTTGGATTTAAATTTCACGGAGAGGGTAAGGTATCGGTTATTTGTATCTATTATTTATAAGCAATGAAAGGACACAAATTTATGTCTTTTTTATATATAAATTTATGAATATTTGTTTATAAGAATGTAGGTAATAAGGACGATATAAATATTTATGTATAATATTTATAGAACTATAATTCACAGATTATCAAAAATCATTAAGAAATTAAGTTAAGCAAGTTAATAAAAATAATACCAAATTGCCAAAATTTCAATATATACAAATATTGAATTTTTAAATAAATGGTAATTTTTCGAATAGTTATAATCGATAACTTTTAAATGATAATATAATTAAATAATATTATAATTTATAAGTATTATTAAAATTTTCTTTATTTTTAGAATAAAACAGGTTCTTAGATAACTATATATAAAGGGAATCATCGAATACTTTGATCTTTCAATTTGTATTCTTATCTAAAAGTATATAAATAATAACTCATTTTTTTAAATATTTTTTTATAGCATAAAATGTATATATACTTTATTAAATATTTTAAATTTATTTATTTGCACATTTTTATTGGTACTTTTTACTGTCAATCTATCGACGCCCTAAATATTTACTACTAATTTTTAATTAATTATTAATTATAATTCAAAACAAAATAGTATTTATTATTATTTTTTTATACATTTATATATGCAAGTTTTTTTTATTATTCAGATTCACGCATTATCAGTGATAAATTTGAGCAAATTTGGAACGCTGGCATAAACTCCAGGATAATTTGGACGGGCACAACCGTATCCCCAGGAAACAATACCAATGAGTTGTCCATCGGCGACAAGTGGACCACCAGAATCACCCTAGAAATAATTAAATAAACAAACTATGAAATGACAAATTGAAGATATGACATACTTGGCAGGCGTCCATGCCACCGTTGTTAACTCCAGCGCAGATCATGCGGTCGGTGATGGCGGCGCTACCATAATCACTCTTGCATGAAGCCACGGAGACAATTTTAACATGAACAGCTTGTAGTTGCAAGGGAGAGCTGCCACCTTCTGAAAGGGTACCCCATCCAGAAACAACGCAGTCAGTGCCAACTGGGACATGTTGGTTCAAGCTTGGCAATGCAACTGCTTGAACACCAGCTTCAAAGTTCAATGACATGGAGAGCGTCAAGAGAGATATGTCGTAATCTAAGTTTTCTTTCCTATAATTGGGGTTTTGATTAATTTTGCTAACCTGGACAACTTGTCCTCCTGATCCCCTGTAGGAAGATCCAGCGCGTATGCTAAGCGAGGAAGCTGACGATCTAGAAATTTACATTTTATTACATGAATACTTGTTACAATTCTGTTAATTACCCGTCAGTGCAGTGAGCAGCAGTAACAGCGTAGTTCTGGCTGATGATAGTAGCACCGCATATGTGGCTTCCGAAGTATTGAAGAGACAATTGGTAGGGGTAATCTTCGATTTCAACGGCTTCACCACCAACAATCCGATCATCCAAAGCTGGGATAACGTAAGAAATACACTTACCAGCAGCGAGAGCCAAGAAGGCTGAGACTAAAGCCAACTTGAACATTTTAAATCGATTTGATAAATTTTACCACCGGTAACCGATTTTATAGTGAAGCAAAGCGCTTACCAGGACCGGCGCTGCGTCCTGTATTGGGTAAAACATACTTGTGATTTCCCCTTATTACCATACATAAAACATGTTTCATCATCTTTTAAAGTTTTTTTATTTTTTTCATACGCTGTATTGCGAAAATGTAAAGTTTCCCCATTTAATTGTGCCATCCTTGTAGCTTATCATTCTTCATTTAAATAATTCACAATCATTTATGACTTTATTTTTACAGAAAAAATATATTCATATAATAATAATTTATTGGCCAGACAGAAAATATACAAACAAACAAACAAATACATCCTATAAATAAATATAAATGATAAGACCAAGTAATAATAATTCGAAAAAGAAATTGGATTCTTTGGATTTAAATTTCTCGGACAGGGTAAGGTATCGGTCAAGGAGAGGGACTATTTTGGTTTTGGAGTAAAGGAGATTATTAGGTGGATTGTGTAGAGGATTATTAGGATGTCTTATTTTGGTGAAGAAAGGAATGGCGGAACGTTCGGATACAGACAGGTTTTTTAGGATGGGATTTTGGCATTAGGAAAGTAGTGGGAAAGATTTGTAAATGGATGTTTGGCACTATATGCATATTTCGGAAAAAAACGGGATCTGGGTATAATGTTAGATTTGAGTTGCTCGGAATGGGAATTGAAGTTGAGTTTACGTTTAAGAAGGATTCCAAGGTATTAAATAAGTGGTGATGTGAAAATAGATTATCTAACGTAAAAATTGTATTTTAAATTAATACAGTTCATTTTCGTTGTTTATATTTTTTACTATTTATTCTTACTAGCTTTAATTTTTTGATCACATTTTCTATGAGTATTCTATATATTTTTTTATTTAAATTCAGATTCCTGCATTTTCTGTAATGTATTCACGCATATTTGGAACGCTGGAGTAGACACCTGGATAAGTGGGACGCCCACATTCGTTTCCCCAGGAAACGATACCAACAAGTTGTCCATCAACAACCAGTGGACCACCAGAATCACCCTGAAAATAAAGAACCATAAATAAAACTTAAATTTTTCAAACCCAAAAATAACATACTTGACAAGCGTCCTTGCCTCCTCCATTAACTGCAGCGCAAATCATGCGGTCGGTGATGGCAGCGCCACCGTAAGCTATTACGCAATCTTCGTGTGAAACAATGTCAACATGAACGGCTTGGAGTTGGATAGGAGAATTTCCACCTACGGTAAGGGTACCCCACCCAGTAACAACTGAGTCTGAACCAGCTGAGACTTCCTGGTTCAATTTTGGTAAATCTACAGGTTGAACTCCTGATCCAAAGTTGAATGGTTCAGACAGTTCCAAGACAGAGATGTCATAATCAACGGTGTAGTCATTATATTTTGGATTTTGATAGACGGCTTCCACCGGATCCCTTGACGGAAGATCCAGCGCGGACAGCCAATGTAGAAGCTGGAGATCTACAACTGACAATTTACACCAAGAAAAATTAATATATCAGTATAATTACCCATTAGTGCAGTGAGCTGCAGTCACAGCATAGTACTTGCTGATTATTGATGCACCACAGATGTGGCTACCATAGAATTGAAGTGACAATTGGTATGGATAGTCTTCGATTTCGACAGATTCACCTCCAACGATGCGACCATCCAAACGTGGGATTATTGGAGATGCTGTAAGTAATAATATAATTAAAGTTTTTTTTTAATGAATACGAAAGTATTCATACCAACTGCAATAGCCACAAGGGCTGAGACTAAAACCAGCTTGAACATTTTATCGATTTAATAATTTACCGGATTAGAAAGCGAATTTATAGATGTAACTTTCTTATCATTGATGATTTAAATACAATACTATCTGGTATTGCTTTATTTATAGAAAAAAATCTATTTATAAGTAAATAAAAGGATTCTAAAGTATGTTATATTTTTATCACTACTTATCTATAAATTGAAAATGTGTTACTAATTATGTATTTATTTGGAAATATTAACACTCAAAATAAAATATTTTTGTAAAATACATAATTGAAATTGGTTACATATTTAATAGTTTCCTGGTATTAAAATCAATTAATAAAATCAGATATGCTTATCGTTATATAAAAAAAGGGAATATTTCAAGTATATTTTGCAACATTTCAACTTGAAATGAAAACGTTTTAATTTAATTTATATACACTTACATATATTATAGATTTTGGCGTTTTTTCTTTTAATAATGAAATTTTCTATGAAATTGGTAAAATTTCCAACAATATAAATTTATATAGAAATAATTTCCAATATTGATAAACTGTAATATTTATTACAAAAATAAATTACCAAAAATTAAAATAACTTAATACCTTAATACAATTACTAAAATAAAATTCAAACGGCTATTGACCATAGGTCTTTCTACCCGTTATAAAATTATTATATTTGTTTTAATGGACAAGAAAATAAAGCATAATTTAATAAGTAACAACTTACGGATAAAAAAGATATAAATTGAATATTACGTTTTTCATTTTAATTATTATAAATTCGTATATAAAATACGACCAAACAAGAGCTAAAAATAATTGTAAACATATAATAAACCCAACAATAATACTACATATGGCAGCATCTTTGCAATAGATAAAAAAATACGTAAGTGTAGAGCGAAAAAAGTTTTTCACATTTGATTTATTTACTTTAATTTTAATATTGCTCATATAATATGATGGATGTTATATAAATTAGTATTGCTTTAGATAAAACGTTTATTAATAAATATGTTTGCAAGGAAAAATATTAATAATTGAATTTTTTTTTCAAGTTAAATTTTTATTGTTTTTCTTTTCAGGGTATAATATTGATTTTTATAATTTAGATGCCGGCTTTTTCGGTGATGTAGGCACGCATGTTTGGTACGCTGGAGTAAACTCCTGGACTGGCTGGACGAGCACATCCGTATCCCCAAGAGACGACACCAACGAGTTGTCCATCGACGACGAGTGGGCCACCAGAATCACCCTAGAAATAAAGAAAACAAAAGTAAATAACTAAATTCTAAACTGTCAAACACAAGAAATGGCATACTTGGCAGGCGTCCTTGCCACCTCCGTTAACTCCGGCGCAGATCATGCGGTCGGTGATGGCGCTGTCTCCGTAAGACTTCTTGCATTCCTTCTGGGAGATGATTCCAACGTGGACGGCTTGAAGTTGAGAAGGAGAACCACCGCCTTCGGAAAGGGCACCCCATCCGGAAACAACGGAGTCAGAGCCAGCTGGGACTTCTTGGTTCAATCTTGGCAAACCGACTGGTTGAACACAAGCACCAAAGTCCAATAGATCGGAAAGCTCCAAGACAGAGATATCGTAATCGATGTTGCGGTTGTCGAATTGGGGATTTTGGAAGATATTCCTAACTTGGACAACTTGTCCACCAGATCCCTTGATGGAAGATCCAGCGCGGACGGTCAAAGAGGAAGCTGGGGATCTACAATTTACAGTTAATATCATGTATTAACTAAGCGTTGAAATTTGAGTACCCATTGGTACAGTGAGCAGCGGTGACGGCGAAGTTCTTGCTGATGATGGAAGCACCGCAGATGTGGCTTCCGTAGTATTGAAGAGACAATTGGTATGGGAAATCTTCGATTACGACGGTTTCACCACCAACGATGCGACCATCCAAGCGTGGAGGCATCGGGGATGCTACAAATGAAATAATTGTAAGTAAACTTATGGAGAATGTAAATTATATACTTACCAGCTGCGAGAGCCACAAGGGCTGATACTAAAGTTAACTTGAACATTTTGAATCGGTATGATTTGTTGTTTAACTATGGACCGAATTTATAGTAATTCCTTATCATTCATGATTTAAATACAATAATATCAGGTATTATTTTTAGAAAGACATCTTACTATATATATTTATAAATAAAATCACTTTCGTTGAATATTGTGATGATCATCTCGTTCATACTCTAATCTATTTTTTTTTTATTATTAAAAAATATTTATAGATAAACTAAATATAGATGATAAATCATAAACAGATAAAATATTTCATTAGACAAATTAACTATTAAAATTAACGAGAAACATCTTTACTTATATAATATATAATAATACTAATTAAATTAATAATACCTTTTTTATGTCGTGTAATTTTATTTACAATCTGTTCATCATTGTGAACATTGAGTAAATTTAAGATCGCGGTTGACATTACATGAATAATTTTTCCCGGTGAATATTTACCGTTATGATGATTTGATTTTTTAATTTGTTGCTTTGCTGTTGTCTTGTAGGTTAACTTCTGTTCCTTTGACTATGAATATGCTATCTTTAACACTGTTTTTGTCCATCAACTTAGCTGAAGGTCCGTATGCTGAACCTTATTCATTTGACTATCCATCTGTGATGAACGATGTCCATATTGCTGCAAGCGTGGGTAGGGCGACTTAACCATTTGGCTATATTTATCAAATTTTTATTATTATTCGTGAGCTTACAGTTTTGTAGTAAAGAAGAACTATACACATATATATGGAAAATATACCTAAAAATAATAATTATATATAGTTTTATGCAAATGATATAGGTACAGTAATACCACGCATAGTACGATGTGAAAATTTCAAAATAAACAAAATTTTGACAAAAATAAGTTCAGAAAATTATTTTACTACATAAATTATTATAATCTCAAGATTCATTTTGCGCTGTTTAATTTTATACTTTTTTATAGTCCTTGATTAGTCCGGTTTCAAATATAACTACTTATCCGCTTCAAAGTAATTCTTTTTTATTATATAGTTATTATTATATATTTATATTAAATTCGTAAGATCCTTGTGATGCAACATTTGCCTTCTATATGCAAATCAACTGATAAGCGATACTAACAGACAAGTACACATACGAACACGCACATGCAATTCTCTTAGCACTCTAATTGGAGGTTGATTTAACATTTTGTTCTTTACTGTGTTTACATAACATCAAAGGAACTAATCTAGACTTTATACATATATATTACTTCTATTGTAAATTGTTAAAGTTATTCCAGTTACGATGTAAAACCATTATTATTACTGTTTCCCTTGAGGACGAGTAAATAAATTAAATTAATACAAATATACTAAATTTGTATAATTATTTGCTAAGTACTTTAACCCCTAAGCGGCTTGAAGTATTGTATAAAGTGACTCCCCTGGTGGCTAGTGTTTTTATTTATGAATCATTATGCAAATATATTCGTCATAAGCGCTACGCAATATAATAAACATTGACGAATATATACTACATATTGACTTAAGCGGTTAAATAATGTATTATCATTGAGTTTGAGATTAGTAAAATTAATTCTAATGAAAATAAAACAGTAGATTTTTTTTTATATTTAAATTTTTCGGTAAAATCAATTGACTTACAAAATTCTAAATAATTTTATTATGCTTATATAAGTATATAATATTTTTTATTTATTTATAATTGAAAAAAAAAGAATTTATATAAAATAAATATAATTATAAAAATAATTTATTGTGTACATAATAAATATAAATTTATAAATCACATGAAAAAATTCAATTAACAAAATACATAATATTTGTTGAATTATTTTGGAAAAAACAAATGTTAAATTGTATGAGATGTAAATTGGCAGATGAAAAAAAGAGATAGTGAAACGAAGTAAGTTATACGAATGGAATAATAATAAATTTGATGGGTGAGATGAGTTGTGGATGCGCCGGGTAACGACTTTAGTTTTGTCCCGGAGTGCATAACTGCGTTACATCCAGATGAAATATACCGTGCAAGTCTCAGTAAACTTTATTTGCAGTGCACTGTACTATGTTTGTGTGTGCAACATTAGTTGTTGTCGTTGATTTAATGTTACATCTTATTGCGATTCTTCGAAGTTGCCGAGAAATAAGGGAGAAACGAATCCGCCTTTTTTTTATTTTATTTTATTTCATCCTGCCGATTGTTTTTGACATATGGCAAAATTAGGGAGAGGCAACATCGGAGCAAAAAAAAAGAAGCAAACTCGATAAACCTTTTTTTCTCTCTCCATCACGTATCCGAAACATTTTACAGTGGAAACGAAATTCAGTTGTTTGATGTCCGCTTTACGGCAAAAGCAACTGTATTTGTCTTCGAATACAACTTTGGCCCTTGGGTCAGGCTAATCCGGTCGATTTGCGTTCTTCTTCGGGAGTCACGGAAGGGTGGTTCGGTTTTCGCGGAGAACAGTTTTTGGAGAGTGGATGAGAGAATGGTTTTTGCATCTCCTTCGCTTTTTAGGGGAGCAGAACGCGTAGCATTCGCGCTCGACTAAACAAGCTAATATCCCTCCCGGTTTACCCCAAAAGCTTCGGCTAATTTATTTAAGAAACGCGAAAATAAATTACACCAATCGAAAAACATATTGATTCGTGCTGTCAAATCCACACGCTTCGATTCTAAAACCAAAAGAGAATTGTAATTATCAACAGTCGCAAAAATCTTGTTTATAACGCTTTGATCACTTTCGTAAAAGGAAATTTATTATTTTTTTATTAAAAAAGGCTACAAGAATCAATACGCTCTACATGGTAATTAATTGTGGTGTTGGGATGGGGAAAAGAACCGATGTTTACTTCAGCGTTAATCAACCCTCGCTATCAACCCCCACGCATTCTTTTTTTTTCACTGTCTTGTGCTTATTTATTTCGCATTTTATTCGGTTTAATCAGCCTACACAGGGGATTATTTTAAACAGAACATTAAAGAGATTCATTAAAAGATTATATGAGTAAAAAAACGCTGCAGAGAGGTGATCTCGAAGGGCTTGGGGATCGGATCTATTTAGAGAGAGGTCCGGGGATGCTCTCGTAATATTGGGGTCATCCATTTAGACCGTTTCGGATCGAACATCCGATACCCAATTCCATTCGTGTTGTGACTGTTTCGGTCAACTAGTTTATCTCTTTAGCAACTATTCAACGGTATTCAACAGCTTGAATATCAACAAGCCCTACACACGATCGATACATCTTCTCCTTTAAGCCCTACTTTAAATCCTATACATGTATATATTGCTTTTCTGCCAATCCGAAAAGCAATTAAGTAGAAAACAAAATGCTATAAATCGCATACAATCTGACATTTTGTAAAACATGCTTTTAATTTCATGACTGTTTGGCACTTTCAATTTAATTAAACTATTTATTCAAGACGGAAAAAAATATTTTCATCAATAAAATGTGCTGAAACTACATATAATCAAAGTACATAAATTCGTACAATTCGTTTCGATAGTCGGTTGTAAATGAACATTCACGAAATATCCAACATAACTTAAATAAAAGATAGTATGTGTTATGAATTTCCAAACTCGCATTTTGTTAGAACTACATATTTAAATTTTGTTTCAGTAAAAACTTGATATTACTTACTTTTACATGAAATAAGTTGTTTGTCTTGTCTGGCTTGCAATTTATACATGTTAACATATCGTTTTCCTAGGTAGTAGCGGACCTCCCATGAAATAAGTTATGAGTGAAAATGAAGTAAAAACATAATTTGAATGTTACGAGACAGATGTTGACTTACATCATCATTGTACGTCCGTAAGGATATTTATATCTTAGTTTGGACACACCGCCATTAACAACCATATACGAATTATTGAAGTAACGTCAAGTAAAAGTTATCATATGTCGTGAATTCCCATACTCACATTGTAAACAGACTACATATTTAAATTATATTTCAATAATATCATGATTTTATATTCTTTTACTTTGCACATTTTGCATTATTTGTACTTTAGTTTGATCAAAAGTTTAGAAATAACAAATATTTTCTAACATGCGTTAAGTATGTAGTAATATTATCTTTAGCAAATATGAGAATAAATTGATTATTTTAAAATCGTGGCCCTATTTTTTTGTTATTTTAATGTATGCAATAAATTTTAGTTTACTATAAGGAATCTAATTAAGCGGGTTTTTTTTTAAAAAAACACCAATCTTTCACTTTTCCGCAAAATAAAAACAACAATACATTTTTTTAGTCACAAGATACAAATAATCCTAAATAAACTGGAAACAAATCCAACATACAAATTAATTATACCAGTATCGCCCAAAGCCCGTGAAGGAACACAACAAATAATGATTGTACATTTTTATACTGACAACTAAAGAACACTATTAAATCTAATCTAGGAATCTAATTATAATTATTTCAAAAAGTTTAGAATTTTATATTTCATTTAAATGTCATTTATAAAATATATTAAATTTATTTTCCGTGTTAATTATAAATGAAATATTTGATTGATTTCTGCAAACAGCTTCCGTTTTTGCGAAAGTGTTAATTATTGCAAATATTCATATTTATTATGAGAGGTTGCGTGGGAATATAATTTAATATTAACTATTTATGTTTAAATTGTACCATTCATTAATAAACAAACGTTTTCATAACATTTATATACGTAGATCATGGAAATAATTGCACATATTCCAAGTAAAAATAATACTTCTTTTAGTTAGATTTAATATTATCAAATCCTTGAACATATTAAACAAATAAAACTCTTTTAATTATACTTTAAGTAAATTATAATTGTATCCAAAATTTTATACATAATGTGTTTTCTGTATTTCTTGTATGATTGTAATTCTTCGATTAGTCCGGATTCAAAAACTCGCAAATATTGGCTAATCCGATTATCCAGACTATGTGAGGTATTATACTAATCAGGTGTTAAAATATAAAAAAGTAAGTATATGAAATTATAAAAATTAAATTAATTATTGAATTATTGACATAATCACCGAAATTAAAACAAAAAATTAAATTGGTGTCAGAAAATGTATATTTACATAAACAAATTTATTTGAGATATTAATTTATATTATCAATTAATTATTCCTCTATATCATAAAGTATAGTATAAGTAAAGCACATAATAAAATTGTATATTATATATGTATTTCGATTAAACTATGGGATATAAAATGTAAATGGATTAGCTCCGAAATAAGTAGATTTAACTAAAACTGTAAACGTAATTAAATTACACTAATTCGTAAAGTTTTTTTAATTAAATATTGGAACGTAGATCTGAGACTAATTGAAACTTGCGTAATCTTGCTCGGTACTTCAAGATTTCCAACCTATAATCAAAGTTACTTTTCTGATCTATTTCTTTAGCGTCTCGCAACAAACGTGATTCCTATATTTCAAGTTTCGCTTATTTACGCTATTGAAATAGAATTTCGTTAAAACTTTGGTTGTATCGATGATTTTTCATTAAATATTGAAGCTTAAATACAGCAATACCTCGAATAGTGCGACTGCGCTCATTGCGGATTCACTATAATACGGTTCAAAAATTTCAAAACAACTAAATTTGAATTGAGCAAAATAAAAATAAATAATACAAAGCGAATACACACTTTTTTTTTTATAGATAAATGATCTTTTTTCACACAGAAAAGTACCTTTGTGTGTTGATTATTTTTATGCTTAAAATCGCAAGATATCATGTCCTGCTTCAAACAGTTCGGTATTTTTGCAACATGGATTACTCACACTATTCGAGGTATGTATTATATAATTAATTAAACTATTTTTAATAAATGCTATTTTTTTTATAAAATAGATTGTAAATAAAAAATGATAATAAATTTAAAGAAAAATCGGTTAGATAGATATTTATACAGGCTATTGACCATATGACGTATTGCCTAATTTTGTATAAAAGTTAGAACATAAAGTACACTATAAGTATTTTATCCTAAACATTCGTGATAACAGAAAACTAATAATTTGGACTAATCGAGGTATTTCAATAAAATGAAAATATCGTAAATTTTTGATATTCCATTTGAAATTTATTTCTTAATTTACTTTTATTATCGTGTCTTGATTAGTTTCTAGACGAATTTCTTTTTAATTACGCAATAAAACAAAAATACCCGCAAAACTTTTTATGTACATGTGCCGTACACAAATTTCAGGTATACGAATGTAATTAAAAACAAATACACTGTAAACACCGGCGCGGAGCGTAGTTCCATCGAAATTAATCCTTGATGCATAACATGAAAGGTCCGTCATGTTTATTTGGCGGTTTTAATGCTGTTACCTTATTTATTTGCATAACGTGAGAAGCAATAAAACGGCAGGATTTAAAAGGATGGATTTAAACACATGCCCGCCGGATTACGAATGTGCAAACGTGTCCGAGGGACGAAATCGCATTAAAAAAAATTTTAATATTCAATTCGCCCTTTCCTCTCTCTTTTTTTTTTCTATACCGAAATTATTTTTCGCAGCCCTTCCGTGCGGAAGCGCAAAACTCGGGTCTGTGTATGTGCGGTTCGCGTTTCGGGTGGAGGCGCCGGTTTCTAGTTTGTATGTCGCCCTGTTCCTAGCACGGAAGGGTGGATCTGGAGGCGGCAGCGCGCGCTAGGATTTTCTTTTAATCACGGAATTTCAGTTCCTTCTCTGAAACCCCCTTCGCTCTACGTCTGTGTTCTACGTCGTCTGTCAAATTAGCGCCCATCGTCGCGCCGGAACTTTCCACATCCATCAAAGGATGGATGGGCGCTCAACAAAGGCGTAATCCTTAATACGTTCACATAAAGAAAAGGAAGAACAAGGACGAGAGGAGGCGGCGGCGTCGTATATATATGTATAAAGAGAGAGAGAGAAAAAAGAGAGTAAAGGAAAATAACACGGTGGAGAAAGAGCTTTTGCTATTTGCATATTATTATATTTTACAGCTGCTGCTCTGTTTCTCTCCCTGTTGCTTTCGATTTATTTTATCGCGTGCACATGTCGGGTTATTTGCTGTTGACACACACACCGAGCCCATTCCACACGTACACCATTCTTCCCTATATTTATTCCTGTTGTATCGTTACATATTTATTTATTTTTTTTTGTATTTTCTCTTTATTTCTTTTATTACATTAATACTTTCTGCATATTATCCAGTTTTATTAGGCTAATTGTCAGCGGGAGTAATGGTTTTGCTCGGGTCAACTCCATACGGAGAAACCTACTACTCACATATATTTATTTTTTTTATAAACATATGTTTTTATTTACAAACCATTACTTAATGAATATTAAAGAAATATTTTGAAAGTAAAATTATTTAAAAAATAATGAAATCAATAGTATATATTATTTTACATTAATTATCAAGTAATTAATTACAATTAGCACTTGGTTTAAGCATTATCCTACGCTGACTGAGAATAAAGCACAACTAGATCTTTACCTACTACGTCACTGTAAATATGGATTCATTTTACGCCGATTTGATTTGAGTTTGAGTTAGAGTTTGTGATGGTAGAAATAATTCTGACTAAGTAAAACTAATATTCGTAATAAGCGAAGTATTTCAATATATCAAATCTCTCTATTCTAAATTAAAGTTATTTCAGTTATATTTCCATTTTGAATTTTCACTATTATTTTTTTGTCAGGTTTCTTGTTTTTTTTTGGTGTTGTATTTATCATTATAATATCTATATAAGTAAATACATAGAATATTTTTATAAGATTATGTTTGCTCAGTCTCGACATTTTTTTGATTCCCGGGACACAAGACAAATGTTTAGGGAATTCTCTGAGCTATATAAATTTTAAAAACTCATTCAACAAATGAAATCATGGCTGATTTTGAACAATATCTTATCAGGTTTGTAAGTTTCTAGATTATGTTGATATTTCAATAAAGTCATAATTCGTTTATTACTCCGTTGTCCAAGTCTATCTAATAATGCATTATATTATATCTTAAGTACTATAAGTTAAGTTGCGTCTTTGCGTCTTAAAGCTTTCACTGCTGCTTTCAAATAAGAGACAACTTCTAATGCGCCAGATGATATTAGAATATGTGTTTCTTTTCATCGTTTGTCCATAATAAGATCAATTAATGTTTTTTTAATACATTTTTTATATCTTTAGGAATCTCTTGCCATATTCTTAGTGCCATTTTCAATGTCCCGGGAATCTCCGGTTCAGCAACACTAGGTATACAGCAAGGTAGCGTATTAGAGCCCTTCTGTATATACCGCAGATAAGCCATTATCGTATAAAGCGCCAACAAGCAATATTATCATCGGATGCAAACCCAGCATGTGCATTACATCACCTGCAGGTAAACCTGGACTTAATACAGAAATGGCTACAAAAATGTATTCCTGTCTACCACTGACTATCAACGGAAAAATATTCTCCTCGGCTATTAAAGTTAAATACCTGGGTATGCATCTAAATAGAAAATCACTTCTTAGCAAAAAGAGAACAACTCGAAATTAAGTTGAGAAAAATCTAGTGGCTATTATAGGAAAACTCACTAATTTTCAAAGAAAACTAGCTGCTGATTTATAAAGTAATTTTAAAACCTTTGTGAACTTACGAAATATAGTTTTGGGAAGTCTGTAGCTGATCTAACATTGCAACCATACAAATATTCCAGTCGAAGAGTCTAACAAGGATCATTGGTGCTCTATGGTATATTACGAATAGGAGAATTCATGAGGTTCTTCAAATTGAAACAATGGAGGAATCCAAACGTATTAGCTGTCTTCTAAAGCGACAAAAACCACTAGATCTACAATTGAAATTCAATAAATAATCAATAAGTAAAGGATAACGGGCAATGGTTATTATTAACAAATTTTGATATTTTTGTAATAATCACTAATATATCTAAAAAATAATCATATAAAATATTATTGGAGGTAGTTACAACCTTTAAATATGTGACAACTATGTGAGGATTAAACGAGGTATTTCATTATATCGATATATATATATAAGTTTGATTTGAATTTATTTATTTTGTAACAATCTTGTATTAAATTTTGTTAAATAAAACTTATATAAAAAGTTCTTAAAAGTAAATTTTCAATGAAATTCTTAAACATTGGTAAATCTAATTAATGGGACTGTACGAGTTATTGCAAATTTAATTCTTTTAAATTTAAGTAATTTTCTTTGAGACTGATTTCAATTTATTTTCTCTTTATATTTCTCAGTGTTAGTAGTCTAATTATCGGGTCGGGTCAATCATGCGGGGAAAAAGGCAGCGACTGGTAGTACATTATACACCCCACTCGTATAGGGGTGAGAAAAGAGAGAGAGTGGAGCGCACATAAAGATAACGATAAGGAGAACGGCGAGATGCGATATGTGATTTACTATTATTGGAAACATGTAAATTCCGACGACGATGGTCCTTGCAGCAGGTGTTCAATATCGATCCGACCAATTCAATCTCTAATTTAAAATTCAACCTAAACCCGAGCCGACCGAAAATCACGACCGAACCTCCGCTTTTGCTGCTGCTACCGCTACTCTTCTTCCTACCAACCTACCTTTCCCCATGTGCATATCCACTATCCCACACGGGCCAACCCCTCGTACCCCTCTCAATCTTATGCGCTTCAGCTCCGCCGCCCAAATTACATATCTCCCAAACCGTAACTAAACTAAATCCGCGCTGATAACACCCTCGAACACCTCCTTATTTCATGATTATAGATTGTACGGAATCTATTTCAAGCTACATAAAGATGATTGAATTTTTCTCATGCGCAATCATCTTGTAAAGAAAAAATATATATTTTATCAAATGCGGAATATGTAATCACATTCAATAAAAAAATGGAATTGTAAAGAAGTAATTTAACAAGATGTTAAAGATTCAATTACATAAGTCACAATAAGAATTAAAACAATAAAATTGTGTTTCTTGACAATCGTTTATCATTTAAATTATGCAACATTATATCTCTTCAAAAAACTGTAAATAAAATAATGTATAACCATGTTTAAGGACATCAGTAAATTACGAAATTTATGAGAACATAATCATTATTAAAGTTAATAATAATTTATAGGTT
Organism: Nicrophorus vespilloides; assembly: GCF_001412225.1. NCBI lineage: Eukaryota > Metazoa > Arthropoda > Insecta > Coleoptera > Silphidae > Nicrophorus > Nicrophorus vespilloides. The sequence goes on from NW_017096594.1 coordinate 888,370, forward strand.
TAAACTGAAAAATTATAATGGTCAATATTGTAAAAAATGAACATATTAAGGGATAATACAAACTTAATATATATTTCTAATTTTTAGGACTTTTCTTAGTTCATTTGTTAGTATCTTATAAGAAAACCTTCCATAACAAAAAAATATATAATAATTGATCATCAACAAAATATCTTTCTCACAATCTTTTTGTTCCATTATTACATAATAATACATAACAAATATTTAATCATATTTTTAATTCATCAATTACAAATGATTACCTATAAATCCAAATATTTTAACTAATTCAATGTAAATCGTTCTTTTAACTAACAGGACTTCATGTGTCTTGTTTGTGTTATGATATAACTCAACTTCAAATATTGATACTAACATGTAACAAGTTTAGTCACATATAATTTACTATTTGTTGTAAAAATTATAGCAGTATCAACTGTGATTTATCTTAGTAATTAATTTGTTTTGTATTTATGATGCTAATATGTGTTTCTTTACAAAATTTTTCCTATTACATTAGATTACCTGGATCCACTATATCCCAAATTGTACTATCCTTGTTTATTTTTATTTATTTATAAAATTTCAAGTAAAATCATGTCTCGTTTAATATTACCTCGAATAACGAAACTTCGGTGTAACAAAGTATACAATTTCATGCAAATGGTTCAATTGAAATATTTCAAAATTTTCGATAAACATGTTAAAAAATTATTGAATGCAGAAGATGATGATGATGCTTATGTAGGCATTGTTATATGAAAACAAAATAATCAACTTAAGACTCATATTTTAAAATATTAATCCACGCAATCCATGCAAATTGACTGTTTATTTAATAAAAAAATACTTTGTTCGCAAAATAGCTCTAGGCATAGTAACTTTACTTCTGAAAAAGAAGTTTCTCTTAACTTTTCTCTACTTTCATGATGTAATTGCCACTTTACACATTTTTTATAATATTTTTTTTTTCTAAATAAGTTAAAAAAATATATAATCATGTCACCAAATAAACTAATTTCCACAGATCTGCAGTAGACTTGGAGTTATATAACATTTCGGAAATAAGGAACTTTGAAAGATTCTCAACTTCTCACCATTCCCTGACTAAATACATTAATAGTTGTTTATTAACTTTGAGTTCAGCATATTCTTAGTAAAACTTACATTCAATCATCATTTACGAAAAGACGTATAGTCAATAACCCTTTGTAATTTTCAAATAGTAATTATGAATTTTGTTGACCATTAATAATTGTTACCTTTTCTAAACTATAACAAGTAATCATATTCTTATAATATGATTATATAAGAAATTCGTAAAATTTAAAAAATGATAATAGGCAACCCAATTAACACAACCGTAAAACCAAAGTAAGTATATTCAATTTATATGGAATTCGCGTAGGTCAACACTTTTTAACAAACCGTATAAAAAAATCACATGCCTACACACAAAATTAATGAACACATTTTAATTAAATGATTCCCATTACTGTACGAACCAGCGCGCGTTTAATTAAAACAACGTAAAAGTAAAAAATTGCACATGCAATTAAATCATGTGAACTGGAAATAATAGAAAACCCTCACGAAATCATTGCATTTGCGTAAATGTAATTAATTTTATATATATTATATACCAAAAAAAAGGTTTAAGTGTAAAACTTTTATTCTTAAATGTATACAACTTTTTGAAAACAATATGCAAATCTGAACTAATTTTAAATGAAATATTTATTTATGAATTATTTATGAGAATATTTATTGCAACAAATTATATAATTTTATTTATGACAAAACCAATATAAAATAAAAATTACATACATCATTGTAAATGTGTATTTATTAGTTAATTTAGTTTGAGGGCCCTGCGCTAAATTAGTTTGGGCCCTCGACTAACATAGTTTGGGGCCCACTCCTAATTCTGCTAGGGGCCCTTAACTAACACTATTTGGGAGGGGGATCGCTTGATGAAGACCATACTTAAATTCGCCTCAGGTTATTCTATAAAATTTATCAAATTGTTTACTTTATTATATAAAAATATGAATAAAAAACAAATAATTATTATAATTGTTTAATACACAGCGCAAATATCATAATTATAAAATATACAAACGCTGCGTAAATATTTGTGATTAATTTTATTAATTGCGTAAAATTACAAATTATTTTGGATCGGGCTTTATGAGTTATGTAAACTATTATTATTGATTTAGAGAAACATTATTTGCGTTAATAAATTCCTAAAATTAATCAGATTTATACTATTTATAATCATATTTTTTCCTTTAAAATACATTAAATTAAGATATAAATTATTGAATTTATTAAAAAAATATATCTAAAAGTGCGAACACATCACAAACAAACAATGAACATTTTAATTCCCTAGTATTTTAGAAATTACATAAACTATACTAAAATGTAATTAAGAGACGAAAATAATTAAAAAAAAAATGTAATATTAAAATTTGTATGTGATGTATTTATAAAAATATTAGTGTAGTGGAAAATTTTATTGTGAATATAAATAATTAAAATATTTTCATGTCAATTCTAATGAAAACAACAAGAACTGTCCTCGATGTTCATGATGGAAAATTTAATGCTTCTATATTTATATTTCCGTACACAACATGGGCCAATTAATCTGAATGCTATTCCTCATGTAAAACACGATTTATTGTTTGGAACAGGTATGATATTAAAATGAGATTACTCTTGGATAGTATAAAATATTCAAACGTGCACGATGTGAACCATAATTGAAATATTTCCCTTGATACCCGACTTATAGATTTAATGCATTACCCGGAATAAGACTCCAGCCTGTCACGATGCGTTGTCTCACAATGGTTGCCTTTAAATTATATCCGTGTCGGATTGGATTCGGAAGCAATCTCTCTGGCTCATCCCCATATTTTGTGATCACACCTTCCGACAATCTTTTTTTCATTCCTTTTAATATGAACACATCCAGCTATAAATAATATATACACTTCGATATGATTGCCACATAATTCAATTGTATTTCGACAAGAAAATATACAATTTTATATTTTATCGCTGAATAATTTACGAGGTGGATGGAGTAAAAACTAATTTTATATAAATAATCAACAGTTTGGATATTAAGGATAATATTACACATTTATACTTGTATTGATTTTATGAAATAACACGCAATTATTTTTAACTATTGCTGCGCTTTATATAGTCGTAAATAATTAGTAATAAAAACACGATAATTATTACAATAAAATAACAATCTTCAAACTTTAGACTTTACAATAAACTATTTACGGGCAAATCAAGCATTTTTTTGCTATTTTAATTTGTTTGTTAGATCCAAATTTGCGTCATAAATTCAATATTGTGCTGACTAATATTTGTAGCGTATCTGACGAATAAGTCAATAGTTTAGATATAATATAGATATAATACGTATAAAGGCTAATGATCTAGTTGTCTATGCCTCCAAAAAGAGAAAAAAAAAAAAGAAAGAAAAAAAATCATTCAATGCAAACAATTTTCTTACTGACAATTTCTGAAAAAATGTTTTTCTAATGATTACTATTTCAAAGAAGAGACTGTTTTATTGTATACCGACGTCGTAAATACAGGTATAAAAATTCACTCAGTATGGAAATGTACACGTTTACTCTTCTTGGAAGTTATGCCTATTCAATGTTATAACTTAGCCCAGCTGGACTCAATTATAAATATAAAATTCGTTATACGGCTTTTTGTTTTACGACAACTTTTCGGGAACATATATAGGGCGTAAAGCGAGGTATTTTATTGTATCTGACGAAAAAAATTTTCTTTGATGATATTATTTTGATTTGAACATTTATAAATTTATTTATATTAAAAATATATTACCTTATATATGTTTTTGTTTGTAATGTTTTGACGTCATTCATTATGTTTACTGATAATGATTATGAACTTATTTAAATAATGAGATTTAATAATGTAAATATATTAATATAAAAGAATACACATTTTGTTCCATGTTAGATTTTAGGTAGCAAGATGATAAAACTAATTTTACTAATTATATATTGATTTATTTTAATTTCGTTTTTACTTTTATTTTAATAAATAATAAGTTAATCTAGAAATAGTTATAACTGATACTATTTCTTCATGAAATCGTTCGGATAAATGTATTGTATTGTTTTTTTGTTGTTGTAAATAAATGTACTTTTTAATATTTTTGAATTTTTTATGTTATTTTTATTAACTATTGTGAATAATCGCTTGACTACATAGTAAATACATTGTTGTATTGTGATTTGTCACGGTTAGATGTAAACAATGCTGTTGCTATTATTGGCTGAGGAAAGCATGTCGGTAAAAACTGGTTTTGTTTCGGTTTGTAAAATTTGTGCATATTTCCAGGAATCAAGGATAGGGAAACTGCAAAGAGAGGTATAGAGTTTAGACCCAAAGAATAACAAGCCAGTTGAATTCGAGCAGTCTGCCAGGCAGCACCGCAGCGTGAAAGTAATTTAAGTGTGCTGTTGTAGAAAGTCGTTGCCGAGTGAAAGTAGTTTGTGTATCTTATTAATCGAAGTTGTGCTGTGCTTGCAAAGATGGATATATTAGACGCAAACATAATGGATAAATCCATGAGGTCCGTGTTCGTGGGTAACATTCCTTACGAGGCGACAGAGGAGAAACTGAAGGATATTTTCGGCGAAGCCGGCCAGGTGTTGTCTTTTAAACTGGTTTTCGACCGGGAAACAGGTAAACCGAGGGGTTACGGCTTCTGCGAGTACAGCGATCAAGAGACTGCCCTAAGCGCCATGCGAAATCTTAATGGTTATGAGATCGGTGGAAGGTTTCTCCGCGTGGACAACGCTTGCACGGAGAAGTCACGCATGGAAATGCAGAACTTGATGAACCAGCCAACCGAAGAGAATCCTTACGGTGAGGCCATCGACGCCGAGAAGGCGCCGGAGGTCATCAGCAAAGTAGTCACATCTCTTCCGCCAGAGCAGATGATGGAACTGATGAGGCAGATGAGGACTTGCATACGCAATAATCCGGACGAAGCGAGAACCATGCTGCTTCAGAATCCACAATTGAGTTACGCCCTGTTGCAAGCACAGGTCGTGATGAAGATCATTGATCCCGAGGTTGCATGCAGCATGCTGCACGCACAAGGCCCGACGCCGCCGACGCTAAAAGTGCCGGAAGCGTCTACTGCTGCTTCTGGTAGTTCCACTCCTGTCGTTGCTCCAGTTGCACCAGTTCAAACGAAGAAGCCGTCATCACATCACGGTAGCAAACAGCAATCGTCTTCCAAGGATTATGATATGCGGGCCAAGGATTCGAGACATGGAGATCCGCGCGCGAAGGTTGCGGATGTGAGGCCTACGCCAACACCCGTCCAACCGCCAATTACAGATGCGTATGGTCGTGATCCTAGGATGAATTACCATGAAGAAAGGATTCAACCGCGTGTTGATCCTAGGATGAGGCACATGCGACCTGTTAATTCCGCGCCGTCGTTGAGCGAGAAACGTCCATCTCCTGGACCAGCGCCTCCTCCACCAAGTATGAATATGGGTATGCCGATGAATTTCGCAGTATCCGGCGCCACTGACCAGGAAAAAACGGCGCTAATCATGCAAGTGCTTCAATTATCCGATGAACAAATCGCGATGTTGCCTCCGCAGCAGCGTAGCAGTATTTTAGTACTGAAGGAGCAGATTGCAAATAGCACTCAGCATTAAACATACTAAACTATTTTTTTTTAGCTTTTTTATAATGCTTTTTATTTAATTATTTAATACATTAATAAAACAAATAGCTTTTTTTTATTACTCGTTTTCTTACAAACAGTTTGATGATCAAATTTATTAATTTTGATTTATAAATTAAAATATTATTACATTACTAAAAACGTCAAAAAACACATTCATAATACATTAAGAAATATAACAATTTCAATTCATTCATATAAAATAATTCAATTTCATAAAAAAAATTGTCGTGTTTGTAAAATATGCTTTCACACGGTTATCAATGCTCTTATTCATTGGAATGTTTTTATTTTCTTGCTTACTTCACGTCTGGCTGATATTTTATCGTTTGCTTATATATGTGCACTTCCCAGAGATGAATAATTTATAAAAGAAAATATTTTTATTAATTGTTTACAATTTTTATTTTATAACAAATTTTACTTTTAATTAAAAATATATTGGAATTCATAAATTGTGTTATGATTTATTGTATTATATATAGAATAGAAATAAATTCATAACAATAATAATAAAAAATTAATGAAACGCATATTTAAAAAATAAATAAAAGAAAAATAGACTTAGAAACTTATATTAAAGGAATTTATTGACTAAAATCACTTTAAATACAGACGAGAAATGTCAACTGCTATGATTTTTTGTCATATTTGTAAAAAAACTATACAAGATAACTACACTATTTATTATATGGCTGTGATTTTGTAAATTTAAAAATGAAGAAATGTCAATTGACTTTTGAAACACTTAACTTTTTGTTTAATTATTATTATATGGAAATGTTTAATTATGTTTATTTTTGTATTATTGCAGTAAATATTATTAGTAGCAAATTTTCAATGTCAAATTTATTTATTAAAAATACCAGCAGTGGAAAGGTCAATTATGTAAAGTGTAAGAAAAAAGTTTCTATACATTGCATATTTAATTTATTAAACATTTAATTTATTTATAATATATTTATTAAATATTATGAAATAACTTAACTTTGCACTGATTATAATTATGGACGTATACCATAAATTTATTTAATAGTTTTTTTTCATGATATAAATTTAAAAAAAAATATGAATTAAAATTGTACTGTTTGTGAAAATAAATGTCCAAATCTAGGCATATTTAATATTTTTTTGTTTAATTTTATAATTTATGTTTCTCTGTATAAAATTTAAAAACATGTTTTTGAATATATTAAGACATGTTATGATCATTAGCCAGGTCTATATAAAACTAATATTTATTAATGGGACATTCACAAGAACATGTTAAAACATATTTTTTTGTAAAAATACGAGTGTAAAAAGTTTTTGTAAACGTGTAGTATAAATATGTACGTTAACTATTTTTAAGTATGTGTATAATAAAGAATCTCGTTCTGAAATCAAATATTTTGATGATGTCAATCACTAATCTAACCAAAAAAATAAATTAAATAATAATATTTATGTTAAAAATAATAATTATTTAATTTTTATTAGTCCAAATTTGGGTCAAAAGGGTATCGACTGAACCATACTGTTATTAAACTTCAATTTTGTTAAATTTGCTCATGACATACATATTTATTAAAATTAAAACGACGGTTGGAGGAAATATCTATACCTTTTTTCATGTGAGGCAGTAAAACGTTTACATCGATGAGATTCGAATGGAATTGTCATTAGGAAGCGATCCGGTCTGTATGTATTAAGGGCAGAGCATCGAATAAATGGCTTTCGGGTCACAGTTTGACCCTTCTTCCCTTGGCGAAGACCAATCCAGAAACATTCAATTGCGCAAAGCGCGGAACTGAAGTGGAGAATTATAATATTAAAGAGGTCGTAAATCATCATTACCCGGCAATGTGCTATTTTCCGCTAATTTTAATTTGGAATGATATATAACCCGCTGCTGCTGCTGTTGCCGCCTCCACCACCACCGCCGCTGAGGAAGAAAACCGTTTTATCTTGTAATTAATATCTCCTTATGCATAGATACGAAACGAAACCAACACAATGTACAAACCAAGGACGTCTTGTGCCACAAATGATTTGATTTGTAACGCAGCTGCTCTTTTTAATTGAACGTTTTTATAGTTTCATTCAATTTTAACTTGAATCAAAACGGATATACAGTAGTCTCCCAAATAACGCTACGTGTTGTATAAAATCGTGTTTTAGAGATTTTTTCTCATCATATTATTGTCATATTCAATTTTATTGTAAGAGAATCACAGTATATAAAAGTGTTGTCCCAATAGTTTTAATGCCTCTACTCTACTTGCAAACCAAGTCATAAAAAATGCTTAATGTTGTACTTACCAAGTAAGATAACTTGTCACTTTTATGTTTTAATTTTGACATATGCATTTTCTATGTTTTCGGAAATAATTAATTAATTCTTTAATAAAAATCACAACACACTTAAGTTCAATTGTATGTTCAATTGTACTATATAATAATATTGTGGATATTTTTATATAATTTATAATTATTCGGCGATTGATTTAGATATAATTATAGTAAATAATGTAATTGGAATTATTCCATTTAATATTCCTCTTTTTCTTCGAGTTTCAAGTTTTTCCAAATGAAGTTAAATATTTCAACAAGAAATAATGTAAATTGAGTTCAACCATTTTATATCCCGTTTAACACGGTACTTTCTTTACACCTTTTCGCTTTACATGGTTTAAATAAAAAAAAATTATAATAAATGTTGAAAATAAAGTACACGGTTTTACATTAAAAAAAAGTTACAATTTCGATTTACACATTTTTCTCAGAAACCTATCTACCATGTCCCCCGATTTACATAATAGGTGTATACGCTTGATTTTCTAGCTAAAGTGGATCCACAATGGTCAATATAACATCGTCGATTTGAATTATGCGGTCCATAGAAAATAACCATATTATCTACTTGGCAGACTTATTTTCAAAATTATTATAGTGAAGATGTCAGGATTATAAAATAGGGGGTCGATAAAACGTCAAAAAACTCTAGAAGAGGTCAAAGATGTTAGACGACCTCACATTAAAATACATTTTACTATGCAAGTACTTAAAGTAGATAAAAAGTAAATAAGAAAAGACAAGTTTAATATAAAATACATTAATTAGGTATTATCATATGAAAATTAATAGTCATAATTGATATATTATACCTCTTGTATTATTTTTTTCCTAGTGTATATAACAACTTAAAACGTATTTCCATTATGTATTTTCGAATGTAAGTCGAATTTTATACCAAAACAAAATGACATATAAAGATCAAAATAAATAATATTTATTTCTGGCATATTTTTACGCCAGAACATTAAATCTAGTAACAATTAAAATGCTTTTTATTATTTTTTTAATGTAAGCACTAATGTCGTAAGTTGTTGTGGTCATAATTTAAAGGAGTTAATATTTGAATTTACAGCTAAAACCAATATGGATTTTCCAACGTTAAAAGTAATACTTATCTATTTGGTCATATTTCTTCTTAGTAATTTGCTTCTTCTCTGCCGGAAGGGCCTCTACACTTAGCTGCATCCTGTCGACGCCTGATGTCAGTCCCAGTTTAGGTAAATTCTAAGTTTATTTACCGTAGTACAGGCAAAACTAGTTAATCATGTGTATATCATGAGACTGGAAAATTCATTAATTTTCTATTCATATTTCCATAGTTTTTCTCCTTTTTATATTTTTATTAAATTATATTCAAATATTTTTTCTCTATGTTTGTTGTTATGACATCAACAAAATATTTCTTTTTATAATATATTAAAATAGATGTCATTAGTACAAATATGAGCAATTACATGCCTGATTAAGTTTTCTATGCATCATTGGTTGCATACAATATAAATCATTACAATTGAAAACAAGTGGAATGTTTACGACCGAACAAACCCATCGACATGAAACCTTCAATCATGCTCGATCTTTGACCAATTAGTATAACGTTCGTTGCAATGTGGACAAACGACATAAATTGTCATCGATCACATTTCCACGAAAATATCGTCGCGTGACGGGAAGCGGAAAATACCTATCGCATATCAAAAAAAAAAAATCTACATCTTTCCGTGCGCAAGCTTCAAACGTTGTTTATTTTTTTTTATAACCACATATTCTCTTCAGTAATATGTTTTTTATGAAAATAAATAAAATCATAAAATCATAATTATATAAAAAAATATGAAAATATTCTGTAATAAAAATAAAATCAAAAATAAAGGAAAAAGCTAGGATATTTAACTTGTCTTGTTTTTGTCTCCATTTTCACGAAGCCCTTGTACATAATGTTGGAAGTAGCAAGGATCACTCACACTACATACTCGTATTTATTTATTTTTTCTTTTACAGCATATTCCTTGAAATCCTATCCCGCAGCGAATGGATTTGTTATCGTGATTTATTACAGCTTCTCTGAAAAAAAAAAAAAAAAATGAATAAAAATCGACATGTCACAATCACAAAAAAAGACTGTACCTACAATCAATGATTAACGACCAACTGAGTAATGACTCAGGTACTAATGATTATGCAAATCAATCAAACAAATTTCAATTAAACAAATAAATTGTCGGTTCTTAAACCGCAGGTGTAATTACTGTTTAAATTACGGTTTTGCAATTTATCTCCGTACTCTTTTTTTTGTATGTGTTTTGTTTGCCTGTTAGAGAAACAAATCGATGTGTAACGCGTGCATTTTGGATTGCGTATTTGTTTTGGAAACCCCCCCAGAGCAACGGCTTCGTTTTATTATTTATTGGACCGTTGACGGTAATGAATAATGAGTACTTTGTTAATTGCAATTTTGATGATAATGAGGATATTAGGCCGGATGAAAATGAGGCGCATCGGGGCTCATGCATTTTCCTGAAATTGCATACTGTTGGAACGATGGAATGAAAGTGTAGACTGATTACAACTACAACAACTATAACTAGATCTATAACTACAACTGCATAGCTATTCCATAAAATAAATAAAACTAGTAATGCTAGAAAACAATTTTTTAATTTATAATATCTATTTATTCCATTCAGTAAGAAAAATTTAATTACTTATTTTTAATTGGTATTATAAGATTTGTACTCACTAATATCTCTGATATAATTCTTTAACATAAATTAGTACATACAAATATAATTAATGAGATTTGGCAGTAAAATTAATAGAAGTACAGTGGAACCTAGTTTAACGAGTATTTTCGTTAACGAGTAAAATTAATTGTAAGAGAAATGACTCGCTTAACGTGCGATGTTTCGCATAACGAGTGATGATGAGAAGAGAAGTCCCGGATTAAGCGCCTGCTACATCATTTTTAAAACTTGTGTACACATATTATGTGTTAAATCTTCCATATATTGCTAAGAATGGAAGAAGGCAATATCTATAAATTAATTTTAAAGTTTATCAAAAAATCAGGTTGTGTTGTTTGAATATGTCATGTAATTTATTTATTTGATTTTTTATATATTTAACTATTTTTATCTGATTGTTGGATATTTTGTGTATCTTAACTTTTTGTGACTTATGTCTACTTATTGCTACTGGTACCTTTATAACAATTCATATAATATTTTACTTACCATTGTGATAAGAATCGGTGGGTCTCGGTTGGTGAAGAGTTCCAATATGCTTTTTGAGTTGCATATATGTGTATTCTTCTTCTTCCATCCACCACCTTTCTCATTTAGCCGCGCACAATTTCGCCAGTTTCCGCCGCGTGCTCAGTAGGGACTAAATGTAACATATAACATAGGAAAGAAATATAAACAATTTCCAAACCGGGACTCTGCGGTTCTGTACACCTGGACTAGGTTGAGTCTCGGAATTGATGATGGTGTGCTTGTAAATAGGACCGCAACCAGGCAGACAGTGTAGGAGAGAAGTCTTGCAACTAATTATACACAGCAAATGTTAGATCAAAATGTTAGACCTTCTTGAAAATTCCACGAGAGCCAAATACACGTCACGATTCCCTGATGCCATCAAAAGAGGGATGGAGCTATGAGAGCAGTTATTAATTCCGCAATGATGGCTGAGTTGTTGGGACACTCGAAGATATATATGTGTTTTAAATATTCAATTTTATTTAGTACTTGACGTCCACTCCTTTTCAGAGTGGAAGAAACAGGACAGAACATATTATGTGTATTTTTGAATATGTTTCACCATACAAGTATTTCACTATACGAGTAAAAATCCGGAAATTTTGGAAAAGATTATGCTCGTTAAGCGTGGTTCCAATGTACTACTATTTTGTGTATACATTATTATTGTAGAGGCAAGTAAACTTTGTATTAAGGAATATGAGAGGATTTATAGACACAAAGCCTTAGTCACTAAAACTATCATTATTCATTAACAAGGAACTCTCGTTTACCCTTTCACACTATACACTGCTGTCAATATTTTTCATTCTATTTCTTTTCTAATACTTTCCATTTTCAGGTCCTTGTTTCATAGCGCTCGTGCTACTTTATTTGGTGAATCTATTTTAAGCTAACTTAAATATTTTTAAACCAAAAAAACAATGTATGCAACTGTAAATACAATACTTATTACTATAAAAAAAAGCTAGTAGACTTTATTTATTAAAATTATTACATTTGGCCAAAAGTCAACATAATCCTGACGTTCGAAATCTATTTCAAAATCCCGATTATATTGAAATCCCTACTGTATCGAAATCCCGACTATATAAAAATCCCGACTGTATCTAAATCCCGACTATATTGAAATCTCGACTGTATTGAAATCCCGACTGTATGTAAATCCCGACTATATTAAAATCCCGACTGTATCGAAATCCCGACTATATCAAAATCCCGACTGTATCTAAATCCCGACTATATTGAAATCCTGACTGTATCGAAATCCTGACTATATTAAAATCCCGACTGTATCTAAATCCCCACTATATTGAAATCTCGACTGTATCAAAATCCCCACTATATAAAAATCCCGACTGTATCGAAATCCCGACTATATCACAATCCCGACTATATTGAAATCCCGATTGTATCGAAATCCCGACTATATCAAAATCCCGACTGTATCGAAATCCCAACTGTATCGAAATCCCGACTGTATCGAATACATATATTTTTATGGATACGCTCGCTATGGAAAATAACGTATAATTTAACAATATATATTATAAACATATTAAATCAAACTTAATATTTAATTATTTTATTCTTTACAACTACAGTAATCTCAAAAAATTAATAGCTCAACTAATGATTGTTTAGCAAACAAACAGAAGTTCGCGTAACTCAATTACGAGATTTCCCCCCATTTGATTTTCTCCCACTTTATTTTTATTCCACGAAAAACAATTGAATTATTTGCCTGATTCATATTGATGGTGGCACTAGGCAGGAACTTCTCGTATATATTTTTTTCCATCCGTTTCATCCCTTTCGTCGACCGGAAAAACTTTCTAGTTGATTAATACTAATGGATTGTTGTTGGCGCTGGGAGCGTGAGAGGATGTAAAGTAAAAGTGTGGCGCGAAGATTAAATAATTTATCGCTGTTTAAGGGTGCACTAAATGTTTTAATAATATTATGTTTATTGGTCGCGGTCCGTGTATTCAACCGGTAAATGAGTTCTCAGTAACAACGCATTTGGGAAATAAGTTCTTATGAACACGTGAGCGTAGAGAGTTGAGCAATAAAACGTTAGTTTTACAATCGCAGATCCAGGGACTTCCTCGGAGCAGCCCTAAACGCGCCCAAGGAAATAACGAAATAAAAAATAAAAGAAAAACAACAAAACGAGAACACAAATCGATTGGAGCAACCCCTCCATTGTTTTTTTTTCTCTCGCTTTTCCCCTTTTATTTCATAGACAGTTAACATATTTAATAGAACGCGGCGTGTTTCTGCAAACTTATTTTTTTTTGGATATATACGTAGTACTTTGGGCTTTCGCAAAACATATGCAGGAAGAGGGAGCGAGTTGGAAAAAATATACGAAACATACAAAACTCGCGTTAGCTCCTCGTGCCATTAAAAGAACATTTAAACTTCAACTATTTGGATATCAATTTGGGAGATTGGTGTTTATATAATTACTATGGAAATTTCCATTTATCTCTAATCACAATTGATTTTTTTTGCAAATTACATATAAATTGTTTTATACAACTTTCAGAGAAAATAACATACATCATTACTCGTATACAAACAATAATAATCTTACATAATTATCTGATAATAATAAATATTAGATTTTTATTTATTTATGAATTTATTTGCATTTAGTTCAGAATAATTACTCATAATACTACTTATATAACTATGTAAGATACATTTAACAAACAAAAATATTAATAATTTTACGATAAAGCTAAATTTTAAGTTAATTAAATGTACAACTTATATAATTGTACAAATGAAACTAGCAAATCAATAATTATTATTGGTGTAGTAACCATGAACTAATTATGTGCGATTTATGCATTAATGAACATATTTTTGGGACGAAACAGCGTGAATGGAAAGTATGATCGTTAAATTTGATGATGCATTATGCGGTGTAAATTGCCTTTAATTTTATATAAGTCAATTGGATTACGGCAATGTACGGCACAAAATTCCCGTCACACCAGCCGGATTTTGAAGTTTCCAAATGGAAGGCTTTCAAAATCAAACTAATGGTTATGCAACTTTAAACACACTCCAAAACCTATCAAATCTATGAATATACACTAAGCAGTTTCTTTTTAATCCTAATAACTAAATGAAGAGTTTACCCATTTGTAATTCAAAGACACTAACAAAAATGTAGTAGAATTTACAAATAAATTCTAGTTCTCGCAAAAACTTGTGTGGTATCATTATTTAAGGTTACAATAGGTTAGAAAACCTTTTTAAATAGTTTTTTTTCTATGATAATCATCTCTTTCTGCTCCATTTTGACATAAGAACTAACATAAATTTCCAAATATAAAAACGAATTACATTATTTGCTCTTAATTTAAATGATTTTTGAAATAATTGTTTTTTTTTACAGAAATATGTTTAAAAATTTATTGAAATAAATTTATTAAATTATTAGAGCATAGTTTCAATTTTTTTTTTCAATTATAATTTACATTCCCATATGAATTTATAAAATAATTAAAATACCAATTACAGTTTGTTTGGTTTTTAATTAAAGCCAATAAATTATTTATATATTTAAACAGCTGGAATTCATAATACGTTTATTTAAATAAATAGATTAAATAATTTACATTTTTCAATTATTCAATTTATATGCGAACAAAACATACAATAGTAATACAAAAGCGTAAAATAATGTTGCTTGCCAATAATTATAGGAAGACAATGTAAAAAAAAATACTCATATATTTATAGGTGTAAGTGTGAAATTAATACTGTATAATAGGTTTAATTATATAATTAAATAAGAAATGTGAATGTTTCATTAAACTTATTTCTACACTTAATTTTGTAATTAATTTTCAGAAAAATGTATGATTTTAGATTCAGTTTATATCAATTGCAAGATTTTTTTTAAATTCTGAAAATAAAGATTATTTAGAAAATTTGTATTTTTATGTTAATATGTATACATACAGGAATACCTCGCACAGTCCGCATTCTAATTGACAAAATATTAATAAATTCTATAACATAATATTATGTTTTTTATTCACAAGTGATCTTTTTTATTTTTTATTATACAGTAAACTATGATGAAGTTTCATTTTATACAGTTTATTTTTATACAGTTAAGTCCTCGATTAGTCCGGTTTCAAAGCGTCGTGGATATTTGCGGAACAAATTATCCGCATTGAAAGGTATTGATGTATTTCAATCCCGAAATTTGTAATTGAATTCATGAAAAAAAAAGTGGTTTCAACATATTCTTTATCAAATATAAGATATAAACACATGTGTATAAAAGGTTATGAAATATGCAAGTAACCGAAACATATAGATCATGTTAAATATTTGCATTGTTTCATTTAATGATGTGTACGGGAATAGAAGAAAACTGTTTAAATAATTCCGGCGAGTTCTTGTTACATTTACCTTTTGTATACGTGCATTGTTTGCGTGGGATATACAAAAGCTTTTCCACGCACATACAGGTACAAATTGAAAGGGAAATATTGACCGCTGAATTACAATAAGCTTGTAGCTTCGTGGAAAAGCTCACGGTTTTATTACACACACACACACAATAACACAAATAAAAGTCATCGGTGGAGAAAAGAGGCCGTAGATTGCAAACATCGAAATTACACACCCCAACAACAATGATCATTTGAAGGTAGAAAAAGAAAATATAAAATGTATATAGAATTTCAGTAACAATTACTATTTCTGTCCCATTGTACAATTTTTTTCTATATTTCTTTTTAAATCTGATTGTATTCTTAAGGTTCTTCGACATTTATCGCGATTCGAATTACATCCATTTCGTGCCGTGCGGTTTGTTAAATTATTCATAAAACTACATTCCTAACCGTGGAAATATATAAATCATTTACATGCAATATTTGTATATTCCTTTTACATACATATAGTTTAGAGCAAAACCGTGTTACATAAATATAATATGAAAGAAAATATACATGTATTTTGAATACTTTCAATTTTGTTATACTCAATATAATGTTATATACATTATTTATTTTTTATAGTAGAATATACAGCAATACCTCTCTTAGTCCGGATAATCGGTTTGATCTATTTAAAACCGGACTAATTGAGGAACTAAATATATACAAAATATATTCCTCACAAAAAGACACTAATACAGTGGTGTATAAGGGAAAAACGATCATTTATATAAAAAAAAAAATTATAAAATTAGTGTACTAATATTTTTACTTTGTTTAAAATATTTAAACTAGACTATATTAAATCCATACTGATCGAAGCGGGACTATACGATATACTGTTGACTTGATTGTATAAGTCTCTTTTTAAAGTCCTCAATTAGTACGGTTTTGAACAGTCCGGGATATTCATGTATAAAAACAATATTTCATGTACTAACTTTTTTACTCGTTTTGAAATTTTCAAAGCAGACTGTAGTAAATTCATACTAATCGAAGCCGCACTATGCGATGTATTACTTAACTTGACTATAATGTAATTTGTAAGTGAGTAGTTTGACTGAATTAACCAACATGGCCCAACGAAGTTAATAGTTTAACAAATAGTACTGCAAAGAAATCACATAACGAACACTTTCTTCGCGAAAGACTTTTATGTACGGACAACAAACATAAATTCGGTTATTTGGTCGATAACAATTGTCGTTACATTTGAAAGCTAATGGTAGTGGTTAAATGAAGCTTAAGCAATTTCTTAATTCAGTAATCGCTTAGCAAACATCGAATTAATTATATTTGTTATTATACTTAATACACCTGAAATGTATCTTTATGATATTTTTGTTGCTGATATTTTCCTTCTAAAACAGAGTATATGAGATGGAACTCGAGCTTACTGTATTTTTCGTTTTTTTTTTAATAAAACGCGAGTTGCGATCCGAGGGATTGAAGAAAATATGTTTTCATTTCGAGGTATTGTTAAAACTATAGGGATGGTTTTGAATAGGTGAGCCTCTGCGAGTCGGTGACGAGCCTCGTTTCGCATCCCAGTGACTTTCTCTTGTTTGTCTTTCCGTTTCTCATGCCTGGAATATTCATCACTTAAAAGTCCGATGGATGATGGCGTCTGTAGATGTCATCTTAGTGGGGTGGCGTCTTCTAATTACCCCCGGTGTGCGGCGCACCCCCTTCACCGCCCATTAATAATCTACAAGTATTGTCTGAAAACTAACAAGCGAGCTCGAGCGCAATGACAAGGAGATTTGAGACAATGTAACTTTATACCCCCTTTCCGAAAGCTCGCAGACAAAGGTGGTGTTGTACTTTAACATAAATCGAACGTTTCAGCATCATTAATTCAAGACTCGTGCAGCGAGTGCAGACTACCAAGTGGCATGTAAGTAAATAGTTTAATTAAAATGAGTCAATTGCTGAAGGGATGATGGATGGATGGATGAGAGGAAAAGATTAGATTACCTAACGTAAGCTAAGCTGGTGGGCATCTGAAAGGATGGGCACGTTTGGAGGGCGTGGGTATGTGTGCTCGTGAATTAGATCCAGGGGCCGGAGGCGGTGGCAGGGTCCAATGTTTAAGTACCTGCAATGTGTAATTTGTGTAGTTTGCGGTTCGCGTACGTTGGATAGATATTTACATGTGCAGCGTAACCAGCATTCTGCGTTCCATTAAATAACCAGCAGGATCTGAGCTTAATGAATAACCCTGACATAGGATTTGGAAAGAAAATATATGAATATACAGTAAACTCACATTTAATGCACATTTTCAAATGTATGTTTAATGATCAAAGTAACTTACAAATATCCATATGAACGTACAATGATGTCAGACTATATATTTTATTACATATATCACTCTAATAAAACTATACTTTAGCAACTTGATTTCGCTCTAACATAGTTAACACGATATATAAAATTCAGTTTGTTAGAGAAATTCTGAGTTCTGATTATTGCCAATGAGTTATTTGTAATTTACTTGCTTTTTAATGTAATATGTTGAAATTTCGATAAATGTAATGTCAATGATATTAACGCTTAAATAATATCCATAATATTTTTGTTTTTTTTGTCAATTATCCATTGAATTTTGGTCCCACTATCAAGTGATACAAAATATACTTGTATTTGTCTTCTATTAGTTTCAGTATGGATTGTTATCTCTTTGAATTGATATTGAAATTTGTAAATCTATCTAAGTTACTTACAACGTCAAAGTGTACGTTGATATGAACATCCTGTACGTTACTGTGAACAAAGAGGTATGTATATACCAAATTGGTAAATTCATGCACATTTTTGTACGGAGAAATAAAAACATTATTTAAGTTAATTTTATAATATCTACACATATCAATTTAATAACTTATTTAGTTGTAATTATTTAAATAATAATATTTTTTTTTACTTAAGATATGCATGTAACTATTAAATCAATTAATTATTTAGTATTTTAGATAAAAAAAAACAGTATTATTATTCACTAACTTTGGGTACTTGATATTAACTAGAATTAAAAATAATTAGGCCAAAATATGTTTATGATTTTTTTCTTGTTTTAGTGTTTTTCTTAGTTTTCACCATTTATGGAATTAATTTATAAATTATTTTATGTAATAATATTATTTGAATTCCTTGTTTTTAGATGGGAATTGCAGAAGTATTTGTATTATTTGCTGTAATTCAGAAATTTGATCAGCACGGCCACAAATAATTACGCTATAAATAGTTTATTTCCAAATTAAAATTTAGACTATCATTTTACAAATATCTATATTAAATTACGATTTTGAACATAAATAACTGGAATTTCTATGTGTAACTATATATTTTTTACCAACTAAACTACATATCTACAAAATCAGATGTAAATTGGATCACGACTTTATATATGTATACAAGATGCAGCATTTTTAAGAAAGTCATGTAATAAAAAGTTAATTACAAATGTTCTGTTTTAACAATACTTCTAACATTAGTTTTGTGATTAAGTTTGTAATTTCATAAGCTTGTAATTTAATATTTTGAATTACTGAACAATTAAAAAAAATAATCATATACAAATTAAAGATTTCTATCATAATAATATTTGAACTATTTGTTTTAAACATCAAATTTTGTAAATTTTATTAATACTTTGGATTTAAATTTATCAATATCTATTCATATAAGTGGATATATAATTATTTTTATGTTTGTTTAAATAAGTTTAAAAAAAAATTGTTAATAAAATAGTAAAGTAGATTTATAGATGTTCTAGAAGTACAGTTCTTTAGGTTCTGATCAATGCCAAAAATTGTGAGATTTGGTCCCCAATCACAGCGACGATACTGGTAGTAGTAAACAGTAAAATGTCATAAGTTCGTGTACTTTAAATGGATTTACATTTGAGTTATATCAAATAAAATGCAGGAGCAGACGTGACGCAGGATTTGGGAATAAGAACGAATTTCCTGACGTCGTGAATACGATTATGCTTTGGGAATTTTTCACCGCGGACCCAGGTGATGTTCCTCCGGTTCCTACCGGTGCCATCCAACAGTTAATGCCTCTGATTTATTCCGCGACTTTTAATCCAACTTTTCCGTCCAATTACCGTCCCATTTTGTATTTATTTTCGCGAAATACCTAGAAGAGAATCCGAAGTTAATTTCTATTTTAATTGGGTTTATTTTCTGGGAGGCACTGGAAGGGAGAGTGAGGTAAAAGATAGTGAAAAGGGTAGGGAGAGAAAGAGGGAATTCAATTAATTCTCGCCAGGATCGCAGCCGGTGACAGGGAGGGAAAAAGGATGGGGGACGAGGAAAACAGAAACCTGTTATGCAGTAATATGTAGGAGGCGAATTTATATCACTGAGACAGGGATGGCCGTTCCTAATCCCGCTGATTACGAGCTTACTGGAAGCTTTGCTTTGCCGGCTCGTTCCTCTCCACCCCAACTCCAACCCTAACCCCAAAAACGACACACGCCCCGAAAAAATATCGTATCGTGTTCAACACATTTATTATAAAAGTTAACTAATCCCTCTTTCTGACGTGCTTTATGCACATATTTTAAAATGCAAAGAATATTAAGCTTGGTTGGAAGTATAAAAAAATATTCCTAGTGCTGCCTTTCACCAAAAAAAAAAAAATATTACGATGTGGAGGCTTTGTACAATATACTCGTCCTTTAAAAAAACACACATTTAAACAATCCTAATCCTTTGCAGTCGCCCGTATTAGAGTTACCTGTAAACCTCACGCAATAATACAAACCATTTTAATCCGACGGAGCAGTCAACAGTTTATAACTCTTGTTTCATGGCGAAGACTTAAAGCGAGATTTAAACTTCCATATAATCTAAACTAATCTTACCATGTTCAGTGGCTATTACTGATTTACCTGGAGAAGATTCTATACTCTAAATTTGACAACATTCATGAAACTTAACAACTTGTTATAGTAAATTTAACATAGTCAATAACAATACAAAAGCCTGTTGCAATGATTTAATTGTTGTCTGTAATCATTTATGTAATTGTATAATTCTTACAATAAAAGTTTTCATTGTAAAACTATAAAATATTAATATTTAGTTTTTATGTTAATAATTATGAGTGTTGCTATAAACCCTGTCATTATTATTATTATTATTATTATTTGAAGAATTTACTGTACATTATATAACTAGAAAGTTACAAAGCTTTTGCAACTGTCTAAAATATCTCGGTTAACGCTACCTCCAATAACGAATCTTTGATATAACAAAGTCCGCAAAGGTTTGAAAACATTAATTTATTTGGAAATAAGTGAATAAACAATACTTAAGTAGAAATTTGTACATGAGTTTATTGTTTATTGACATTTTCCATGGTCCTAAAAGAAGCATTTCCTGGCTATAGTATTTGTACAATTGATGTTTTGTTTAACGAAGTAATTTCGTAAAACAAGATTCACAAAATCAGAATAATTACTAATTATATCATTATTGATTATTTTCTAATATTTATTAAATAAAAACATTAAATAAAAAATGATTTTTGTATTTTTCAATTATCGATTTTTGTGATGATACTTTTAATTTTGTGAAGGTTATATTTTTTGCGTTGTTTACATCGTTTAAATCGTTTATAAATAAAACCAAGTATTTTTATCGCGAATTCCGTAGCTGATATTGAGATGAAATGAACGACCTATGATTTTATGACCTTGAGACGTTCCTCAAACCAAATATTATGTAATATCAAATACTCATAATATTTAAATTGTTCTAATTTTGTATTCAGTAGAATTTATTTTTTTAAATATTTGTTTTTAAACACAGAATGTTTTCTTGTTATTTTTTTTAATTAATTAAAATAATGTTTTGTTTCAATAAAAATAATTAAATTCCTTTATAATTTTCCTGGGAAATATCGGGTTTTGAGGATTTGAAAAAATCTTTGAAATTATTGGCTGTATTAAAATAATAATGTTTATTGCATCAATTAAAAAAAACATATACCGTAATAAAAAAAAATAAAATAAATATATATATTTTAACAAAAAAGGGATATCTGACCATGGCTGTATTATTAATACAACATTTTGAGGCTGTAATTATAGTTTTATATAAGAATTCACAAATATCAAGTCTTTAAAAAAACGTAAATGGATTTAATGAAGAATTGATGCAAAACTGGAGAAAATCTGTAATAAATAAATCTTTCATTCTAAGCATTGTGATAATATTAAAAATTAAAGATTTTCTTAATATTTATGTAAATTATTAAGAGTTTTAGCATACCTGCATTTGAAGAATTCCAATTAAGTTCGTTTATTAACAACGTTAATATGTAATCTTATAATTTTGCCTTAATATAATGCAAAATTAAATGATCTTGGAGCCCGAAGAGCAAAGTTACACGATCTTAAATGTTCTAAATTTGTATTATCACAATACTTAGAACTTCTTGCCTCGCGAAAACTGAAGTTGCGAGAGCCCGGCGGCCCGAAGTTTTCCGTTTCTCTCGCCGGAAAACTCGAGTGCATTACATAATCAGCGGCATCGTTGAATGAACTCTGTGCAAATGTACGTTTCGTGCGAGCGAAAAAAAAGAAGAGAAAATGTATAAATGTGCAAAAATGGAAATGAAAAAGGAACAAGCCGATTTTTCTATCTGGAGAAAAATATCTATGATTCGGGTGCGGATTCCTAAATTCACGTGCGATACTAAGTTTTAATGGGCGCATAAATATGGTGAATATTTATGGTCGTGTGGCCATATTCTACATGCATGTACAGGCCGCACACATCCACGTTCAGAAGTTAGTAACTATCAAACTGGAACATTTGCAGACTTGAACGACCATGGAATTTATATGAGCTCACTCACAAAGCCCTATTTCACTTCCTGGCATATAGCAAAATATAAATAAAGGACTTAATTCCAGAATGTTAGGTTTTGATGAATTACTGTAATTTAGATGAATGCTAACATTACATTTATAATAATGGTTATTTGGAATACTTAGTTCAATACCAATATGAAAGTAAATTTAGGAAATATTTTATCACACATCTCACGGATTAAAATATAAATTTACGTTGATAAATTATATCTATTATATAATACAAAATGTTTACAAATTAGCATTATATTTAATTCATTAATATATAAATTTAAAATATTGATAATCAATTAGAAAATGTATGATTCTATTATATTAAAATCTAAACCTGTACTTTCTTGTCTTATACAAATTTGTGTTTATTTGTCGATTTTTAACTAGGAAAGTTATTTGTATTTGTACAAAAAGTATTTTTTATGATTTTCTTTTTACATAGTTAAGTCATATTTTATATAATTATGTGAGGTATTGCGCAACATTTTTGTACTTGTAATGCGATCCAATTGCGTAGAGTATTTTACCAGTTCTTTGTTTTGGTACGTGGTGACACTGTTCTTACGAGACCCATTAAATTTTTAAAGAGATCAAATTTTGTAAAAGAAACTATAATTATTAACAATAAAATATAAATAATTTTATGTTTAAGATTTGTATTTAAAACACTTCAAAATAAAGTGAATTGCAGATATATAAATAGATTTTTGCTGATTATAAATTTAATTGTTATTTTTGATTGGTACTGATCCAGTTATAATGTTATCTCAGTATCTTATCATTATTTTTGTCTCATTAAATATCCTCGTTGAACAGTGTTGGTTCGTTTTATTTAGAATCGATGGTGAATTCAATAGACATGTCCGTCAATTACTTTATACTTGCCTGTCTCTTGACGGTCGCAACCGCCGGTGAGTTTTATAGACAGGATACCCGAATTTACGATAATGCAGGTCGCGAGTAAAGCTTGTCTGGAAATTTTATTATGATAATTTTATTTGACCCGGATTAGGAAGGATTCCGAGTGGAAGGATCGTCGGCGGTGAGCAGACCACCATCCAGGAATTCCCTTATCAAGTTTCAGTAGAGTACTTCCATTCGCATATGTGCGGAGGTGCAATCCTCGATGAGAACACTGTGATCACCGCTGCCCATTGCACTGATGGGTAAGGACAAGTCTTTCTCCATTTCATCCTTTTACCAAGATCATTGGATTTTTCAGGTATGGTTCATTAACTGTGAGAGCCGGAACCACGACCAGCAACGTCGGTGGTGTAAAGATCGATGTCGCCGAAGTTAGACAGCATGAAGAGTACAATCCCATGTCTGTTAATAATGACGTTTCCATTCTGAAAGTAATATTTTCAACAATATTGCGCGCTTCCTGCAGAAAATAGTATAAAACGTTGGTTTCAGTTGGCAAAGCCTTTACAGTTTAAAGAGA
Source organism: Nicrophorus vespilloides (assembly GCF_001412225.1). NCBI lineage: Eukaryota > Metazoa > Arthropoda > Insecta > Coleoptera > Silphidae > Nicrophorus > Nicrophorus vespilloides. Next base: position 912,548 of record NW_017096594.1, read on the forward strand.
GCATCTCGCCGATTAATCTACCGAAATCCACTGAAGACCTTCCTTCGGGCACTAAAGTCGTCGTCACTGGGTGGGGAGTTACTTTCGTAAGTTCTCACCTCACTTTTATCAAAGCTTTATATTTACGACTGAAACGTTTCCCACATTAAATTTACGGAAACAAAGGATCGAGTCTTTATCCATGAATACTTATAACTAACTACTTACAAATAGAGAAATTGCGGAGAAGAGAATCGAGATTGTCTTTGTTTTTAGGAAGGAGGATCCGTAGCTGAAAAATTCTTGAGGAAAGTGGAATTGTACTCTCTCAGCAATGATGAATGTAGGGCTATAAACGGTGGGATGATCACACCTGAGATGATTTGCGCTGGAATCGAAGAAGGAGGCAAAGATGCTTGCCAGGTAAGAAATTGTTATGTTATTTTTTTGTAAAATAAAGTATATATTTCTCAGTACTTATTTATAGTTAATAATTATTTAAAATACTTTTTTATTTTATTCAGTAATAGTAGCAAACAAAATTAATATATTACAAATCACAGAAGTTTGAAATTAAAGAAAAACATTCATTTTTCAACAAAATCTTTTAATAATGTTTCCAAAATTAAAAAACTATATAGAAACTTTATAGTATAAGTATTAAATGTGTATAGTAAAAAATAAGTGTTTCAAATACTGTCTTTAAAGCTTAAATTATGTCTTATTTTTACTTACAAGTTTCATAATGAAAAATGTATTTCTCAAAAGTGGTAAAAGGGAATTAATTAATATTCTTTAAATACATTTAAATAAAAATGTACATGTTATGGTGCCAATATTAATACTAAACAATATTAATAGATTTTTTTAATGGTGCTATCACACTACGTCTGATAAACCATTATAATGTGAACAAATACACTAGCTTATTAAAATACACGTGCTACTTATACTAATAGAGGTAGTGTGGTTGTACCTTTATTGTTATACTGCTAATGGATTTTATTATATATTGCAGGGTGATTCTGGCGGACCAATGGCCGCTGATGGTACCTTATATGGTATTGTTTCTTGGGGCCTTGGATGTGCAAGACCTCGTTATCCAGGAGTTTATGCTAATGTTGCAAAGTTGCTTCCTTGGATTGAGGCCAACAGACATTAACATCATCTATTGGAAATTCGGTACAATTAATGTTAAAAACAAATTAATTAAAAAAAATGTTTATTAATAAAAAAAAAACTTGATATTTATTTTAAAAGGACTCTTATAATTGACTATTCTAATAATTATTTTTTTATTCCTTTAGTTTAGTTTGAAAATATCAAAACAAAATTTAAATTAAACGAAATAAAAATTCTAAAAAAGTAATTTTTTCATACATAAATAATGTTTTATTGTCCTTTGACTATATAGTCAAATCTTTTTTTTGTGTTATATTTTTGTGAAACTGGTCTAATCAATGAACTAAATTATTTGATTAGTCCGGGATATTGAGTAAACCGATTACACAAGTTAACATCATATGCATATGACTCACCTTGCCTAACTATGAAAACATTGTTTTGATAGTCCGCGAATAAAATACAACAATAATAGTTTTATTGAATTATTAGTAATAAAATATTATATTTTTTAATTATTTATAAAAAAAACTGATTTAATTATTTGAATGTTAATTAAAGTAAAATTGTTTTAAATACTAAAAAATATATTTCGTAAATCCCAAAATAATAAATTTGACTTGACTATGTTTTCATATCCAAAAAATTTAATAGAGTGCATAAATGTGTTTTTCAAACATTTATTGAATTATTAAAAAAAATAATGCAACAAAAGTACAAATCTTCGTGAGACAAAAGAAAGGTTGAAAAACACTGGTTTACATAGTTATGAAGTGTTTTAGAATAATAAATAGTTAATTAAGCTATGAAAATTAAAAAAAAAACAGTTTTCTTTTAATTGTATCTTATACCTCGCATAGTGCGGGTATAAGATACCCGCCATTATCACGCACTATTTTAAACCAGAATAATCGTTGATGCTTAAAAATAAAGAAACTAAATAAAATGTATACTAATTTTATAGTTTATTTACAAAATTTCAAACTGAAAATATGCGAGGTGTTGCTGTATTCGTTGTATCTCTTGCACTGTCAAATATTTTTAGTTTAATGATTAAGGTTGCACCTTTGTTCGTGCCTATTCAGATGCGTGCGTTAGATATAAGCAAAAATGACTAACGCACTTAAAATGTAATATCAATTTGACGTGGTTTTTCAATTTGTTTCGTATATTGGCATTTTTTTACTGTTATCTCATCTGACTGTATCAGTACATATAGTTCTATAGATCACTAAAGTCTATAAAGCATTTCCAATAATTATCCGAGCAATTTTAATAAATAAAGTAATTATTAGTTACTGCATGTTTACGTTCCCAAAATTCTGGTGAATTTGTTATTCCCATTGGAAAAACAAAACGTAAATTTATTGTGCCGTAGACTTTGACGTGTATTGGCAAACAATTAGATCAAATAGAGACAATGCGATTCCGAATTCAAATTAGATAAAATCCACTATCACCGACAATAATAAGCTGAATTAATGAAATGAACCGCGTTTCACTCCGCTCCGCTGCGCAACAAATGGCCGTAATACAATTGTCGATTCTAATGATTTTTGGTAACGCTATTAATTCTTATTGGGTTATATAATAACGGTGGTCGGGTTTCAGCGCCTCTCACAGAGACAGTGATCAAGGGAAAAGTCGCAGTGATTGACGAAAATCCTTACCAGGTTTCAGTGTTTTGGCATTCGAAGATCATCGGCTCAGGGATCATAGTGGGTAACATCTCAATCATCAGTGTATCAAGTTTATTCGTGTAAGTATTTGCAAAAAAATAATGTTGCCTTGGTTTTGCAAAGCTAATCAGGCATTATTCACATATCTCATTATCTTTGCCGATAATATTAATGATATTATTGCTACGGTATCAATACAATTGCATTATTTAGTAAGTTTCCGAAATGCATCGATTAGTGCTCATTCTGATCGCGTGTTCTATTGGTAATAAATATTTAAATTACGTCAAGACAATTAACCTGTCGGGATTGTGATTTGTAGTTGATGGGGACATTCACATTGAGCCTAAAGTCGTCGGCGGTGTTAGAATTGAGATAATTAACGCTACATACCAGGTGGCGCTGCTGCATTTGGGAAATGTCTTCTGCGGCGGGACAATTGTGTCCCAGAAAACAATCATTACAGCCACGCATTGCATCTTGTAAAACTACGATTTTCTGAAATATTCATTGAAGCTATATTCTTCTATATTTTAGGGAACGTAAGAATGATCTTCGCATCAGAGCCGGATCCTCCATTTACTCGGAGGGAGGTCAATTGGTTGAAGTGGAAACTGTCATCCCTCACGAACGGTACAACGCTTTTACGCAAGATTACGACATAGCCATTCTGAAGGCAAGTGCACGCAAACCGGGCTGAACTTATTACTTATTTAGCAGTTTTCAGCTGAAATATCCGTTGAAGTACAATGAAAGGATAAACCCGGTAAAACTACCAGAAGATGACTTCTATCCAGCTCCAGGTACAAACGTGTTCGTTTCTGGTTGGGGAGTCACCGATGTAGGCTTATCATATAATATACTTAATATATATAACTTTAATGGTTTTACAGGAAAATTCTGAAACTCCGGAAAAAGTCTTGAGAGGTGCAGAAGTGATGATCATTAACCATGATATTTGTAAGAATAAGTATAAACATAGGAATGAGATTACGGACAGGATGATCTGTGCCTCATCACCGGCTAGAGCGGACGCCTGTCAGGTAATTAACGTTAATTATAATTCATCATTTAGTTAAGGGTGGAATGTTTAGGGTGACTCCGGTGGACCCTTGGTGTACGGTAAAACGTTGGTCGGAGTAGTCTCGTTTGGTATTGGATGCGCCGATCCTAATTTCCCTGGAATTTACGCAAATGTCAAGGAACTGTTGCCTTGGATTAAACAACATATGCACGGAAGTCTGAAAGTCCTGGATCCTGTTAGAAACAACGAGAGACATATAATGTTGAATCCTTGGGTTTACATTCCAGTGGCTTCAACTTGCTTATTGTTAATTATCATTATTATCATAATAGTATGTTACTGTAAGAGAAGTAGGAAAGAAACTATAGCAATTTCGAAGGAAGAATATCCGCTTAATGATCTACCAGCCAAATACAAATCTTCATTATAATAAATTTATTTATTCATAACAAATCATTATTATTTTTATTATTTATTCAACATTTCAATCTCAGATTTATGGAGATTATAAACTTTCATTATTACTTGATAAGATAATCGTTTTATTTAACGATTGTTATATACTAATTAGTCATTCTAGACAATCTTTTAGTTACTAAATGATGGAAAACTGTTCAATAACCTTTTAGAAAGATAATATTGTATATTTTATTTAAAAAACAAATATATGTCTTACAGTATTATTCATATACTTCATGGCAAAAATTAACTAAATTTCAAAATGACTAATATTCATTTTTTTTCATTAATAATTCTTATGAACAGTGTAAAAAATATATTATAACATAATATTTATTTATTTTCTCAAATCGTATTATTTAAAAATCATGTAAAATGACATGTATGTTATTTAAGGAACAAAATATATATCCATACAGTTGTTTTGAAAGAAAAAAAATCTAAACTAAAAAATATTCAATTTTATTCATTGTTATTTCTCCTCAAAATTGTATTAAATCATTATTTATGTATTTGCCCAGATCGTGTTATTTATAAATCGTGTAAAAAGATAATTATGTTAATTTTATATAAGGAACTAAATATAAGTAGATTAGAAAAAAAATAACGAAAAAAAGTTTTCAAAAGTTTCAAATTTGTTTAAAATACACATTTGTACTTGGAAGTAATTTTGTCCTTGTTTTATATAATTTTTTTTGTCATGCATTTAAATGCTCTATAAATAAAACAATATTTAAAGTATTGATAAATAAATTATAATTAAATATGAATATTATGGAGTTAAGACAATAAAAAAATATATAAAAGTAAAATTAAACAACCCAACATATTATTGCAATTTATTTACCATAAAGAATATAATATATTTAAGAGCTCTAAAAATATTATTATTTACATACATACATTATCAGTATTTAATCGCTACGTTTCGTATCAAATATTCACTTCGTTCATTAAAAAATATGAAATCGCTAAAAATTATTATACGAATCGCGTAGTGTTAATTCGAAGAATCACAAGAAATGTAAATTTTCCTAACAACAATTTCCATGAACTGTTTTCAATCGCAATTTTCAACAACATCAACAAAATATGATGTGCAATCAAGTGTCGTGCAATTAAACGTTCCTTAATTTGTCTGATAACACTGGCAAAACAAAAACAAGGAGAGAGAATGTAATATATTGGATTCCAATTAAAGCATATCTTCGACGTTATTTGGTCCCGTCTATCGCCCGAACATGCGTTATATAAGCAGTAAAGCAAAAACAAATTGCTTGATAAACATACAAGAAACATGAGAGTTCTAATCATTGCTGTTCTTGCTCTAATTGGTATGTAAATATTAATAAATATATACTTTTAATTAACATATATTTTTAACATTTAATCCTATTGACCTTTTTACAAACTTGTCTTTTATGGATAAATGTTTAATATATACCGGTTTTCCAACCGAAAAGATTTCAATCAATTTTTATACACCATTTTGTTGATATATTTATAAAATTTGAATACCGGTTATAGATGATAAAAAATATAACTAAGATAACATCTAAAACCATTTTAAACCGGCTTTATAGAAATAATAAATTTTAAAATCGTTTATGTATAAAATTCATAAACCGGTTTAAAAAAAAAATATGTCAAAATCGGTTTTAGGTATATAGATAGAATATTGATTTTAGATACAAAAATATATAGAAAAAATAATTATGTATGATTATGAATATTGTGACTTAATATCACCGAATTTGAAATAAAGAAATTTGTGTGTGTTTGTTGAGACGGTTTTGATATACTTATACTTTTATAAATATTTTCTTATTAATAATTATAATTTATTATATTGTATTAAATAAATTCTTATAATTACTTATTTTTTACAGGCTATGTTGAGTGTAGAGAGAATAAACATCCTTACTTAGTATCGATTGAACAAATGGCAGTCATTGATACAGAGCTCATACCTCTACATATTTGCAGCGGAGCAATTATTTCTGAAAAGTTGGTCTTGACATTGGCTAGCTGTACGGAAAGGTAACTTATTTTACTAAATGTTTGTACACATCAGCAGTAATATTATTATTTATTTTTAGATTTAATGTTGTTGATATGAGAGTCAGGGCAGGAACTGTTTCTTTTGAAAGAGATGGAATCGTCAAGTCCATCGATATGATAGTACCTCATGAAAAGTATACATCCTCCAGGATGGATTATGATATAGCCATCGTACACATCAGGGAACCATTCACTTTTAATAAGGACGTCAAAGCCCTGAAGTTACCAACCGGAACTGATGCTCCAAGTGTTGGAAGCCATGCCACCTTAACTGGATGGGGTGTTATCGTAAGTAACTTTTGATGAACGTCTTTAATACTAATTATCATTCTTTATTTATTTTTTAAATTATTTTATTTAAAAAATATGATAGAAATAAATTTATTTTTAATGATCATTTAGCTATAAATTATTTTTTTTAAATGTTGATATTTTAGGATGCATCTATGTTATTGGAGTCGGTGGATTTGGAAATGCATGTTCCAATCCAATGCCAGAATATGTATGCTCCATCTATGATTTACATCACTGATAGGATGTTCTGCGCCGGAAATACTGTAAGAAAAACCGGTTGTAAGGTAAGAGCTAAATACTATAAACACTTGCGAATTGGATAAAGATACTTTCTTTTCAGACTGACCCAGGCAGTCCTCTGGTATCCTCAAACACACTTCTCGGTCTATCGGTATTAGATGTGAAATGCGATAGATATCCAGGAATCTTCACTAACGTGGCCAGCCTGAAGAAATGGATCAACTTATAAAATGTGATCATCGGCTAAGCTAATTCGAAGTCATAACTGGAACGGCTATTTATTTAGTCTAATGCCCAGATTTAGAGGATTATAGAATGACTATGTAGTGTCCTGATACTGTTGTTATTTAAATAATGTCGGCCTGGAGTGAATTAAGAATACCCACTTAATGATCTATAGGGCAAACATGAAAATCTTCATTACAATAAATTTATTTATTCATAACAAATCATTATTATTTTTATTATTTATACAACATTTAAATCTCAGATTTATAAAGATTAAAAACTTATTTATACATGATAACATAATCGTTTTATTTAAGCATTGTTATATACTAATTACTCATTCTAGACTATCTTGTACTTACTAAATGATGCAAAACTGTTCAATAACCCTTTAGAAAGATAATATTGTGTAATTTATTTAAGAAACAAATATATGTCATACAGTAGACCTGATTGAAAAAAATATCTAAATTTCAAAATTTCTAAATGAATAATATTTAATTTTTTTCCATTGATAATTCGTATCCACAGTGTAAAAAATGTATTATAACAAAATATTTATTTATTTTCTCAAATCGTATTATTTAAAAATCATGTAAAATAACATGTATGTTATTACAGTTGTTTTGAAAGAAAAAAAATCTAAACTAAATAATATTCATTGTTATTTTACGTCAAAATTGTATTAAATCATTATTTACGTATTTGCTCAAATCGTGTTATTTATAAATCGTGTAAAAAGATAATCATGTTAATTTTATATTAGGAACTATTTGTCAATTTGTATAAAATACATTTTTTTGTCATGCATTTGAATGCTCTATAAATAAAACAATTTGTTGATATTTAAATTATTAATAAATAAATTATAATTAAATATGAATATTATGGAGTTAAGAAATTTACAAAAATAAAAAAATATATAAAAGTAAAATTAAACGACCCAACACATTATTGCAATTTATTTAACATAAAAAGTATAAGATTTTCAAGTGCTTTAAAAATACTATTATTTACTATGATAAGATACATTATCAGCATTTAATCGATACGTTTCGTATCAAATATTCACGTCGTTCTTTTCAAAAATATGAAATCGCTATAAATTATTATACAAATCGCGTAATGTTACTTCGAAGAATCACAAGAAATGTAAATTTTCCTAACAACAATTTCCATGAACTGTTTTCAATCGAAATTTTCAACAACATCAACAAAATACAATCATGTGACGTGTAATCAAGTGTCGTGCAATTAAACGTTCCTTAATTTGTCCGATAACACTGGCAAAACAAAAACAAACAGTGAGAATGTAATATATCCCTTGTTGGATTCCAATTAAAGCATATCTTCGACGTGATTTGGTCCCGTCTATCGCCCGAACATGCGTTATATAAGCAGCAAAGCAAAAACAAATTGCTTCATAAACAAACCAGAAACATGAGGGTCCTAATCATTGCTGTTCTTGCTCTAATTGGTATGTAAATATATGTAAATATTAATAATAATAATCTTTATTAGCCACAATTGTAAAAAAATGTAAATAATATACTTTTAATTAACATATACTTTAACATTCAATGAATTTGACCTTTTACAAACTTGTCTTTTTTTGATAAATGTTCAATATATACCGGTTTTCCAACCTAAAACCTATAAACTGTTTTGTTGATATATTTATAAAATTTGAATACCGGTTATAGATGCTAAAATATATAAATATATATATAAAATATATAAATAATAAATTTTAAAAGCGTTTATGTATAAAATTCGTAAACCGGTTTTAAAAAGAAAATATGTCAAAACCGGTTATAGATATGTATTCAACTAGGTAAAACGGATTTACAGTTTTTACAAACAAGTTTTTTGGAATAAATTTGTAAAATTAGAATATAGGTTTTAGATACAAAAATATATGGATAAACAAAATTATGTATGATTATAAATACTGAGACTTAATATCACCGAATTTGAAATATAGAAATTTGAAATCTTTTAATTAAGACGGTTTTGATATATTTGTACTTTTATAAATAATTTCTTAGTAATGACTATAATTTATTATATTTCATTAAATAAATTCTTATAATTACTTTTTTTACAGGCTATGTTGAGTGTAGTGGCGATAAACATCCTTACTTAGTATCGATTGAATACAAATCATTGGTTGAGAAAGAGGTGGTATCTCAACACATCTGCAGCGGAGCAATTATTTCTGAAAAGTTGATCTTGACATTGGCTAGCTGTATGAAAGGGTAACTTATTTTTCTAAATGTTTGTATACATCAACAGTAATATTATTATTTATTTTTAGATATCATATTGATGATTTGAGAGTCAGGGCAGCATCTCCTTCTATTAGAAGAGGTGGAATCGTCAAGTCCGTCGAAAAGATAGTCCCCCATGAAAGGTATACAACCTCCAGGAAGGATTACGACATAGCCGTCGTACACATCAAGGTACCATTCACTTTTGATGAGGACATCAAAGCCCTGAAGTTACCAACCGGAACTGTTGCTCCAAGTGTTGGAAGCCATGCCACCTTAACTGGATGGGGTGTTACTGTAAGTAACTTTTGATGAACGTGTTTAATAGTAATTATCATTCTTTATTTATATTTTAAATGATTTTATTTAAGAAGTGTGATAGAAGCAAAATGTTTTTTAATGATCGTTTAGCTATTAACAAGTCCATAAGAAGTATTTAGAACAATAAAATTTCAATTTTTAAATGTTGATATTTTAGGATGGATCTGATTTATTGGAATCTGTGGATTTGGAAATGACTGTTCCAATTCAATGCAAGAATTTGTATGCTCCATCTATCATTTACATCACTGACAGGATGTTCTGCGCCGGAAATACTGTAGGAAGAACCGGTTGTAAGGTAAGAGCTAAATACTATAAACACTTGCAAATTGGATAAAGACACTTTCTTTTCAGACTGACCCAGGCAGTCCTCTGGTATCCTCAAACACACTTCTCGGTCTATCGGTATTCGATATGAAATGTGGTAGATATCCAGGAATCTACACGAACGTGGCCAACCTGAAGAAATGGATCAGCTTATAAAATGTGTTCATCGGGCTGAGATAATTCGCATCCATAACTAGAACGGTCATTAATTTAGTCTAATGCCCAGATTTAGAGGATTATAGAGTGACTATGTATAGTCTTGATACTGTTGTTATTTAAATAATGTCGGCCTGGAGTGGAGGATACACCAAACCAAAGCATCTTTTGTTCCATGTCGCATAAATTAAAAGCACAGAATACGCTTCATCTAGTTAGCAACCCCCAGTTTCCGCTGATAAAAATCTCATTTGTTCCGGGCACCAAAAATGTCACAAAGCACAATGTAAATTGCGTTTGAAACGAAAATGCAAAACTCGTCTGCTTTATGTATGCATAAATAAATTGCTTCGTTTGTACCATCTTAAATACCTCATTGATTTTCCTAGTCAGTTATGAAGTGAAAGCAATTATTGAAGGCGTTTTTAATTTTCTATTTTTTTTTGTATGGTTTGTGGGGATGTAATCGTGTGAGCATGTATGCGTCTGGGGTAGCACAATGGGTCCATTGTGTTCCGAAGCAATAAAATACGATTTAATCGTACGGAATCAATCAGTCTTGGTGGATATGTTCGGAGGGGAGCGGAGAACCCGAAATCCACCCATCGGTGCCGTTTAATTGAATCCGAGATGAATTATGGAAATCTCCTGAAATTGCCCTTCCATTGCTAACTCCTATTCCGGCGCATTCTTGGCCAAGTTCTTAGAGGGTTGGCCTGAAGTGTGAGATGAAAATTTAAATTCTAATTTTAAACCCTCCCTCATTTAATAATAAGCTCCGGCACATTACTAATTCCAGCCGAAATAGAACAAACGATCTTCGCCTTATTATTCTCTCTCAGTCTAGACTCTACACTGAATCGAAGCTCGAATTGCATCATTTGAACTGAGATTTATTACTCCATGAGATTATTAATAAGACTTCTCTATTAACTGCGTGTGACGTTATATAATAGACATTTTCAATCAAATTGCAGAAATAGGTTTCAAATTATGACCGTCCATCTTCTATGACCGCAATTTGGATATTTTACAAATTAATCTTTATTTATTATCAAGTTTCAAAAGTTGACTATAATATGGATGAAGTCCATCACTTTAAATCATTTTTCAAAATACTCTTACAAAGCCTTTCTAATATGCATCTCTTATATAATTGATATTTATTAGTAAGACTTATTTATATACAACAGACATCTTTCATGAATCAACATTTTCCATTAAACTTTGAAATCGATGACAAAAACATATATAGTTAACCACTTTATTTTTATCAATAATAGGCATTTACCCTTCAACTTCAGAAGTAGATGTCTATCTAATAAAGACAGCTATAATTTGGACATTTTATAAAATCACCCCTTATTTAACCATTAACTATTACGAACAAATAATAAATACAAGAATCTATGGGTCAGAATGACCTATTTATTAAATGCGTGCAATGAAATGTGTATATACATCCCTGATTTAGTCTCCTTATAGACATGATTGATATCAGTTTTTTGTATTTTCATTCACAGTATCAGTATCAGCATACTGAATATCAGAATTATGATTTACCTCGTTGCTCCTACAGAAATGTGCACTATATAATAATGGAATAACTGGAAGGTCAACTTCGACAATTAAATTCAAATATAATACGAATAAAAACAAATTATTACTTCATAGTAATAATACTTACAATAATTTAATCCTGATGTAAGTATGAAACTAATAAATGTATTTAATAAAATAATAATAATTTATTGGCCAAACATGAATACATAAGAAAAGATATATGAAACTTCGTTCAAAAATGATAGAACTTGTGTACTTACTATAATATACAATATACCTATCCGACAGAATGCTTATTTCATTAATTTCCGGTATTCAAAGATTCCTTTGAGTTACGACATTGCGTCTTAAACGAATTTTGTACTAAATCACAGGATAGGATAGAATCAATGCATACAATATTTTTCAAAAAAAAATGTGTAATAACAAATTTATAAAAAATTGTATATTATATATTATTAACAAATTGCAATTAATGATTATGTAACAGTTCTGATATATTTATAACTGATTTTCTTTAATATTGCTCTGTTTTAAATTACTTAAACACAAAAAAGAGGTCTCAGAATGGATGAATTATGTTTATTTTTATACAGATTACATCACTCACTATACACAAAATGTTTCAAAAGTAAACAGTAAATGGATACAATTTTATATCCATTATTATGCTTAAAAAAATAACTCATATAGTCCGGTTTGTCCAATATCTTGGACTGTTTAATACCATACTAATCGATTTTAAACCTACTAAAAGGGACTTCAATATGAAGAAGAAAAATTGATTACATTAACTTGTATTTCTGTATAATTTTAAACAATGACTCATTCAATTTAAGTATGTTTTCATGTGAAAGATTAACAAATCAAATTTACATAATCCATTCCTAGGATTTGCCCAGTAGCATCATTAAGATAATTCCAATGACTCATTTAGTTTAGACATGTATTTTTTAGAAACTTTTTTTAGCAAACTAATTAAATGTGTATACAAAATTGTAATCCAAAATTTGCATAATAGGATTATTAGATTAGACATTACTAGATCTACATTTTCTTAGACACATGACATAACAATTTATAAATAGCAACAAATAAGATAGCTCTACATAAGATAACCTAATTTCTCAATATTACACAACAAAATATACTTCAATAAATTACTATAAAAAAGCAATATACAAACAATCTAATCATTGTTTTAATAGATTTATATATAAATAGAATGTTATCAGCATTTAAAAAATAGCACGAGTTTTCGATTTGATTCATTATTTTGTTATCATTCGGATGATTGCACCAATTTGTAATATTTTTGTTTTCACTTGAAACGCAAATATTCTCTTCACGTATCTCCTTCTCGATAAGAATGGGATTAAGAAATTTTATTGAGCACAGCAATAAATTAATAATTAACTGTCATAGGTGATTTCAAAACATGAAACGACATCATATGGTATTTGTTGCAATCATTTGCTGTGAGTATTCAATATATTTTTTTATTGCTTTACTTAGCTTAAAGAACTTAAGAGATTTTAATTAATCCCACAATATTATGAGGAAAACGTTGCCACAAGCAGATGCAATTTCAATAGTCTAAATGTGAAATCTGGCACGTGGCGGTTTCAAAGTACATATTTGGCAAGTTCAAAGTAAATCGGGGAGCATATTAATACGTGTTTGAGTTTGCAAAGAAAGCTTAGTATCGAGGGGCGAACTCCGCCGCCGTCTTTGTTTGTAAACCTATTTCTTCTGTGCCTGAGCGAAGAAACAATTATACAAAGATCCAAGTACTCAAACTATTTCTGCTTGATATTAAAAGTTAAATAATTTATACTATAATGATAATATGGAAGTTTTCTGTTATAAATATTATTTATTAATGACTCAAACTAAAATTTGATATCATTTTATGATTCACTAATAAAATTATTGAATGATGTGTAATTAAAATTTGATAAGTAATAACATTTTAATGTATATATTTCATATCAAAATTGGTTTTAATTATTTATGAAAACAAAAGTAAAGTAGTTATATTTTATTTCATCTCCAATTATATGTATATTATTTCATTTGTCTTTTCTGTCTTTTGTATTATCAATCTTTTACAGATTATATCGTGACAAAGCCAAAGAAATGAAGTCGCTTTGGATTAAAGAAGTTGTTTCAATTTTTTTTCTGTGATTTATTTCATTTCTAATGTAGTTTCTTTCTAATAATAATATATATTATAAACAAGTTATTTAAATCTAAGATTTCCTATTAAAAAATGGATATAACTAGTTTATAATATACAAAACAATTTTGAGCTTAATCTTTATATTTTCTAATGATTTACATATTTTTTTAGTTGCAAATGGGGCATTGGGAATAGTGGATGGAATTGAAGTCAGAATTGAGGACGCGTCATACCAATTGTCTTTGGAGTATTACTCGAGCCATTTGTGCGGTGCAGCAATTATAGACAAAACATTCGCCATAACATCGGCCCATTGTACTGAAGGGTATATTTTTCTTTAAAGAAAACATTTTTTACAATAAATGCGAATGCAATTTTCAGAATTAATGTAAATCACTTGAAGGTGAGGGCTGGTTCAGGGTCGAGGGATTCCGGAGGCGTTTTGGTAGCCGTGAAGGCAATTTATCGCCACCCTAATTATAACGCTTTGACATTTCAAGCGGATGTCGCTGTCCTCGAATTAGGAACAGCCCTCGAATTCGGGCCAACTGTAAATAAGATCCAATTACCTCTTAAGAATGAAACACCGGCTTGGGTTGGGTTACTTACTGGCTGGGGCCTCGACGGTCTCGAAGGGAAATTAGCTAAGAATTTGAGGCAGGTCGAGATGACGGTTTTGGGTCGAGATGAGTGCATCAACGCGTATGGGAATAGCTTCTTAAAGAGCACGATGATGTGCGTTCAAGGAGAAGCGTGTCAGGTAAATGCAACCTTTAACCCTTCGACCCCTCTTCAGAAATACGCGTTGTTTTAGGGCGATTGCGGAGGACCAATGGTAAGCAACAACTTTCTAATCGGCGTTATCTCGCTGTCCTTCGGATGCGGCAACCTCGGCTATCCAACTGTCTGCACAGACATATCTGAAGTCAGGGACTTTATCGAAGACACGACCGGCCTGTAATTTATGAAATAAATTGGAGCAAATCTGCCGTATTTTTATTCCCCTTCTTGTTTATTTCTTTCTTTTTTTTTATTGTTTCTTTATCCTATCGAACGCTTCTGCCCGACGGAGCAATTTCTGTGTGATTCATTTTTATTTTGTTACCAGCATTAAATTCATTTCGCTTTTTCGGAATTCAATTTATATCAATATTTGCTCGATTTCACTTTTTTTTTATTAATTGACATTCTTATCTCGCTATCCCTGGGGAAGCAAATAAAGGGAATGTAATATTTTTTGGAACGTCGAACGAACGATAAGCTTTATTAACTTGCCATCGGAGCAAACGAAATGTGCGCGATTATTTTCACGTTGTACCTAATATTTATAGCCTCTGCATCAGGTGAATTGTGATTTTTTTCTTTTGTGTTCAGTTTTAATCTTGTATATACCCTTCAGGCGATTTGCATCTGAGCAGAATCGTCGGAGGAGCAGATGCGGATATTAAAGATTACCCTTACCAATTATCGTTGCAATTCCGAGGTGCCCACGTTTGCGGGGCTGCACTTATTAGCGAGTTCTACGCCCTTACGGCGGCCCATTGTACCGAAGGGTAATTATTATAAAGCTAAAAGTAACCTTAACAGCTTTAATACACTTTCAGAGTGAGCATTGAGGATTTGAGCGTTCGAGTTGGATCATCAACAGCAAATTCGAAAGGTGAAGTTGTGAATTTATCAACGTATTATCAAAACGAAAAGTACGATACTTGGATCGTCGATTATGACATGTCTATTCTCAAGTTCGTGAAGCCCTTGGTGTTTCGTAATACGGTAAGACCAATAGCACTACCAGATTTAGATGAAGAAGTTCCGGAGGGAAAAGAAGCCATTGGTACTGGATGGGGCATTACTGTTAAAGGCGGCTCCGTCAGCCGCGTCTTGCAAATGGTCAAAGTCTACGTCTTTAACCAAGAGGAGTGTCAAGAGGCTTACGGAGATGCTGAAATTACCGAAAGGATGTTGTGCGCTGGGAATCGAGAATTGGAAGCAGGCGTGTGTCAAGTGAGAATTCCCTGTATTTATTTACCTCTTATCGATTGTAGATATATCCAAACAATTTTGATAACAGGTTATAAACACTTGAAGTAAATTTGATTATGATTATAGGGCGATTCTGGTGGTCCATTGGTTATTGACGATAAACTAGTAGGACTCGTTTCTTGGGGTAAAAACTGTGGAGAACGCAGCCACCCTGGAGTCTACACCCGTGTTGCGAGGATGAGGGATTTTATTATGGAGAAGACCGGACTGTAAATTTTTCTTAATAAAATGATAAATTTCCATTCAGGACACGAGGGGTGTTATTTAATATTGCCCAGCATATGAAGGAGGCCAGGACTTACTTTCATAATTCAATTAAACAGTTTAACAAATATATTAATTGCTTTTAGAATAATTATGTTTTATTATTTCCTTTCTATACGTTATATACATAAATAATAAATACATTTTTAATATTTAATAATATTGTAATAATCATACAAAAAGTTTAAAAAAATAAAATAAATATATAAAATCAATATTGTAATAATTAAAAAGAAGTAAATTGAAGATTTTATGTAAATAAAATTGATTGAAATTGTTAAGAATTATATAAATTAATTTTACATGTAATTAATTCAGTAGGAATATTAAGTAAATCTGGAAAGAAAGTCCACGTTTAAGCGCTATTTTTGTCATAATTGTGGCTAATAAATATATTAAATAAATAATTGAATTTAACGAACAATTCGGTTTGCGAACACATACTTTTACAATAGATTTTTACATTCGGATAACGAACACATTACAGTACATTTGTAAAATGATTGATTAGAATAAATGGAAAATTTATATATAAAATAAATCAATATTCGATTCAGGTAGAAAATATCGTATTCGTGGTTTAAAACACTAAAGAGAATTTGTGTAAATGTTATTTTTATATATTGTTATCATATCCTCGATAAATTAATATGAAGATCATTATGTATTTTATTAAAAAAAATCTTAGCTTTTTGAGTCGATTATTTGACTAAATGAAAATAGTAAATATAATATAAATTATAATATTATTAATAAAACGGATTTTTATTGGGATTTTACAGCAGTTAACTTTTTGTTTTATTGTTATTGTATGAACAGGTTTTATTTTCTTTTTTATTGTTGCAATAAACATTATTATTAAATTGGAATGTTTTTATTAATTAAATAGATTAAAGAATTAATTTAATATCAATTAAGCTTGTAAATAAGATGAACAAATCACTTCATTATTAATCAAGTAGAATTAAATTCAAAAGCTAACAGGTAAGTAAAATACGTGAAATAATACTGAATTATTTATTTCCGTCTTTATAACTGTATAAACTTTCATCATTCAATTAATTATTTCCAAATGATTGACTTCACGTAATTATTAAAATTATAGAATAGCAAACAAATATTTATCCAATATTATCTTTCTTGCAGTGTTATAATCTGTACATAAATATTTCAATTTATTGCAATTTTTAAAGTAATATACAAGAATTGATATAATAATGTACTACAAAATATAGTTTATAACGAATTTGACGTAAATTTTACGATATAGTTAATTATATTATATTAATTTAAACTCAAACTTTATTTTTATTTAATATTTATTTTTGTGTATTATTAATAGATATTACTTAAAGATAATAGAAATTTTGCAAAATATTTAGGAATGACCTACGGATAGGTCAAATATCAAAAGATTATATATTTTATATAATTGCAATTGTTTTTTGTTTGTCTTATCGCAAATCAATTAACAATTTAAATCTATTTTTATGCACTAAATATATATAAAAAAAAGTAATTTTTATCTAATTTTTTGAGGTATATATACCTGGCAATTCTCAAATTAGGATACAATCAAGTGAACATGTTCTTGAAAGTAGCTTTGTTCACCGCCTTGGTGGCTTCCGTATCTGGTAAGTAGCAGTTTGTAAAATTAGTAATCAGAGATGCTAAAATTGTAGTTATATTGTAGCCTTCCGCCCAAGATTGGACGGTCGCATTGTTGGAGGTCATGACTCTAACATCGTAGACTTCCCATACCAACTGTCCCTCTGCTACAACGGTGGACACATCTGCGGCGCTGTCTTGATCAGCACCAAATTCGCCATCACCGCTGCTCACTGCACCAACGGACTTCCATCCCATGAACCCCTTACCATTCGTGCTGGACACTCCAGACTGAACGAAGGTTTCGAAGTCAACATTTCCAACATCATCCAGAACCCACAATTCGACCCAATGTATCTTGACTACGATATAACCGTCATCGAATTGGCCGAATACCTCCCAGTCACCCCTGAAGTCATTCCTATCTCCATGGCTAGCGCTGACTACCCAGAAGATTATGAAGCGATCGTCTCCGGATGGGGCGCTCTCAGCGAAACTGGCACCATCTTGTCCCCAATTCTTCAATCTGTTTCTGTTAAAATCATGAGCAGGGAGAACTGCTCCAAAATCTTCGCTGGAATCACCGAGCGTATGGTCTGTGCTGGTGCCATGGAAGGAGGAAAAGACGCTTGCCAGGTATGTTATATAACCTAGAGTGGTTTATACTTGAAGGTGTTAATACTTTGATTTCGTTTAGGGTGACTCTGGTGGCCCAATCGTTGCTAACGGACAACTTATTGGTTTGGTTTCTTGGGGATACGGATGCGCTCGTCCAGGTTATCCAGGTGTCTACTCTAATGTTGCTAGCATGCGCGACTTCATTGGTCAAAACACTGGAGTCTAAATGTATCCTCTCAGTAATAACTTCCAAATAAAAGTAAAATTTAACTTATCTGATTACTTGCATAATTTCATCCCAAACAAAACATTTTATTAATATAAATAGGTACAACAAAAAAAATAAGGAAAGGATTCTTTCAAGTCGTTTTTTGTATATTTGAAGTAAGTTTTTTATAAATTACGAAATCTATCAGTCATGTTCTTAGTATATACAATGTTATTAATGAATAAAATAAAAACTTTAGTCTTAGATACTCGAAGAATGTTATCATTATATAAGTGTGATAAACATAATTAGTATTACGTGCATCTTGACAATTTAATGATTGATAGAAAATTACTTAATAAAATTTATATTAAACCAACATAATTATTTAAAAATATCAACAGAAATAAATTTTAATAAGCGTTTTAATTAAATATTTTCTCGAAAATCGATAAATTAGAATTTAAATCCGTTTCGTTATCTCTGTTTAAAAGTCAATAACAAGCAAATAAAAAGCTAAGCGATTATAAACCAATTGCATTGTAGTAAATGTTTAACGATCAACTAATAATGAACATATGAAATGAACAAAAGAAAAACAGACAAACACGTTAAGCGAACTATTATATAAATGTGACTTTTTATAGCACGGGATAATAGTAAAAGTATGTTAAAGTTCATGTTAACTTCAATGTTATTAGCCGTGGCAACAGGTACGTAAAACACCAATGTATTCTATATATTTATATTGTATTTTGTAGCGCTTCTACATCTACAGCCCTTTGGTGGTAGAATTGTGGGTGGAGAAAATGTGATGATTGAGGAATTTCCTTATATGGTAGCATTACATAACAAAGGAAATCTCTTCTGCGGAGGTTCAATTATAAGTGAAAATTTTGTAATCACTGCTGCACATTGTGTGAAAAAAATGTATTCAGATATAATAAAAAAAAAACTATAAATTAATTAACTAAATTTGCAGAGTTGAGGTTGAAGATCTTACCGTAAGAGCTGGAGCAACTTATAAAGGAGTTGGAGGTATACTTATTGAAGTAGAAGAGATTTACAAGCATCCAAAATACATAAATACAAGTAAAAAATATGATATCAGTCTTTTGAAGTTAAGTTCTTCTCTATCATTCTCATATGGAATTCAAACTATAAACTTACCAGATGCTGGTTCTGCTGTGAAGGTTGGTACGGATTGCATAGTTACTGGTTGGGGAATGGTGGCGGAAAAAGGGCTATTCTCAAAACAGCTTCTAGCTGTTTACGTGCAAATTATATCCATGAACGATTGTAAAAATAGATTCCCCCGTAGTACCCTAACGGACCAAATGATTTGCGCTATGGCGCCAACCGCAGGAAAGGACGCCTGTCAAGTAAATTCGCATTTTATTTTTTGCAATAAATAGTAGTTTGCTTATTTTAGGGTGATTCTGGTGGTCCTTTAGTTTGCGATGGAAAATTGGTGGGTCTTGTATCATGGGGTTCCGGATGTGGACGTCCTGGTAAGCCTGGCGTCTATACGAACGTCAGAAAAGTCAGAGATTTCATCAAAACAATTACCGATGTTTAATTACTTAAAGAATTGTATTGAAAAATATAATTCAATTAATTATTTACTATAAAAAATATCCTCAAGTATACATTGATAACGAAGAAATGGTGATTCAATCTTAGAAATCCATCCAGAACGCACAGTCTCCAAATTTTGACTGTTTCTCAGTTCTCGTGTTTTGCTGAGCTTATTTCCTCCAAAAATCCAAGAATATATGTAACCTTGATACGTGTGGACAACAAATTTCATATATTAATTGTGTATTAATTTCCCGTGTTGTTTGAATTTTTTCCCGCAGTTTTGTATTTTGCTAGGTGAAGTATATATATACATTCTCAAGTATTTTTTTTGTTGTACTAGGTCTGTGCTAGGTAAAGTTTATATGCATTTGCAAGTATTTTTCTTGCTTCAATTTTTCGAATTAATTAATTTTAATCAACTTTCACACTTTTGAAATGAAAGTTGTAGTCAAAAAAAGCTACGGAAGCAGTTTGCGATACTTGTGACGTGTGTAGTGTAAGCTATAACTCAGAGAACTGCTGAAAATAGGTTATCCAAGTTCAAAAATGGCAATAAAGATGTCCATTCCAGGAAGGCAATTGTCTTCTTATGGTGAGAGTGTGAAAGTGTAATCTACTGGGGAATACTGGAGAAGAATAAGACTGTTGACAAGGAATACTTTCTAGCCCAACTTCATCGCGTGATGAAGCAATTCTGCAGAAAAGGACCGATCGACGTGGTCAAGTCATCCTTCTCCACAGAAATGCACGCCCAAAAACCGCAAACATCGTCAAGGTGGTTCTGAATCATCTGGAATGGGTGTTCTATCGCATACTCTCCGGACCTTACTCCTACGGATTATAACCTTTTTGCTCCATATCGAATCAAATAAAAGGTGTTATTTTCGGCAACGATAAAGACTGAAAATTGTCTAAAAATTGATTAAAATTAATTAATTCGAAAAATTTAAGCAAGAAAAATACTTGCAAAAATTAAAATACAAAAAAAACGGGAACTCATTACACAACCAAATATATGATATATTTATATAGTACAAAATCTGGTTATCAGAGATTCTGTTAACCAAAATATGATAGTATATTTGTTTTCTATAAATTACAAAATGTATCTCTCATATTCTTTGTATATATAATTAAACAAAACTTTAGTCTTAGATACTTGAAGAATGTTATCATTATATAACTGTGATAAACATAATTAGTATTACGTGCATATTGACATTTTAAAAATTGATATTAGAACATGAATTTAAAAAATTATAATAAACCAATATAATTATTTAAAAATATTAAATGAAATAAATTCAACTCAAAATGTATCTAAATTATGAAGAACGTTCCACTAAATTATACAAATTTGTGTATATTATAGAAAATATTATTAAAGTTTATTATCCAATATTATGTGTACATAAATAAAATGGATTAATTATATTAATAAGTGATTTAATTAAATATTTTCTTGCAAAGTTAGGATTTAAATCCAATATCACTGTTTTGAAGTCAATAATAAGCAAATACAAAGGCTAAACGATTATAAACCAGTTGGATTGTAGTAAATATTTAACGATCAACTAATAATGAGAATATAAAATGAACAAAAAAAATACATTAACCGAACTCTTATATAAATGCGATTTGTCATAGCTCGGGATAACAGTGAAACTATGTTAAAGTTCATGTTAACTTCAATGTTATTAGCCGTGGCAACTGGTATGTGAATCACTAATTTATTTTATATGTGTATATTGTATTTTTTAGCGCTTCTAAATCTACAGCCTTTGGGTGGTAGAATTTTGGGTGGAGAAAATGTTATAATTGAGGAATTTCCTTATATGGTAGCATTATACAAGAAAGGAAATTTCATCTGCGGAGGTTCAATTATAACTGAAAATTTTGTAGTAACAGCCGCACATTGTATGAAAAAAATGTATTCAGATATAATAGGAAAAAAACTAAAAATTATAAATTAATTAACTAAATTTGCAGAGTTGACCCTGAAGATCTTACAGTGAGAGCTGGATCAACCTTTAAAGGAGTTGGAGGTATACTTATTGAAGTTGAAGATATTTACATGCATCCAAAATATATAAATACAAGTATAAATTATGATATCAGTCTTCTGGAGTTAAGCTATCCTCTACCATTCTCATATGGAATTCAAACTATAAACTTACCAGATTCTAGTTCAGATGTGGAGGTTGGTACCGATTGTATAGTTACTGGTTGGGGAAAGGTGGCGGAAAAAGGGCAATACTCAAAGCAGCTTCTAGCTATTCAAGTGCAAGTTATATCCATGAAAGATTGTAAAAAGAGATTTCCCCATACTAGACTAACAGATCAAATGATTTGCGCTATAGCGCCAATATCAGGAGAGGACGCCTGTCAAGTAAATTCGCATTTTGATTTATGCAATAAATTATACTTTGCGTATTTTAGGGTGATTCTGGTGGTCCTTTAGTTTGCGATGGAAAATTGGAGGGTCTCGTTTCGTGGGGTTTGGGATGTGGCCGTCCTGGTATGCCTGGCGTTTATACGAATATCAGAAATGTCAGAAATTTCATCAAGACAATTACTGATGTTTAATTTTTTCAAGAATTATATTAAAAAATAGATTATTCGTGAAAAGATGCTCCAAAGCTTTTGCTTATACGTATTGCATTGTTGATAACGCGAGAAAATATTTAAATAAGATAAGATAATTATATTAAAAATGAAAAATTCATGGTTAGTTAGTTAACATGTGGTACGTCACATCAACTGCTTCCTTTTTTACTCTAATTGTAGCTGGTAAGTAAAGTATATTATCCTTTGGTATTTAAAATTAATTTGCAAGATGAAGGTCAGGCTTTCCTACCTCAGTTAGGAAGCAGGATTATAGGTGGGGAATCCTACGACATCGAAGATGTTCCATATCAATTGTCCTTGGAGTATTTAGGAAGCCATATTTGCGGAGCTTCTATACTGAGCAAAAGTTTCGCAATAACAGCAGCTCATTGCACATATGGGTAATAATTTGTTTTGTTTTTCTATATAAATAGAAAATTAATGTTTATTTTATAGAGTACGTGCTGCGCAACTTAAAGTTCGAGCCGGATCTGGTATTGTGGAACATGGAGGTCAGCTAATCCCAATATCAAGAATCCATCAACATCCTGATTACAACATCATAAACTTAGACAATGATATATCGATTCTGCTACTAAAAGTCCCAATTAAATTGAACTTTAGAGCTCAACCAATAGCTTTACCTAATTGGAGTGAAACCATTAAAGTTGGCACCACTGCATTCGCTTCCGGATGGGGAGTCATCAAAGGTACAGACATGTTTCCTATAAATTTACAGGCCATAACTATCAGTATCATTGGTCATGATACCTGTCAACTGCTCTATGAGAACGAAGATATCACTCGAAATATGATGTGCGCTATATCGTGGATTGGCAAAATGGACACGTGTCGAGTAAGTTATAATCATGATCAAACTAGAGTTTCTTTCTTAATTTACTTAAATGATAGGGTGATTCCGGAGGTCCTCTAGTATCGAATGGTAAATTAATTGGTATTACGTCTTGGGGTTACGGATGTGCACGTGACAACTTTCCAGGTGTTTACACAAACGTTCAAAATTATCGAGATTTCATCTGGAAAAAGACTAATGGATTATTGTAATAAGTTTCTTATCAAGTTATCGAATTAATAAATGATTATTTAATATATTGTGTTTACAATTTATACATTTTGAATGTTTCTAGGAAGTTTAAATTAGCGGCGATAAGCCACTGATAGAAAGGTAAAAATTTCTAGTTTTGATTAAATATGTTGTTCAAAATGCAATCAAGGTTATACTAATATTAAATTATATCACTTATTATCATACTTGACTGATGATGTTTTGTTGTTTTTAATCATTATGCAACCAAAATGTACACATGCATATATACAAAGATTTAATAAATAATATTTTTTTATTGATCAAAAATGCAAATAAGGTACTGAGGTCTGCATTAATAGGTACATAATATATGTATTAGAATTCCGAGGAAGTTAGAAGTTTGTTACATACATAATATTGAACCAATTGTATTTAAAGGCATAGATTATCTTTCAAGGAAAGAAACTATTTAGGGTTTGAGATGTGTTATTTAGATGTAAATTTCTGCATTCTGAAACCATAATCATAGAATGGACAGCAGATTGATTTGTAGATGGAAGTTTTACACATTGTGCATATTTCGGAACTACGATCGATCGAAAATTACGCGATCTCTCTGGACTGTGTCATCTCTGACACTAAGCTGAGCTAGGATAATGTTGAAAAAAGATTTATGTTAAAAAGAGGTGAGCCTTGCATAATCACCTGCAGAGGGGAGAAGGAATTGCGGATTTTAGTTTTACTTAATATTTGTTAAGATATACGTATTTGCTTCGGAATATTCCGTTGTATCTTTTTTTTTCTAGGTTTAGATAAAAGAGATAGAACTATTAACATAAGTATAATTACTTGATTAACCATGAAGCACGTCAGATCATCATGTTCTTTTTTTACATTGTTTTTTTATATTACCATAGCTGGTAAGTAGCTAATTTTATTATATTGGCAATAAAAATAAATTCCATATTACAGTTCAAGTTATTCTACCTGCATTAGGAAGTAGTGTTATGGGTGGGAAATCCTACGCCATGGAGGAAATTCCATATCAATTGTCACTGGAATTGCACGGAAGTCACTTTTGCGGTGCTTCTATACTTAGCAGATATCGTGTAATAACAGCTGCTAGTTGCACATTAACGTATATTTTTAATATATTGTTTTATAAATATATGATTATTAATATTTATCTTTTAGATTTTCCGCTAAAGCATTTAAAGTTCGAGTTGGATCTAGTGTTAAGGGCTACGGAGGTCAACTAATCCAAGTATTAAACATTCGCCAACATCCCAATTATACAAGGAGGAACTTTGATAATGACATATCCATCTTAACACTAGAAGTACCAATTCAATTTAACTTGAAAGCTATACCAATTGATTTACCAAATATTAGTGAGACACTTTTAGTTGGTGACACTGCATTTACTTCCGGTTGGGGTAATACAGGTACAGATAACCTGCAGGGAATGAATATAAAGATCATAGATCGTGACACGTGCATGAGCTTATTCCAAAACAAGACAACAATTACTCATAATCTTATCTGCGCCTCATATATTGATGACAAAAATAGCACATGTGCAGTAAGTACAGTAAGTTGTAAAAATACAGACTTTTCATTTAACATTTATTCACAGGGTGATAAAGGTGGTCCTTTAGTATCGAATGGTGAATTAATTGGTATTACATCTTCGAGCATTGGGTGTGGTAGTGGCAACATTACAATTATATACACAAAGGTTCAAAATTATCTAGACTTTATTTCCGTTCAGTCTAACGGAGGTTATAAAATTGCTTTAAACAATATAACTTACTTTTTTTGTTTACTTCTAATAATATTTAATTGATGATCTTTTGTAATTTGTCAAACGATATAAAAGAGTAATTTAATTAGTTATACCTCGATATTTTTAACATTATTTGTCTGATGTAGTTTATATTTTGTTGCTAATTAATGACTAGTATATCTTTCTTTTATTTAGATCATTGTACGTTCATTACATTTAGATAAAATAAAACAAAAAATATGAAATAGTGCAAAAGGACTATTGATCATATATCTAACTATTATTACATGTAAATGATAACAAATAATATTTACTTTTTATTAAAAGTTTATTTTTATTTTAGTTAAATTAAATAAATATTACAGCTGCGGGAAAATACCTGGAAAATTTGGATGTAAAAATAAAAGTGACTAATTATTCTTAAAGTAAATAGTAGCTAATTAAGATGTTTTATGATGACTCATTCATGTAAACATGTAGTAATATATCACTCGGAATTAATTCAATTTTTATTGTCTGAAACAAAGAATAGATAAGTATACTTATGCTAATAAATATACGAAGTCAGGGTTCTTTCTATTAGTATCATGGGGCTTTTCACGGCAACTGGTTACTTTCTAATAGTGCTTGTTACTGGTAAGTATTTTCCATTATAACTTTTCACTAAGACCTAACATCCAAGTTGCAGTTCGGGCTAACTCACTTGAATCAGGAAGCAGAATTATAGGTGGGGTAAACTATGGCATCGAGAAAATTCCGTATCAATTGTCCTTGGAAAAG
This sequence comes from Nicrophorus vespilloides, assembly GCF_001412225.1. Classification (NCBI taxonomy): domain Eukaryota; kingdom Metazoa; phylum Arthropoda; class Insecta; order Coleoptera; family Silphidae; genus Nicrophorus; species Nicrophorus vespilloides. The sequence continues at coordinate 938,996 of NW_017096594.1, forward strand.
TCAGGAAAACACATCTGTGGAGCTACTATACTTGGCGAAAAACGTGCAATAACAGCCGCTCATTGCACATTTGGGTACCAATTATCTGGATCTTATTAATATAGTATTATTAACGTTTATTTCTTAGAATTCCTGCTTCTGAACTTAAGGTTCGAGTAGGATCTAATCAAATACAAAACGGAGGTCAGCTTATCCAAGTATCAAATTGCAGTCAACATCCCAATTTCGATAACATAACCTTAGAGAATGACATATCAATTCTGCTACTGGAAAACTCTATTAAAATGAACAAGACAATTAAAGCAATTGATCCAAATTGGAAAGATGCAATTAAAGTTAATACTACTGTACTTACTTCCGGCTGGGATGGAAATATATTGCATGCTCTCAACCTCAGTATCATTGATCGTGACACATGCCAAAAATATTTCACTATGGTAAGATTAACTAACAATAAGATTTGCGCTACATCGAATGATACCAAAAATGGACCATGTGAAGTAAGTAAATTTTCTTCATAATAAAACTACAGTATTTACATTTTTTTCTTATTCGCAGGATGATTCCGGCAGTGCTTTAGTATTGAATAATAAATTAATTGGTATTACATCTTGGACCAAGTGTAATTCCACCAATTTTCCAACTATATTCACAAACGTTCAAAATTATGAAGACTTCATAAAAATATACTCTAACGGTGTTTTCAAAATGTCATTAAGTAATATCGCTTATTTTATTTGTATACTACACATTATATTTAATTCATTTAATTGATCATATTCTATTAATATTGCAATCAATATTAAAGTTTAGTTATTAAATATTTTTTCTTAAAGATAGTTTATTTTATATAGTTAATTAATCTATTCCTGAATGTCCAGACATTGTTAATTATATGATGTTATTATCAAAATATTTTAAATAAAAATAAAAAAGTGTTTTATGTTTCCATGAAGTATGTTTTAAAAATTTTCAAATAATAATGCGTATACGTAATAATGCGTATACCTAATGCAGCGGTCGGCAACACGGAGCAGCATACGGCTCTTTTGATGAGAAATTGCTTTCATTTTAAACTCTCATCCTCGTAAGCTCCTGAATATTCATTTCAATAGTATTTTGTATGTCAAATGTTCATTTTACTAGAAAAAATCATTCCTTAATTAGTCAAATATTACTTGGAATCCCGTGATCTTTTTGTCAAATTTTGATGCGAGTGTATAATTGTATTATTTGCTTCAATTTTTCTCGGAATTATATATGCAATTTTAATAAAAAAATGTTTGTTAGTAAATATTTAATATTGTAATTTAATGTAATTTAATATTTCCAACTAAGTGGAAATATTAATTAAATAAGATAAGGATAATTCTACTTATGCAATTACTAAATTAAATAAGATACGTTATAACAGCTTAGTTTTTCTTAACACTGATTATAGCTAGAAAGTAGGTTATATTATAATTATGAATATCAAATGATTTTGCAAGATGCTATACCTATATTAAGAAGTAGACGTATTAATGTTCATTAATTTAAGAAATTCGTTGCCCAACTTCAAGTTAGAGATGGATTTTGTGTAGTAGAAAATGGAGATAAGTTAATCCAAGTATCAACCATGTGCCAACACCATAATTTTAATAACATAACCGTGTATGACGTAAATTGAAATTTAATTAACATAATAATTTCATGAATGTATTATTTTTTTATTTTTAGATTCTTTAGGTAATGGAATATTCTCCAATCTTCCAATCTTCTTTTCCGTGTATCAACCTAAAGAAAGTATGTAGAATTTCTTCATCTTCCAAATATAAAACTATATAATTTTTAAATTGCAATTTATCTAACCCCTAAAATATATTGAACACCATCAGTGCTGGAGCACGTTATAATGTATACTGGTTTAATTATTAAATATCTGAGTTAATATATAAAAAAACATTTCTTAATAAAAAAAATTGTCAACTAAGTCATTAAGACCAGTGACCCCAATATTTTTTTTTAATTGGAAAAGGGGGTCGCGGATCAAAAAGTTTGAAAACGCTGATCAAAACTAATAAGACATTGTTAGTTGTTTTTCATGTATTAACATTTCTAAGAGAATTGTAATTTTATTTTCTTAGAAAAAAAGGAGATTATGTTTTTCTAAATAATTTAGATGCGTATGATTCGTAAATTTTCATTTAAAATATAACCGCATCTATTTATAAATTAGATAAGGAAAAGTATATTAGTACACAATATGAGAAAGCCATTTGGTGACTGGTCATTTGAACATGAACTTCATTACAGTTAATGTATCTTTTTTATCATTTATTATAGCTAGTAATTATTTTTTATTATACTGTTGAAACTAAAATTAACTTACTAGGTGCAGTTCAAGCTATTTCACTTGAATTTTCAAGCAAAATTATCGGAGGGAAATACTGCGATATCAAGGATAATCCATATCAACTGGTTTTAGAGCAATCAGGAAAACACATTGGCGGGGCTTGTATAATTGATGAATATCATGCAATAACAGCAGCTCATTGCACAGCTGGGTAGCTTTATATATTCCAAAAAAAAAAAAGAAATATGTTTATTAAGATTTATTTCTTAGGAAACGCGCTGACCAAATTCAGGTTCGAGCTGGAACTAGGTGTGCTTTAGACAATGGTCAACTAATCCAAGTCGCAACCATCCACGAACATCCAGACTACGACAAAATCAACGGTGATAATGATATATCAGTTCTGATATTAGAAAAACCTATTAATTGGACATCTATGTCTAAGCCAATTGATTTACCAAATAAAAATCATACCATTAATGTTGGTACCGAAGCAAATTTTACCTGCTGGGGAGATATTTCTATAACTGCAGATTCTCACTGTCTACATTATTGATCATGACACTTGCCAGAAAGAACACAAGCATATAACAATAAATGACAATATGATCTGCGCCTTTGCAAATTCATGCAAAAAAAAGCCCATGTCAAGTAAGTTATATCAATAATTTTTACTTCAATTTTTTTTTCAAATTATTATTACTTAAAGGGAGATTCTGGTGGTGCTCTTGTATCAAATGGGAAACTTTTAGGTATTTTATCTTATGTGCGTAGTGATTTAGGCGGGCATATTCCAAGTATATACACAAAAGTTCAAAATTATCAAGATTTCATTTTGAATGGAGTTTTCAAAATGTCAATAAATACTATTGCTTTATATATTTGCATGCTTCAAATTTATTTATTGCAACAGCAAATTACAAAATAATAAACTCAAGACAATAATATTATGGCTTATCTTTTTGCATCTTACAAATCTAAAAAACATGTTTGTCCTATACGATATTAACAATAGTATTTTTTTTGTAGATAAAAATAAAATGGTTTTAATTTAAAATCCCACTTTCCTTATATTGTGACCAAATTTCTTCATGATATTTTAACAGTCATCAATTATTATTGATACAGATTTTTTAGTAACAATAATTAAATAATTAGTTCATAAAATTTATTTTGCGCAATTCATATTTAGTTTATTTTTAAATTGGTCTATAATGAATGTAAAATGATCGAAGCTGAATAATACAAGTTAGTCTTGAGAGATCTATGGCTTGTAATAAATATTCAAGTTTAAAAAATATCAAATATTTATTTAATTTTATATTTATAACAATAACAAAAGTTTTTATTATAATAGATAAGGTTATTATGATGATGTAATTGCTAAATTAAAGATTTGGATGCTACAGTATTAATGATGAGGTATGTGGTAGCAGCAGTGTTTTTCGTAGCACTGATTATAGCTGGTAAGTAGCTCATATTATAATTGTGCACTTAAATTGATTTTGTAAGATGCAGTTCAGGCTATGTCTCCTACATTAACAACGAGGATTAAGGGTGGAGAAGCCTATGAGATTGATAAAATTCCTTATCAATTATCTTTGGAAAACTTAGGAAGGCACATTTGTGGAGCTTCTATTTTGAGCGAATATCGTGCAATAACAGCAGCTCATTGCACTTTGGGGTATCTACTTATTATTTATTATAAATATATGGTTATTACTGATAGTTTCTTAGTATACCCTCTGCCAATCTTAAGGTCCGAGCTGGATCTAATACAGTGGGTCGTGGAGGTCAGCTAATACAAGTGAAAACCATCCGCCAACATCCAAATTTCAACAAAACACCCGCTGATAATGATATATCAATTCTTCTACTAGAAGTTTCTATTCAATTAAATTTTAGGGCTAAACCAATTGAATTACCATCTAAGACAGATACAATTAAAGTTGGTACTGTTGCGTTTTCTTCTGGCTGGGGTATCTTCAAAGGTGTAAACATATTTCCTTTAAACCTGCAGGCCATGACTGCTAAGATCATTGATCGTAAAACATGTCAGAGTTACTTCAGTGCAAAAGTCACAAAAAATATGATCTGCATTTTATCGGATAAAGGAAATCAGAGAACATGTCCAGTAAGTTTTTCAGGATCAAAATTAAGATTTTTCAATTTTCTCTTATTCACAGGGTGATTCTGGTGGTCCTCTAACATCTAATGGAAAATTAATAGGTATTACATCTTGGGGAGACAGGGATTTACATAGCAACTCTCCAAGTGTATTTACAAAGGTCCAAAATTATTTAGACTTTATCTGGGATGATACTAATGCAGCTTATAAAATATATTTAAATCAGATTACATATTTTATTTGTTTGCTTCACGTAATACTATATGATATTTTGTAAGTTTTTTAAGTTTAAATAATACAAGAAACACTACTATTAAAAGAAGCCTAAATGTGTATACGTATAGATGAAAATCCCAGAAAATATTAATATAAATCAGCAAATATATTGTATAACTAAATATTTTGATGAATTCTACTTATCTGTTCATAGTAGTAAACAGTTTATCTATAACCGTGATTTGAAAAAAATGTAAATCTTAATTAATATTGCAATATTTTGATTAAATGCTAGATAAATAATCTAATGTGTATTGAAAGAAAAATATTTACTTGCCGATAAGATTGATGTGTTCAGGTATATAAGGGTGTGCGAATTATTTCAAATCAGAACCGAAATCATGAAGTTCGCAATTGTAGCTTTGATCGTGGCTGTTGCCTCAGGTAAGATCTAACTATAAAATATTATATAACTTATCTCAAGATATTATTGTATTTTAGCCAACGCTTTGTTCCCACCAAAATTGGATGGTCGCATCGTTGGTGGTGAAACCGTCGACATTGAGGATTTCCCTCATCAATTGTCCCTGCAATACTATGGAAGTCACATCTGTGGCGCTTCCATCATCAGCGGAAAGTTCGCCCTTACCGCTGCTCACTGCACCGATGGGTAAGCTATATAATATCATGGTTGTAATTGTTATATAATAATTGGTAATTTGCAGAACTCCAGCTAGCGTACTCAGCGTTCGTGCTGGATCCTCCATCCAAGGATCCGGTGGACAAGTTGTGAAAGTTGTTAAGATCCACCAAAACCCAAAATTCAACGGCCGCACCATCGACTATGATGTTTCCGTTTTGGAATTGGAATCCGAAATCAAAATGGGAGCTGGAGCTTCCGCCATCCCTCTACCTAAAGCTGGTGAAAAGGCCGAAGAAGGTGATGACTCTGTTGTTTCTGGTTGGGGAGCA